>NC_134061.1:329363-658727 GCF_965140245.1 Athene noctua | reverse complement strand
ACGGCCGGGCCGGGCCGGGGCTTCCCTCTAGCGACCGTCGGCGGGAGAGCACGTCTGGGGGGACACGCGGGATGCGAGGCTGCCGCATCCCGGCCCGGCCGCTGGGACCCCGAGCCCCGGCACCGAACCCCCATCCCCCGAGGCCGGCCCGAGCCCTGCGGCTCCTCAGTGTCCCCGCCTCGGGAGGATGGAGCCCGGCGAGCCCGGGGGGGGCCCAGGTGAGCCCGCAGAGCTCCCGGGCGGGACCCCCAAGCCCCTCCCCGAGCCCGGTCCCACCGTGCTGGGCACCCCGGTTCTGGCAGAAGGTCAAACCCACCCGCAGCTCCGGCTGCGCTGCCGCGGGGGGGCTGAGGCTCATGCTGGGCCACGGGGGGTTTGGGGGGGCTCCCAGGTGGGTCCCTCCAGCCGGTGTCGGCAGCGAGGGGTAGGACTGGGGCAGCCCCACACATGCCAGCGCGGGGGGGGGGCTCCTTGGCTCCCCAGCGGGCGACAGGCCCGGGTACCCACCGAACGCGACGTCCCACAGCAGCGAGTTCCCGTGGCGAATGAAACCACCAGCGCGTCCCCGGGTCCCGGCGCACGCACACGGTTTTAATGGAGGAGAATCCACTTGGCAAAGCAGATGGGGGGCTGCCCCGGCGCTGGGCCACGTCCCGGGAAGCGGCGGGTTCACCTGGGCCGGCAGCGCTGGGGAAGGGCAGGGGAAGGCAGCGGGCGGGGAAGGGTTCGGGTCCTTTCCTATCCCTGAGTCTCGTCCTTTTTGTGTGGGTGCAGCCGCCGCCTCCCGCAGGGTCGGGCTCCAGCCCGGGCTGTGCTGCAGCGGCCTGGGCCAGCGAGGAAGAGAGGAGCGAGCCTCAGCGCTCTGGCCACATGGGCCTGGAGGGGGGGTCTCACGCTGAGGGCGACAGGAAGGGTCCCACTGCTCCGGGGGGGGCCGGGGAACAGCCCTCTCCTGAGCACAGCCTGCGCTAGAAGGACTGGCCGTGGGTGCTGGAGCAGTAGTCCAGGTAGTCAAACTCCTCGACGGGGAACGTGACGGCGCTCCACTTCTTGTACCTCCTCTTCTCGGCCGGCGTCTCCACCACGAAGTTTTTGATGCAGAGGATGGGCAGCTTCACCTGCCGGTAGATCATCTCCATCCCCCAGTCCTGCGTGGGCAGGGAGGGGACGGTCACGCAGCGTCCCCGGCTGCGGGGCCACGCGCGCCCCGGAGGGAGGCCGCTCCTTGCTCCCGGGGTTTGTCCCCCTTCGGGGCCGGCGGCCCGTGCCCGTGTCCCCCGGACATCACAGGGACACGGGCTGCGGCAGCTCCACGGCTCAGCCAGGAGCTGGGGCACGAGGCCCCTCCTGTCCCTGCAGCTCCGGGGGGGCTGCAGCCGCGGGGGCATCGCCGCGCTCACCTGGCTGCACTGGCTGCACGCGATGCGGCACCCGGGCTCCCAGTCCCTGAACGTCCGCTGGAACTCTATTTTCCCAGAGGAAACTCTGTAATACAACCTGCAAGGAAGGGCCCGACAGACACTAAGGACGATGGCCCAGGGGACAGAAACAGGGCGGGGGGGGGTGCTACCGCAATCGCAGAGTCCTGCCAAGCCCCCACGAGCTCCGACAGAGCGGGCAGCAGGCTGCTGCCACCCCCTGCCCGTCCCGGGCACCGGCTCCCGCTGCAGCCGGGCTCTGCCCCCTCGCCCCGCCAGCCCCTACCCGAAGCTGGGGTTGATGTTGACGTGGTGCATCCCCTCCACGGTGCGGAGGTCGCTGCCGCGGCACACCGCCACGTTGCAGTTGATGCAGTAGAGGAGAACAGCGTCCGGGTCGTGCAGCTGCCGCCTCTCGCTGATCCTGGCCTCCTTCATGAGCCAGCTGGCCACGGCGACCCGCTGCAGCTCCTCGATCTGCAGAGGGCAGGGGCAGGGCGGGGGTCAGCCCAGGGCTACGGCACAGACAGACGGCAGACACGGCGAGACACGCGGCCGGGGAGATGCAGCGCCCCGGAGAGCGCGAGCCGTGGGGCAGGACGGGCAGGGGGTGGCAGGTGCTGCCCCAGGGGGAGCAGGCAGCCCAAAGCAGGGGCAGGGGCTGTGCGCAGGCAGCAGGCGCAGGCAGGAGCTGCCTGGCCCCGCTGGTGCTCGGGGCAGCGCCCAGCGCTCACCCTGAGGCGATACTCCTGCTTGGGCAGGGCCTGCACGGCTCTGACCGCCCTCTCCATCACCTCCACCAGCTCCTCGTTGAGCAGCTCCCGGGAGGCCTCTCTGCTGTTGGCTTTGGCGAGGACGGAGTACACGCTGTTTTCGGCACGGGCACGGCCCCGGGCCTGCAGCGGAAGGGCCAGACGCTGCGGTCAGCGGAGGGGGGTCGTGGCCAACCCCCCGCCTCCGCGGGCCACCCTGTGAGGATGGACCCACCCTCCGCACCCTGCGGTGCCAAGATGCTCTGCCAGGGGCTGGGCTCATCCCCGGGGAGCTGCCAGAGGCCGTGGGATGTGAGAGCCCCTGTGTCCCACCCCCGTGGCCTTGGGGCGTCCCGGCAGGCTGCCCCCCACCCTGGGGCCGGGCAGAGCGGCTGGGGGGAGCCCGGGCAGCCACCTGCATCATGGCGATCTCGTTGGTCATCAGCCCATAGCGGACCACGATGTTGCACTCGGGGATATCCAGGCCCTCCTCGGCCACGCTGGTGGAGAAGAGCAGGTTGAGGGCTCCCTCGCGGAACAGCTTGATCACGTCCTGCTGCTCGTTCTGGGGGGGAGAGGGGCTGGTGCAGCGGCGCGGGGCCCCGAGCCCCCGGCAGCACCCGCGGCACCCACTGAGCGTGCGGAGGGGGGAAGGTCCAGCTCCCTCCCACCCTCCGCTCACCTGCGTCATGGGCCTGGTCTGGTTGCTGTAGCCGGCGCCGGTGAGGACGGCAGCCCGGACGTGCTGCCCGCGGAGCGTGGCCGTGTCCTGCAGCCAGCTGAGCAGCGCGTGGGCGCTCTGCCGGGTCTTGGTGAAGACGATGCCGCGAGAGGCGCCATGGGGCTGGAAGTGCTCCCGCAGGATCTCCTCCAGCTTGCCCAGCCTGGGGTTCTCGTAGCGCCGGTCCCCAGCAAGCGCCTGCAGGCTCACCCTGTTCTCTGCGCAGGCGAGCGGGGGGTCAGGGGGCTCCCCATCCCCCAAACGCATCCAGTGCCGACCCCCTGCCAGGCCCCTCCGTTACCCTCAAACGTGGCGGCGAGGAAGCGCTCGGTGGGGTCCTTCTCGTCCCGCTCGGCAGCGTAGAACTGCTGGAGGCACTGGAAGGCGTCGACCATCCGCACCGTGTCGTTGATCAGCAAAGCGTCGTTGTACTTGCGCAGGTGCAGCGCACACACCCGCGTCTTGCGACAAAACGTCTCCGCCGCTGGCAGGGACGGGGCACGTCGCGATCACAGCCCGGCCCCGCGGCCGCCGGCTCTGCCCCCCCGCACCACCCCCCGCCTCACCCTCCTTCTCCAGCTCCACGATGCGCTGCTCGTAAATCTGCGTGCCGAAGTCCTGCGGCAGGCCGGGCATCTCCATGTGCTGCTGGATCTGCTCCATCACCTTCTTCAGCCGCTCGCCAAAGGGGTCCTGGGGGCAGAGAGGGGCTCAGGACCTGAGGCAGCGGGGACACCGCTCCGTGCACGGCCTCGGAGGCGCAGCCCAGGGCGCAGGACCCGGACGGCTGCGGGATCCCCCTGAACCAAAGCGCCGGGTCAGGCCGTTCCCAGAGCGAAGCAGCTGGGGGGGCCCAGCCCCCCGGCTCAGCAGGGCTCGGGGGGGTCCCACCTGCCGCCCCGCCAGCCCCGCGGCTCCGGCCTCACCTGGGCCCTCTCCTGGCACAGGTCGTAGCGCTTCCTGGGCTGGGGGACGTGGCTCTGCAGCTGCTGCGCCTCCTCCTGCGCCGACACGAGCTCCTCGGCGTCCAGGTTGGCACAAATCTGAGAGGGCGAGACCCCGGGGCCACCCGTCGCCCGCACGCCACTTTACCATCGCCCACTCCAAGGGACACCCGGGGCCGTCGCACCCCGCCTTGGCACAGGACAGGGGGTGCGGGACCCACCTGCAGGATGTGCTCCACGGCCCCCTCGAAGGAGGTTGCCCCCCCAGTGCCCGGGGACGCCGTCAGGCCCAGGACCTGCGGCAGGTCCCGCTGCCCGCTGAGCTTGCGCCGGAGGTAATTCAGCATGATCTTGTTGTAGACGGCTTCCTTGTGCGTGTGGTGACACTCGTCTATCACCAGCAGCGAGAAATCTGCGCCGGGCGAGGGAGAGGAGCGGGATGAGCCGCGCGGGAGCCGCCGGGCAGCGGCGGGGGCTCGGCCGGGGGGCGCCAGGGGTCCCGCACCCACCCGTCAGCTCCACGCGCGCGTCCTCGTCCCCGCTGAGCAGCGCGTTCAGCAGGATCTGGGCCGTGCAGATGACGACGTCGCTCTGCCTCACCACGCTGGCGAAGAAGCACTTGTGGCTGCTGTCGCCGCTGACGGCCTCCACCCGGAACGCGTCCTGCAGCGCCTGGAACTCCCTCCCGGCGTGCTGCCCCACCAGGTGCACCTGCGCCCACCAGAGCCCGCTCAGCCCCGGCCCGGCACCGCCGCTCGCCCGGGGCAGGGCCGGGGGCCAGGGGCACCTTGTTGACCAGCACGGCCACCCGGCCGCCCCGACGGCTCTCCAGGTGCCGCCGGCAGACGTGGACGGCAGCGCGGGTCTTCCCGGCGCCCGTGGGCAGGCAGATGATGCTGTTGCGGCCGCGCAGGGCCGGGGCCGCCGCCTCCCGCTGGTACCCCCGCAGCTCCATCCCGCGCCGGGCCGGGGCCGCCGCCTCCCGCCGCTGCCCCCGCAGCTCCGTCCCGGGCCCGGCCGGGAAACGAAACTCGGGGCGGCGCGTCCTGCCGGAGCCCCGCCGAGGGGGGGCCCCGCCGAGGGGGTCCCCGCCGGCCGCGCTGCCGGGAGGGGCCGTGCGGGCAGCGGGGCCGTGCGGAGCCGAGCCGAGCCGAGCCGAGCGGGGCTAAGCCGGGCTGCCCGCACCCCCCCACCTCTCCCCGGTGCCCGCCCGGTCGCGCAGCGGCCCCGGACCCCCCTCCCGGGAGCCCCGGCCACGAACAGAAACCGAAAGCGGGTGGAGCTGCCGCAGCCGCCCGCTGCTGGACCCGCACCGCCCCCCCGCACCCCAACCGGCCCGGCCCCCCCAGTTCAGCCCAGTGCGCCCCAGTTCAGGCCCCCCCCGAGACGCTCCTGGCCCTCTTCCCAACTCCAAGGCCCCCCCCAGGGTGCAGCCCCCGCCCCCCGGTCGTGCTGCCGGGCCAGACTCAAGGGTGCAGCTGGGTCTGCACAAGGACGTTTATTTAAAAAAACAAAACAAAAACCACAAAAAAAACCCAAACCAAAAAAAACAATAAAACCAACAGTCAAGTGGAATGGATGACACGGAAAGGGGGGGTGGTCCCATCTCGGCGAGGCCAGCGAGCTGCAGCGCAGCACCAGCCCCCACCCAGCGGTGACAGCATGGCGGGGGGGCACAAGGCAGAAGGGAGGGGCGAGCGAGGTGGGGGGACAGGCCAGAGCGGGGGGCAGGCACTCGCCAGCCCGGCACCCGAGGCGGCACAGGGGCTGGGGGCACAAGGGGGAGGAGAGCAGGAGCTGACCCCAACCCCGGGGCTGAGGCTGGCTCCCGGCTGGGGCAGCGCAGGGGGGGCAGAGGCCAGGGCAGTGCCGGGCCCCCCCAGTCCCCGGGAGCCAGGGGAGCAGCAGGCAGGGCAGGCAGCAGGAGCAGGCAGGGGGGGCTGTACAGGCAAGGGTGGGCGCAGATCTGCCCGGGGGGGCGAGGGAAGAGCTGACAGAGGCAGCAGGAGCTGGGGGTGCACAGGCAGAGCCCCCCCCCCCTCAGCGGGACCCTGGAGCACCAGCACCCCTGGGGGGGCAGGGCCAGGCCCTGCCCTACATTCAAGGAGAGGGGCTGGGGGCTGCCTCTGCCTGGACGGAAGCAGAAAACCAAAGCACTTGTGTGCCCCCACCCTGAGGCAGAGCCAGGGCAGAAGGCACGACCCTGGGGGGGGGGAAGGAAGCCCCTGGGGGGGGGGAAGGAAGCCCCGGGGGGGGTCCCAGCCCCCAAGGAGGGGCAAGAAACTCAGCACTGCCCTTGCCCAATGCTGATGAGGCAGCTCCAGCCCCGCTGCTCCCCCCAGGAGAGGGGCAGGCAGCTGCTGGCGGGTTAGAGCAGCCCCTGCCCCATCACCCCCCAGGGAAGGCTCATCACCCCCCCAGCTGCACAGTAGCAGCCGCAAACCCTCCAGCAGCCCCTGCCCGGGGGGAGGGGGGGGGGTCAGGTCCCTCCCCCGGGGGCCAGTGGCCAAGGCGGGTCCAGGCCAGCTCCCCTACTTGTCGATGAGCCCCCCCTCCTTGAGCTTGAAGTAGAAGAACTTCTCGAGGGTGTTGGCACACTTGCAGTAGTCGCTGTCGGGGGGGTTGTACTCGCGGCAGTTGGTGATGATGCGCTGCAGGTCGGCGATGAAGAGCTTCTTGGTGACGTAGTAGCGGTTCTTGAGGCGCTCGGTCATGGTCTTCAGGTCTGGGGGTGGGGAAGGGTCAGGGCCCCCCAGCCTCCGCACAGCCCCCCACCACGGACCCCAGCTCGTCCCTCTCTCTTCTGGACCAGCCCGGGACGCCCAGCACCCCAACCACGACCCCCCAGCACAATCACCCCCCCAGCCCAGCCTGCCCGGGGGGTCCCAGCCCAAGCACCCACCGATGGGGAAGCGGATGATTTCGTAGTAATCCGGCGCCTCCGACTTCTTCACGGGCTCCATGAAGGGCCACGCGCTGGGGTGCGTCTGGGAGGGGGCGGGGGGCAGGTTACACACTGGCCCCAGCACACGAGGGGCCCCCCCGTGCCCCGAGGGCAGAGCCCGGAGCAGCCTGGCCCAGGGGAGGGGCAGGGGGGATGGATGGACAGGGACCCCGCACCTTGATCTGGGCCAGGAGGTTCTTCAGGGTGTTGTAGAGCTGGTCTGGATCCTTCAGCTCCTTCCTACGGGACAAAGCCAGTGCCAGCCAGCGCCCATCAGCGGGGGGGGCCTTGCCCCAGCGCCCATCAGCTGGGGGGGGGGGCCTTGCCCCAGCGCCCATCCCAGCACCAGGAGTGAGGAGCCGCTGCGGGACCCCCACCCCCCCATGCAGTGCTCACCCCTTCTCCTTCCCCAGCGGTTTCCATCCCGTCTCTCCTGGAAGACAAGGTCAAGGTCACCAAGTGCCCCGCAGGGGGGGCACAGAGCCCGACAGCCCCTGCCCGTGGACTCACGGATGCCGGGGACGCTCTCGATGGGGATCTGCCGCACGCCCTCCTTGAAGCAGGTCAGGCCGGGGTAGACCTTGCGGATCTGCGCCTGCTTCCTCTCAATCAGCTTCTTGATGATCTGCGGCGGGAAGGGGGGTTGGGGGCCACGCTGCCACCGCCCCGTCCCCTCCCGGGCAGCGCCCGCCCGCGGGACGAACCTCCTTCTGCTTCTTGATGATGTGCGAGAGCTCGGTGTAGGGGATGCGGGGGTTCAACTCGCACTCCATCAGCGTCGCCCCCTCGTAGTCCTTGATGTAGCCCAGGTAGCGGCTCTTGGGAACCTTGATGTCCTTGGAAAAGCCCTGGGGGGGACGGGGCACGTGGGAGGGGGCTGGTGGGCAGGGGGGGACGAGG
Source organism: Athene noctua (assembly GCF_965140245.1). NCBI lineage: Eukaryota > Metazoa > Chordata > Aves > Strigiformes > Strigidae > Athene > Athene noctua. The sequence goes on along the minus strand of NC_134061.1, from coordinate 651,048 downwards.
CGGGGGCTGCCCCGGGGGAAGGAGCTCACCTGCTTCTTGAAGTAGCCGATGGCGTATTCGTCGGCGTAGGTGAGGAAGTAGAGGATGTTGTGCTTGATGTGATACTCCTTCAGGTGGTTCATCAGGTGCGTCCCGTAGCCCTGGGGGAGCCGCCGTGAGATGGGGACCCCCCCTGCGCCCCCCAAGGCAGCGGGGACACACGGCCCCCTCCCACCCCCGGACAGGGGCAGCGGGAGGACGGCCAAGGGCAAGCGCTGCTGCCGGGGGCTGGCCGGGAGCCCAACCCCGCTCCCCCCCGCCGCGGGCACCGCGCTGGGCTGCCGGGACCCCCCGAGCCGCGGCCACCCCCCCTCCCCGCCGGCACCTTGACTTGCTCGTTGGAGGTGACGGCGCAGAAGACGATCTCGGTGAAGCCCTGGGTGGGGAACATGCGGAAGCAGATGCCCCCGATCACGCGCCCGTCCTTGATCAGCGCCAGCGTCTTGTGCTTCCTGCGGGCAGCCGGGGTGAGACGGGCACCCCCCCCACCAGCCCCCCCCCCGCGCCCCCCGAGCCACGCACGGGTCGAAGACGAGGCGGGTGATGTACTCCTTGGGCATGCGGGGCAGCTGGTGCGAGAAGACGTTCTGCAAGCCCACGAGCCACATCAGGATCTTCTTGTTGGATTTCTGCGAGAGCGAGTTGCCGATGACGTGGAACTCGATGATGCCGCGGCGCTCCTCCAGCCGGGCCGTCTCGTCCCGCGCCGCGTTCGCCGACAGCAGGCTGGTCTGGGGAGGGGGCGCGGGGGCTTTCACCGGCCCTGGCACGCCGGGAAGGCGGCGGCGCGGCCCCAGCACCCCCAGGCCGTACCTCGGGGCCCAGCATGGCGGCGGGGTCGGTGATGGTCAGCATGACCTCGTTCACCAGCTCCATGGGGATGTCTCCCATCACGCGGATCCGCTTGGCATCTTCCAGCGTCAGGCTCTCGGGCAGCTTCCGCTTCTCCCCTGGGGACGGGAGCGGCACATCCAGCACCGGGAGCGACCAGGAGGGTCCCGGCTCCCGCGGCACCGGCCCTACCCGGCAGCGGCTCCGGGGCGCTGGCGTCCATGCTGGCGGCGGAGCTGCTGTTGCTGAGCTTCTTGCTGAAGAGCGGAGCGGCGGGCACGGCCACGGTGCTGACCGCGGCTGGAAGAGACCAGTGATGCCCAGGGCTGCCAGGAAGCGGCTCGTCACGCGACGGCAGCCCAGCCTCCACCGCGCCTCACCCGCGCCTCGGCCCTTCGTCCCGCAGCCCCCGAGCTGGGGGGGGGGCCGCTCCCCGAGATACCTGGGCGAGACACCAGCTGGGTCCCCTCCGCGGCTGGCACGGTGAAATCGGCCTCCCAGATCGGGGAGTTCTCGCCGTAGATCTCCTCCTCCAGCATGGACAGGAACCTGGGCGGGAGCGGGACGTCGGCCACGCGCGGTGCGTGAGCGCCCCGAGGGAGGGGACTCCCCCCCCTCGTGCTGGGCACCTACTTGGGGAAGTGGGTGAGGATCAGCGTCCGCTTCTCTGGCACCAGCTTGTCCTTCTCCACCCGGAACTTCTCCAGCAGCTGCCGGCGGGTGACGGTGAAGATGGACTTGAGGAGGCTGCGCCCGAAGACGTGGGTGGTCTCGTAGCGGGGGAGGCTGTCGCAGCTCTGGGGCACGTGGCAGTAGCACAACCACCTGGGGGGACAAGGACGCGGCTGCAGCGAGGGGCCCGTGGCCAGACCCCAGAGCACCCACACCCCTCGTGGGGCGGCGCCGCTGGAAGCGGGGGGGAGCGGAGCAGCGCCCGCGGGGCCGCGGTGACGTTACCGGGGAGCACCGTCCCCTCCGGGCGCCCGCTCTGCCGACGGGCCAGCGGGGAGGCTCAGACCTGGGCCCAGCCCCGCGCTGGCTGGCTCAGCCCCCTCCCGCCCTCACCTCGTGTAGTTGACCTTGTAGGTGGCCACGTCGTCGTTCTGGGAGCGCTGGCGGAACTGGGACGGCGTCTCCAGCTTCCAGTAGTTGAGGCAGAGCAGGAACATCTTGGAGAGCTCGTACATGGTCTGTCGCTCCTTGGGTGGCAAGTGGCTGAACTTGTACTGGACGAAGTTCAGAACCCCCTGGGGAGAGGAGGCGGTGGTGGAGGGGCACCGGGTGCTGCCCCCGAAGAGGAGCGGGGCCGGGCAAGAGCAGCAAAACACGGGACGAGGCACCAGCGCAGGGGGTGACCCGCGGCCTCACCTGCTCGATGTTTGGCTTCTCGAAGGGGGGGCTGCCCAGGGAGCCCTCGACCACCGGCTGGCTCATCTGCAGGATGCACTTCCGCAGGAGCTGCGGGGACGCGGGCGGAGGCGCTGACCCCAGGAGCGCGCTGGGGGGGCAGCGGCAGGACGCTCCGCGGGGCTGCCCAGGGCCCCGCGGCCAGGACGGGGCCGGGGTCTCTCCCCGGGAAACGCCCCTGCGGGGGAATTCCGGGCCGGGAGAGCGGTCGCTCCCGGGTCGGGGCCGGTGTTCCGGGTCTCGGCAGCCACGGACAGAGCGCGGCTCCCGGGAGGGACGAGCAGCGGGACGGCAGCGCCCGCTCCCCAGCAAACCGAGGGACCCCGCGCGAGCCCCCCCCTGCACGCGGGGCGGCGAGAGGCGCCCGGGCCCGGACGCACCTTGAACAGGTAGAAATACACCTGCTTGGTGTCCGTGTCCTCCTCCTTGTGCACCGACATGAAGAGGTTCTCCACGTCCACCACCATGCCCAGCAGGCGGTTGATCTCCTCCTCCGAGACGTTCTCCAGGTGGGACACGTGGTCGGCTGCGGCGCAGGGAGAGCTCAGTGAGCCGGGGGGGGGGGGGGGGGTCAGCACGGCTCCCCCGACCCCGACCCGGGGGTCCCCGGCGCCCCGCGGGTTACCCAGCGCGTGGCCGCAGCTCCGGCACGGCTCGCTCAGGTTGGTCACCGGCTGCTGCAGGTCCATGCGGGGGGCGGTGGGGGGGTTCGGGTTCTTCCAGCCGTTGCACTTGCAGGCGTCGTTGGCCTGGGAAAAGGGACGCGGTGAAACCCACCCACCCCCCCGCAGAGCCGCTTCCATGAGTCCCACCCATCCCAGCTTCCCGCAGCACCCACCCCAGCGCCCTGACACCCCCGGGGATGTCCCAGCACCCCCATTACACACCCCTCCCGCACCCCACCTCCTGCATCCCCCCACCCACCTCAACACCCCCCCTCCTGCACCCACCATCCCTTCACACCCTTCCCACGCCCCCTCCCGCACCCCCTGCGAGCTTCAGGGACCCCTCCTCCTGCATCCCCCACCCCTCCGCGCCCTCGCATCCCCTCCCGCACCCCCTCCCCGCCTCAGGCACCCCCTCCCTTCCCCTCACACACCCTCGCACCCACCTTACAAGCCGAGAAGACCCCCAACTTCTCCAGCTTCTTCCCGCGGGGGAACCCCCGCACCTGCGCCTTGCGCTGGCTCGCCCGTTGCTGCTGGCTCAGCCCGGGCCGCGCCGGATCGCTGGATCCTCCGGATCCTCCTCCTCCAGCCGCCGGTCCGCCGCTCCCCGAAGACCCCCCCGGGCCCGGCGGGGGCCGCCCCGGTTGCGCGGCCTCCGGCTCCGCCATGCCGGGCCCGGCGTGCGCTCCGCGCTCACTGCGCCTGCGCGCCGGGCACGCCGGGATCGGTAGTTCCGTGGGGTGGGGACGGGGAGAACCGGCGCTCCCGGGGCCGGTTCACGTCGCCCGCAGCCCCGGGCGGGAGCGAAGCTCCCGCCCGGGGCTGCGGGCGGCGTGAACCGGCCGCGGAGAACCGAGGTCGCGGCCCGACGGGGGATCAACCCCCCGAAACCGTACGGGGGTCGCGGAGCCGTCGCTGCCCACCGGACACCCCCCCCGCCCCGCTCCGGTAACCGGTACCGCGCCCGGTTCGGCGGTGCACAGCGCATCCCGCATCCCCTCCAAATATGGAGCGAGGCCACGCCTCCCGCGCCAAATAGGGGTGGCGAGGCCACGCCTTCGGCCCACACGCCCCCGCCCTTATTTTTTTTGGAGGGGGGGAAGTTAATAGAGGGGTGTGGCCACGCCGCATCGCCCCGCCCCTTGAGGCCTAATTATGGAGTGTGCCCCCCCTCCCCGCTTGCCCATTTATGGGTGGGCACGCCCATTGAGGGGCGTGGCTTGGAGGAAGGTGGGGAAGGAGGCAGAGAGCGGCGCCTGGAAGGTGCCGGCAAATGGCGGGGAGGGGGGGGGGACACGAGGGGGGGGACACACGGTACCGGGGGTGCTGGCACGGGGGGTCGTGGCGAACGGGCACCGCCCGGGAGTGGCCCAGCACCACCCCGAAGATGGGGGTCGGGTGCCCCTAAGGCTGCCCGGGGCAGGGTGGGGGGATGCTGAGGGTCCCCCTCGCTGGGGGATGCTCAGTGCTGGAGCCCCCCCGCCCCCAGCCGAGGTGGGGCTGGGGAGAGGTGCCAGGGCCGTGCCCACCCCCCCGTGGGCAACCGTCTGGCTGCGTGGGCAAAGCCCGGGGCCAGCAGACACAGAAACGACACAACTAAAAGTCACGAGTGTTTATTCCATATCAAAAAAGCCGCGGTTTTGGGGCAGAGACCCCCGACCCCCCGGGGTCCCGCTCTGCGGCCCGCGGCTGCCCCGGCAGCCGGGCTCAGCCCGGCCCCGCGCCGCTCGCCGTCACGCCTTGGCCCGCTCGGCTCCATCGTCGCCGGGGGCTGTCGGCTGCGCCGCCGCCGGCCCCAGCTGGATGGGCACGTTCCTCTCGGGGGCGGCCGGCAGCGCCAGCCTGGGGGCCTCGATGCGGAGCTGCCCCTCCTTGGACAGGGAGCAGGTCAGCGCCTCGGCGTCCACCTCCTCGGGCACGTCCCACTCCCGCTTCAGCACCTCGTACTTGTAGGAGAAGGAGCCCTTCTCGTCGGTGCTCTGCGTCTCCTTCTGCCCCACCAGCACCACCTTCCTGCCCACCACCTTCACCGACAGCTGCTCGGGGGAAAAGTCCTTCACGTCCTGGCAGACGGAGAAGCCCTCGCCGGAGCCCTGGGTCAGGGCTGTGCCGGTGCTGGGGGCTCGCTCCGCGGCGATGCCGAGCCGGCCGGGGCTGCTCCCGCTGCTCAGGAACTGCTCGAAGCTGCTCATGAACTCCCGCGCCCTCTCCATCTCCAGGCGCAGCTCGCGCTCCAGCTCGGCGAAGAGGGTCCCTGGGTGCGGCCAGAGGGTGCGGACGGGCCCCAGCCACGGGAACAGGGAGCTGGTCGCGGGCGGCGCGAAGTGCAGGCGGCAAAGCATCGCTGCTGGCGGGGCTGCTCGGCTCTGGGCGGCGGCTGGCGCGGTGCTGGGCTGGGGCCGGGCAGCGCCGGGTTTTATCCTTCCCTGCCCGGGGGTGTGCCCCTTCCAGAACTCTCTCTCCCCACGCACCCTCCCGCAGCCATCGCCTATTTTTGAGAGGCTGATTATCTGCCAGCCGAAATAGCAGCGCCTGCTTCTGGGGACGAGTCACACGCCACAAATAGGGCGCTGCGGTCAGCGCGGGGAGCTCGGGTTTCTGCAGAGGCACCGTGATGCAGCAAGGCCTGCGGGACCGCCGGCCGGGGGGCGAGCGAAGCCCTTCCCGTGGCCCCCGCGCCGGGGGGGCTCGGCGGAGCGCGGGTTGCGCTGTGCCGGGGCGCGTCACCTTGGTCCCACCCCTAAAGCAACACGGTCCGACGTCACCCGCTGCCAGACGCCTCTCGCACTTTCTAGGTGCCCCCCCCGGCTCCCTCCCCGGGGGCTGCCCACTGTCCTGTCCCGGCCCTCAGCCCCCCGCCTGTGCACCCTGCCCTGGGGGGGCCCTCGGGCTGGTTTGTGGTCTCACCTGGGGTGTGTGTGTCCCCCCCCCGGGCAGCTGCGGGTCCTGCAAAGGAGACAGGGGTCCCGCCTGCGGGCGTCGGGGGAGCAGGGCACAGGCGAGGGGGGAAAGGCAGGGAGGAGCCCGGCCCCGCTCCCTGCCTGGGAGGGAGAAAGGCCAAAGCTCTTGGCAGGGGTGGCTCAGGAATCCCGTTCAGAGGCTGAGGTGATGCTCTAATTATAATCCAGGAGAGCAGAGCTGCAAGACTAAGGACAAAGGTATGCTGGGCACGATGTGAGAGGTGCCTCTCCTCATGGATGAGTAACAAGAATGAGCTAGAACAGGCTGGAAAGAGCTGAGCTCTTCTCCTGAGGATGACGTGATGTGCAGGATGAGGCCACTCCTCCTGGGGAGGGAAATAAAAGCCGCGGGCAGCAGGACCGGGGCAGAGCGCTCCCAGCCCGAGAGCCACAGCAGCAGCAGCAGCAGCAGCAGCAGCAGCAGCAGCAGCAGCAGCGATGCTTTGCCGATTGCACCTCTCACCCTCCGCCACCCTGGCCAGCCGGCTGGGCACCATGAGGACCCTCTGGCCATACTCAGAGTCCATCTTCACCGAGATGCCGACGCTGGAGAAAATTCGGGAGTTCATGAACAGCTTCGAGCAGCTTCTGAGCAGCCAAGGAGCCGCTGCCGCGGAGCGAGCCCCCAGCACCGGCACAGCCCCGACCCAGGGCTCCGGCGAGGGCTTCTCCGTCTGCCAGAACGTGAAGGACTTTTCCCCCGAGCAGCTGTCGGTGAAGGTGGTGGGCAGGAAGGTGGTGCTGGTGGGGCAGAAGGAGACACAGAGCACCGATGAGAAGGGCTCCTTCTCCTACAAGTACGAGGTGCTGAAGCGGGAGTGGGACGTGCCCGAGGAGGTGGACGCCGAGGCGCTGACCTGCTCCCTGTCCAAGGAGGGGCAGCTCCGCATCGAGGCCCCCAGGCTGGCGCTGCCGGCCGCCTCCGAGAGGAACGTGCCCATCCAGGTCAACCCTGCGGCCCCACAGCCCGGAGCAGCCTCCGAGGACAGAGCCACCAGCAAAGCCGAGGTGTAACGGGGAAGAAGCGATGGCCCACGGCAGGACCGGAACAGAGAGCAGCAAGTCCTGGGTGTTAGCCCAGACAAGCTCCATCAATAATGATATCACTTTTTTCACTATACTGGAATGTTTTTGTATCCAATAAAATACTTTTGCATAGAACCTGCTTGTGTTCTCTTGGTGTTGACTGATGGGGAGGTTGGGCCCTGGTCTCAGCTCTCGGTGAGAGAGGAGCTGGATGCACGGAGAGGGAAGAACCTCTCTTGGTGCCTCAGGGCAGCACAAAACGGGCCCGACAGCGGACCCAGAGGTAGGGAAGGGATCTGCGAGCAGGGTGCTGCTCAGGGCGGGGGGAGGCGGGAAGCACCCCAGCGGGGACGGGCAGCTCCCCTCGCTGTACCGGAGCAGAAGCCGCTCTCCCAGGGAACAGGCAGCTGCTTCACCCCCTCCTTGTGCCACTGCCAGCGGCTGCCCCAGCTCCACAGCCCCTTGCTACCGGCCGGTGCCGCCGCGTGGCAAGGTGGAAGGCTGGACGGCCTGGCTGGGTGCAGGTTGCCCCTGTTGTAGCCACACTTGCCCCCCACAGAGTTTGGAAAGGGGCTGCTGGAGCCCCTCGGAGATCCCAGCAGGCAGGAGGGTGAAGGCCAGCTCCAGGTGCTGCCTGTAACCACAAAACCAGCCCCGCTCAGGCCCGGGCAGGCAGCAGGTACGCAGGCAGCCACACCTGAGCCGAAGCTGCTCGGAGCTCGGGCAGCCCTTGCCCGTGGCAGCCCGGCGGCTCCGGGGAAGGCGGCTGCGCCCCGGCCCCGCGTCCCTCCCGGGGCAGCAGCAGGACACCCCCGGGGGCAGCACGGGCTCCTTCGCAGCCACAAGATCCAGAGCCCCGGAAGGACCCAGAAACGCTGCCCTGACAAGCAGAACCCCCGTAAGAGGAGCCAGCAGATGGCAACAGCAGCGCGCGTTGGCTCAGCGGGGACTGGCGAAGCCCTTCTCCCACGGGCTGCCCGGGGAAGCCAGCAGCACCAGTCGGAACCACACTGGGGGCACGGGAGGAGCCCCACGGGCAGAGGGGCAGCCCAGCTGCCTCGCAGGGGAGGGCAACAAGCGGCCCCGGCTGAGCGAAGCCCCTGTGAGGCCGCTGGAGCCCAGCGCCGCCGCCAGCCCGGGCTCCAGCGCATCGGGAACTTCATCGCCAAGACGCTCCAGCCCCTTCCCGCTTCCAGGATTCTGAGGAAATTCAACGTGGGCAAAAGGCAGCAAGCCCTCGGGATGGAGCCTGTGTGAGCCAAGGCCGTTCACACTTTACTCTGTTACCCAGCAGAGGCTCCCGAGCCCCAGCCCAGGGCCGGTCGCACAGCGCAGACGGTAGCCACGCCGAGGAGAGGCAGCGGGTCCAAGCACCATCACAAGCCCTGAGCTCTCCCGGGCGCGTGCTCGGGACCGACTCCAGGCCTCAGCGCTGGGTGCGAGGAGCTCCGAGTCCCTGCAGCAGCGACGGGAGCAGCATCCTGCAGGGCCAGCGCCCCTCTGCCCAGCCGGGCCCTGCCCGGCCTCGCCAAGCCTGCCCCGCTGCCCAGCCCCGCAGGTTGTTGTCAGGCTCCGGGTAATTCCCACCCTTCGCCCCAAGCCGCCTCCTCGCTGGCCGCTGCAGTGAGCGCGGGGTCAGGGCCTCTGGCCCAGCGGTGGGAAGGGGGGACACGAGCCATCCCAGGGCAGAGCCAGGCCTCTGCTCAGAGCCCCTCGGCCTCCAGCACAGCCGCGAGGCTCTGGGCCACGCTCCTCGTTTGAGCTGATTAAGAAACAGGAACATTGTTAATGATGATAGGTTTATAAAAATTTTTTTTTTAATCACACAAAACTGAAGTTTGTGATGAAGACTAAGTTGACAGTTCCTCTTAAATACCAGTATGCATAAGACATTGCATTAGGCACTAGGCAGCAGCCAACATCAGTTAGAGTCTGGCAACAGAAGCCATTTTAATACCTCCCTTCACACTTTGTGGAATTACAGGCTTTTGCAATACATATTGTTTCCACTGACAGGTTATCTGAGGTCTCCCTCACCCCACCTCTGTACATCAGTAAACCATGTGTATTCACACTAGAGTAGGGTTAACAACATTAGTGGCATCACAACCATCAAAAAAAGGACAATTTTCTATACAAGATTTTTGCAAAAGTTGCAACAGGATTAGTGCATTACGACAGAACCGGAGATAGAAAAAAAAAAAGAGTTGGCATGCTAGAGTCCAACACAAATAAAGACAACAGGCAGCTAGTTGTAGGTACTATATTGACAAGATACTGATTGGTTACATGAAGAAACATACAATACAAAATACAGAAGAAACCAGTTTTGCTTCCCTCTGCCCCACCCCAGAATACTCATGATCGATTTGGTCAATAAGTGGCTGAAAAGCCCGGGCTTGTCACTATAATGCTACAGTTTAGTGGTTGTCCTAGGCATGTCGTACTGGTACTAGCCTTAGTTTTTACAGAAGGTGATTTTAACCAAGGTTGTCTAGTCTCAATATCCCTTTGTTTCCAACAGTGAACTACAGTACTGTGGGACCTGGGTGCTGCTGCCCCCCGCGGGAAGGGGCGGGCTGGCTGGGCAGGCACCAGGTTGTGCATCCACCACCACCAGAAGAGGGAAGAGCAGAAGTTCATATATTAAAAAAGTGACTTAAGACTTAGAATTGAATTAGTATTTGTACAGAAAGGTGCAGGTGGAAGAACTCCCTCCAGCCTATGATCAGAAAGGGATGGAGAAATCACAGCAGCCGCCGGCAGCGGCCGCTCTACGGTAAGTGCGATTGTTAGCGTGGATTCCAGTCTTGGCCCGAGGGCTCCGGAACGGCCGCTCAGTTGCTGCAGCACTGGCTCCTGCTAGGCTGGCTGCTCTCCTGAAGGTCCACCACCCGATTCCTCCCTGGGCCGCCAGGAGCATTCTGGGGTTCGTTTTTTGGCAGTTTCTTGGCTGGAGAGGAAGGAGATGTTAGCAGGCTCCTCCTCAGAGGCCGGGCTCAGCTCCCGCGGAGGGGGCTGGACAGGACCAGCAGCACCCGCACAGCAAACCCACCCCCCCCGAGTCCCACCCTCACCAACCCCACACCCTGCGGACTCCCCAGGCCCAGCTCAGGGCAGCGGGACCGGCTTCGTGCTGAGGGGGGGCCCCCTCACAGCCAGAGCCCCCAGCCCCGGCCGACACGGGGGCTCCGGCGTGCCCCAGCCCTGCCCGCGCCAGCCGTTACCTATCGCCATGAAGATTTCGTTCACATTCATCGCTGTCTTGGCCGACGTCTCCATGAACAGCAAGCTGTTGTCATCTGCGTACATCTGTGCATCCTACGAACGAGCACACTGGGTGGGAAAGGCGCCCTGCCAGGGAGGCCCGAGCAGGCCTCACACGCTTTGCTTGAGCCAAACGCTGAAGAAACGCCCCGGCCCAGCCCAGCCGCCCCCCCAGCCCGGACAGGACAGCAGGTGACGTGGGGCAGGGCAGCACGGGGCGGCTGGTGTCCGAGCAGTCCCGCCGGGCCCGGCAGCGCAGGCTGTGAGCGCCGCACGCAGACACAGCCTGGCCCGAGCAGCCCCATACTTTGACCAGCTGGGAGAGGAACACGTGGAAATGCACCACGAGCAGCCCCATGCAGAGGTCTGAGATAAGAGCTTCTCCTCCAGAGCCTGCCTTAGGCAAGGTAAGAGCTGTGGAGAGTCGAGAACAAGCTGGGAATGATTCTCCACATCTCTTGTGTCTAAGAGAGCTGTTTCACACACTGAGGACAGCCCCATGTGAGTAAGGCACCAGAAGAGCCTGAAGACAGAAGTCTGAGCTCTGCCGGCCTTATTCTGCACATTCCCCACGACTTACCTACGATTGCCACGAGTGCTGTGGCAGGGGCGTGTGGGACAGGCACCTACAACCCACCCAGGGTGGCAGCACAGGTCCCAACCACCACCCCCCCTCAAAGCCTTGTGCACAGCCGCCGCCTCCCCCACAGAAGCAAAAAGCCGCTTTCCTGCCTCGCCCAGGTACCAACGGGTCCGGGTTCCCGCTCACCTGGAAGTCCACAGCTCTCTTGGTGGCCAGGTCTGCCTTGTTTCCCGCTAGTGCAATGACGATGTTGGGGCTCGCCTGCCTCTGCAACTCTTTCACCCAGTTCTTGGCTCGTACGAATGTGTCCTGGAAGCAAAGAGGAGGCAGCGGTCAGGAAGGGGCAGCCTCTTAGTAACCCACAGCGAAGATACGAGTAAAAGAAGCCTTTCCTGTCAGAAGCGCAGCAGGATCCCTTATCGGCTCAGCCAGCCCCGCTCAGGAGGGAGGCGGCGGCCGGGGCGGTTTAGGGCGCCCGGTGCCGCCCCATCCCCGCCAGCCCCCGCGGGTACTCACTGTGTTGGTGATGTCGTACACGACGATGGCGGCCTGGGCGCCCCGGTAGTACATCGGTGCCAGGCTGTGATACCGCTCCTGGCCCGCCGTGTCCCAGATCTCGAACTTGACCGTTGTGTCGTCCAGACAGACTGTCTGCGTCAGGAAGGCGGCTGGAGGAGAAGGGGGGGGTTGCCTCGCGTCCCGCCAGAGGCTGGAGAGCCCCCGCAGCCCTCCTGCCTCGCCGGGACCGGCGCTGGGGAGCACCAGGGCCAAAGCAGCCCCGGTGCGCCGCACCCCGGTTTGTAAGTGCCTGTTCTCCCTTCCCCAGCGTAACGCCGCGCGTTGTGGCTAGGAGAGAGGCAGCCGGCCCCGGGGACAGGCCGAAGCAGAACAGCCGAGCGCCCCCCTGGCCCCCTGCGGCGGAGCACTAACCCCGCTCCCATAAGCTACACTCCGAGCTGAACGCGCTCCCTGCCCGGGTTACTCCGGGGACAACTGGAGCCTCTTCCCTGGACACACGCCCCAGGGCCACCGCCCCGAGAGCCGGGTGCCGGCCGGCGGCTAGTGACACCGTGCTAATGGTCTCAAGCTGAAGAACTGTTAAACCTGAAAGAGCTGTGCAAGTAGTTAACAGTGCCAGGCTGTTAGAAACAACCCCAAAATCCCCAGTCGTGGTCTGAAAAGATAATTAAGGGCTATGAACCAAGCTGAAGGCCTCAGTTCTAATTAGAAGCAGGAATTCAGGCCCTGGAAGTGAAGACATCTCAGAGGCAGCGCACACGGTTGCCATAGCATTGTTCGCTGCTGCACTGATCTTCACACCAGCAAACAAGTTGCAAACCAAGAGTTAAAGCATTAGTGGCTTCACTATTTATAGCAAAAGCCCCAGACCGGAGTGGTGAACACTTGTGACCCCCAGCACCAGCACCCTCCAGGCAGCGGCAGCGGGAGCTGGCACTCACCTCCGATCGTGCTCTCCTGGTACTCGTGGAACTGCCCCTTCACGAAGCGCAGGACCAGGCTGGACTTCCCCACCGCCGACTCCCCCAGCAGAACGAGTTTAAACTGGCAGATTTTGTTTCCGGCGGCGGGTCCGTTCGGTCGAGCAGCTCCACCTCGACCTGCCATTGTGGCCTGAGCGCAGGAGTGCGGCGGGTTAAGGATGCTGCAGGTTCTGCAGTGGGATCCTCCTGGAGGCAGGTTGCAACTGGAAGAGGAGGTCAAAGTTAGTGACACACTCACAGACCAGCCGAGCCAGTTCGAGAGGGTGGGTTTGATCCACAACCACCATCAGCGCAGGCAGGTGATGGCTCCTGCCCACGGTGGAAGGTGAAACCACCAGCCCCGCAGCACGAGCGGGAGGTCCCTGCACTCAGCAGCTCCTTCAGCAGGAGCTTAAGTCTCCCGAGGCTCCCTGGAGAAGGGGTATCGGTAGCACAAGCTTTCCTCCCACCAGTGGGCCCTCCAGCACTTCCACTAAGCCTGGATGTCCCACACACCTTGCTAGGGTGAGGCAAGGGACAGCCAGCCAGCACATCACCTGGTGCTACGAGAGCTTCGTCTACCACAACAGCAATTACTGGGTTCACGGAGGTAACGGAGGTGCCTTCGGCTCCTTCCTCCTCGCCCGAGTTCACAAGGCGCCAAGGGCAGCCTCTCAGCGCAGGAGAGGTGTGCAGGTGCCACCATGGGAAGTTCTGCAGGTCAGTCCCTCACACAAAGGGAGTTTCTCCCCTCAGCCTGACGGTTGAGCTCTCACCACACACCTCGGGAAGCTCCGAACCGCTGCGGGCACAGAGGCGGGCGCGGCCCGTCCCCACTGCACACGGGCACCTGCTGCCAAGGAGCCTCCACGGCTTGAGGCAGCACCCAACACCGCCACTTCCCACCCCCTGCCCCAGCGCCCCCACCCCGCAGCATTCCAGGTCACCGGGCTACTGGCCACGCTCTTCATGTGGCTGCTCAAATCCAGCAACAAACAGCACAAAGCAGGAGTGTCACCCGCGAGCAGAACTGCCACCCCGTGTCCCCAGCACCGAATCTCTGGAGTTGTGCAGAAGCACAAAACCCTGGCAAGAGCCACAAGCCAAGCTGGCTCACACCCCTCCTTAAGCACAGGTGAAGTCTCGGTGCCTTCCAAACCTTTTAGCTCAGCTGCACGCAGAGAACAGGAGTATTTTCAAAGCGCAGAGTTTTACAGATCCAGGCATATTTCCTGTGCTCATCACAACTCCCACCTCCCGTCAATGATAAATGCTACAACTGATTGCATCTGCTCTGTATCGCCCCTTCCCTTCAGTTCTAATAACTCAGGCTTCTTGACAGAGACATCTGCAAAAAAAAAACCCAACACTTAAAGCCAATTTCTCCTTGTTCTGAGCATATCCCCAAAGAAACTCTGGGTGTGCTCTGAGTACATCCAGCATTTACCCAGCAAATAACAGATTCCTGTAAGAACCTTAAACCGAGTTGAGTGGGTCTGAACGGAGCAGCGTCCCTGTGAAGGCAGCCGGGGCCTGTCTCAGTACAGAGCCTTACCAGGGAGTTTCAAACACCTGCTCTCCCAAGCAAAGCCTGACCAGCCGAGACTGCTGAGAGGCTACTTGAACTGCGTCCCAGGTTTAAACTCAACCCCACAGTTCCACAGGAAACCTCCAGCCGTTTCAGTCCGAGCCCATCCAGAGGGGCAGCCCGGCAGCGTCACCAGCTGGAGAACCCCTTCGGCTTTCAAAACAAAAAAGCACTCGAGCATACTCTGACCTAGAGACATTCAACCTCAAATTGTTTTGACCAGGAGGTACGTCAGAAACCTACTGCTAATTCTGGATCACCTCAGGAGGCAGGGAGGAGAGAAACCCCGAGGAGTAACGGCAGCGCGGTGAGATGTTTCAGAAGCTGCTGCTCTGAGCGACGGGTCCCGTCTTGGGTTAAGCCAGTGACAAAAACTGCAATTCAGAGCTGGGTCCTTGCAAAGGCCAGTGACAGCATCAGGGCCACACCTCCTCGACCCAGAAAGGACAAACACTGTGTTGGCAGGATGAGAAAGGTTGATAGGAAGCAAATTACCAACTTGTTTTTGCTGGGCAGTGAGGAAGCAGCACTGCACAGCTCTGGCCGGGAGCAGCTCGGTTACCACCGCGTTAGACAGGCACATCGGCCTGAAAAAGCTCCCACCTTTTGGAGTTTCTGCTCCATCCAGAGTCTGCAAGGGAACAGCTCCTGCCTGTCCAACCTTGCCTTCATTCCCCAGGGCGGTCTGTCAGCAGCACGGCAGCTTCGTGGCCGTTTCAGACGAACACGCTGCGCGTTAATGCCGCGTGAATCGCGGCCCTGAGCTACGGCCTCCTGAAATACGAGAGGGGTGATTCCCAGAGCAAAACAAGGAAATGAGCCTGTCGACATCCTCAAGTCTTCGCATGACCTATATTTCACAGACCCCAATTCGCTTCGCTATCTGGTTGTGCTGTGTGAACTCAGGATTAGGCGGGCGTGTCTGTAGGTCCAACTCCTCCTGGAGAGCCACCATCCACCAGCGCAGCCGCTAGAGCCTCTGACCGCTCTGAGTCACGGACAACCTGATCACCATCTAAAGAGGGGCTGAAGTCTGGCTGCAGGATTATGACTCCATGCCCACCTGAGCAGCTGCCAGATCTTTAGGGCACTGGGGTGGAATTCAGATGACCCTAACTGGCCACCAAGGGTCTCAGGCCAGGAACATTTCTGCTGAGATTCACAGGAGGACCAAATAACTGAAGCGAGCAACTACCAAAGCTGTAGAGAGCAAGAGCTCTCCTTCACAGGATGATTCCTTCGGCACTTTTTGCTAGTGCTGATGGCTCTGAGGATTCCCCTCAGAACTAACAGGCAGCTAAAGCACGCAGCCCGGATCCGCGCTAGATCAGCCCACGCTGCCTCGAGAAGCAGGGGGGGCCCCGTGCTGTGGGGGCCATCCCCAACGCTCGGGGAGGCAGTTGTTCCCCCCCCCAGCAGAGCAGACTGGGCACGTGCCCCCCGCTCGAGCCATGGGTCAGTCGGACCGAAATAGCTACACAACACCGTCCAGACGAGGGAGGGCAGCTGAACCCGCGCGTCACAGGAATTCAACAAGCCAAGCCCATGAGGAGGAGGGTACGATAGGGTACTCACATCATCCAGATTAACAAGTACTCATTCTCCTACTAGCCCCTTGTAACCAGCGAAGCCCAGCAGCCGTGATGTCACGAGATCCATAGAAAGGAACGTGCCGGTTTCGCTGCCCGCCCTACCTGCCTCCTGCAACACTCAGGCAAAAGCACCAACTTCTTCATTGTAAACTCTTGGAACCGTCTCTGGTTTGCTTTGAGATGAAAGACAAGTTTCAGCGCCTGATGCTGTCCGGCAACCAAGAACTCCAGTCCTATTGTTTCTGCAGTTTAAGCTTCTCTCAACCCCTCACCTGTTTGCCAGGGTTTGTTGTAGGGGCTTGTGCTCTTCCATGAATATTGAATTCAAGAATCTGAGCGCCCCGAACGCGAATGCGTGCCAGCACAGTGCATGCCCAGCCTGCCCAAGGGCAAGGCAGTTCTCCAGAGCTGGTAGGGTGGCCAAGAGCAGCCCGAGAGCTCGTGGCAAACGAGCCAGCCCAGTACAAGAACCCCAAATCCACAGGACAACTCCTGTCAGCCCCCCACGTTAACCCCTGCAGGAGACAACTGCTTCGCACGGCTCCCTGCCAAGGCAAGCTGCTAGGTTAAGGTGTCAGCAGTTACAGAATCTGGTATTTCTGCCTCGTGTTCACCCCGTAGCAAGGACTGCTCTGAAAGCTGGCAATATTTAGAAACCCAATCCTGAAGAATCTAGTTACCCAAGAGGGTTGCTTCTGCTCTCAGCTATGCAAGAAGCCATTTCACCGGGGATTTGTTGGCTTAGAACCAAGATACTCAAGACAAAAGCCCCAGTGAAGTATTTATCTTGTTAAATAGCTGACAGTGTTACATGAATTCCTTGGCAAAGAAAGCCCTGAAGTTACCCAGTGGTTCTGCTTCACCTACCACTGAACGGGCAGCTAGCCACGGCCCGCAGGAAGCTTCTGCCACCCAGAGCCGGCGAGTCAGCGGCAGGACCAGACGCACAAGCAACTCCATGAGCAGGACCAGGATGAAGTGCAGGACCCGCCAGAACACCCCAGAGCCTCCAGCCGCCCAGATTAGCCCAGCACGGAGCGGCAGCCTCATTTTCCAACGCATTAATACGATTAATAAGAACAAACTTCAACGGCCTTCCTGCGCGAGGGTCCACCCCGTGGAGGAAGGGGTAACAGATCCAGGTCCTGCCGATGAGGTGAACCAGGAAACGGACTCGGAATACAGCCCTCAGCCCCGTAAACTCTGATCAGTTTTAATACTTCACCTTTCTACAGACAGCATGCGCTTCCCTCCACAAACAAAGAATGCTTTGCCTCTTGATCACTAAGGCTGGGATCTGGAGCTTTAGTAACAGCTCTAAGTTGGGGAACTGGTCTCTGCACTTGTCAGGAGCTGGAAATGGAGCTTCAGGGACCCAGATCAGCCCAGGCAGCAGTTTCAGAAGGGCTCCTATGGTTGCTACACTGCCATTACTTAGTCATAACTTCTCTGTAGAGACTCATGCCCAAGCCTCCCAAAGACTCGGGCACATTCATTTTAATTTTGAGGTAAACAGGATTTACACTGGCAAAAAGTTAAACTACTTTTTGTTGGTAGCTACAATCCCGAGCTAGCAGAATCTGTAATACCAGCTCCTTTCCATGCTTTTAGTACACACATCTGCCTCCTGGCATCTGCAGAGCCACGGCCTCCAAAGCAGCCCTGCAGCTGGCTGTTTTTCAAAGCAGCTTTTCAAAAACAATTCTATCAGAGATTTCAAGGCCACCAGCCCGCAGTGGCCGCTCAGCCCAGCGGAGAGGCCACGCACAGGGAGCGAGGGGATGGCACAAGCAGCGACCCCCAGCCGGGCAGCGCGGGGCCAAGGCAGCAGCAGAGGCCCCTCCACCGCCCCGGGGCTGGAGCTGGGCTCCCGGAGGGCAGCTGCCAAGCGCAGCCAAAGGGGGAAAAGCCTCCAGGCACCTCTCAAGCTCTTTAAGGCAAGACAAACCCGAGAGAAGAAATCCTGACGAGGGCTGAGCTTCTGCTGCTCCTCAGGGCCTGGCGCAGGGGGCCCCGCTGCTGCCCAGCGCCGAGCACAAGGGGCAGAACTGCAGCTCTGACCCGAACAGGCGGCGCTGCGCCTGCACCAGACCATCAGAAGTTCAGAGCAGCTCGGAGCACAGGGACATACAGAAAGCTACTGCTGCGTCTGAGACTAAGCCTCGTTTGTTAGATGCCACCTGCTTGAACTAGCCAAGTCAGCTCTAAGACTTAAACCATGAAGGCTGGACACTCGCGTGTCCTGCAAGGCTGATCTGACTCTTTGGAGGATGAGGCAAAGATCGTGGCCTGCGAGACTGAGTTAAATGCAGTACTTGGTCAAAGGGAGTTATCAAACTCCTTCGAGCCGCCTTCTAGCCAGTTTAACCCCATAAACAACCCCCCCAGATGGGTTTCCTAGGTTTAAGTGATTATCCTTTATCAGGAATTCCTGAACATGCCCCATGAGGTAAAAAGACACTACGCTTGCTGATGTTACCTTGGAGCTACGGGGATTTTTTATACTCAGAGTTGACTAGGTGTCAACTGGCATGTTGGTCACCCTGGCAGCACGAGGAAGTTCCACCCCTAATCCAGTGGGGGTTTAATTCTGCAGAATGGCATGACTAATTGCTTTTAAAACTGCAGCTGGTGTCTTATTAGATCACCACAGCTGAACAGAGAAACAGGGCAACGAGGCCAGGCTGAGGTGCAGTGCTTCTGCCCAGGCCCTGTCCTCTGGGAAAGCCACACGGATCACACTGGAGCTCCCGTTCGAGCCAGGGCCACCGACCCCCGGCTGAGTCAAACTCCCACGGAGAGCCATGAACAGAAGCTTTCAGCACTGCTTTGGTCAAGCTCTACTTACCTAAGCTGTGGGGACGGCACACCAGCAAAAACTGCTTTACCGAGAGCGGAATGAGAAGGGGCAGCTTTCTACCAGGTGTTAAGGCAAGAACTGCAGCAAAGGCTTCTGGGGAGGAGCTCTGCATCACCTTCATTCTCACTAGCTGTAGGGAGCAAAGTCTCCCTATTGCCTGTCCCCACATTAACTCTCTCTTGGGGGTTTTACCTACTCGATACTGCAAGAACCAAGCCTTATCTCACAGGAGAGGAGCCCTGCTAGGCTGACGCAGTAACTCATGAGCGCAGTCTGGACCCACTACAAATTGAACAACTTTTTAATTCTACAGGCAAGGTTAACTCCTGTTCTTGATGCCGTCCACTGCTCACATGCCCTCGAAGACACAGCTTAACTTTGACCAGAAGCCCAGCAACATGTGCCTTCAGAGAGCACCTGCCATTATGTGAACAAGAGGACAAGATCATTAACAACACAAAGCAGAAACTTGCCATCTTCACTGCAACGGAATCAGTGACCTTCATAATATCTCTTCCAGGCTGCACAAAGATCTCTCGCCTCCAGCAGCTCCGTATTTGGAGCTCTACCAAATAAAAGCAAACATGAAAAACAGTGTTTTCTTATCTGTTTACGGAGAACTACTCCAGCAGTTCATGCCTGTGCTCCAGGGGAGGAAAGGGTTCCTTTTAGGGTTTAGATGAAGCTTTATTCTTCCTGATACTGTCACTTCCAGGAAGATTCATTGTTTCTGGCCAGCGCTTGGAGTGTTTTCATAGTGCTACTCTGACGATTTAACAGAACTTGCATAAGAGGACTTCAAACTTCATACCCCAAGGGAAGAAAACAGCTGACTCTGTCGTTTCTACATTCTACCCTCTTTTAAGTATGCTGACCGAAATACTTTGGGCTACACCCACTTCATTAGAAGCGTTCCCATTTCATTTCCTGTGACTGAAAGTACTTGGCATTCTGTCCCCCTCCCTTTCCAGGGACACCTACCCGCTAAGCATGTGGCCATTTAAGAAGTTAGGAACAAGAGCTGACGACTAGCAGGGCCCAGAGCAACTCCAGAGCTGATCCGTCTCCAGATGCAGAGGAGCTCTGCTGCGACAGACGGAAGCGTTGTGATGAGAAGTGCAATTAAGTCTAGCCAAGCACACAAAGTATGAACCCATTACCACACGGTCCTGGCAAACGGGCCCAAACCCAACTGTTCATAGCAAGATTAGACAAGTGTTTTATTTTATATTCATACCCACACATCAAGCTAGCCTTCCCCTGACCACCCTCCAGTAACTTAAACCCTCCTCCAGGAGCCCCATTTCATCTTGCCTGTGCTGCTCCCTCACCTGAAGGGGTATCAGCACCTACTTAAACAGCCTCGAGGGACCTACACTGCCTGGCACTATCTTAAAACAAACCTGTCCACACCAGCCTATGGTGTCTGCGAGGGAAAGATTGCCTCTAGAGGCAGGTTTTTGCTATGAAAGTAGCTGTCTGTTCGGACATACTGGGGAGACTCAGGAGAAGGGGGAGATGATTTCAGCACCGAGACCCACTTCCTGACTCTAAGCACTGCTCTTAACCTTACAAGTCTACACAGACTCGTGCTTCACCTGCTTTCCTCACTCCATTAAGACCAACGTTGTCTCGTAGCTGCCTACACACACTATTCTGAGTTCTTCACCCTTTTCAGACACAGTTCTTCCACCTTATTATCCGGTTAAGCCGAAGAAAACGTAATAGACTTTTAGAGTCAAGGGAGTAGTGATATTAACGGGATATTCCAAGAAAGTTCACTCAGACAGCACGGCACGTCAAGCCAATATGAATCAGAAGTATCTTTCTTTTTTTGGTCTCAACCAAGCTTCAGAGTCCTGCCTTCGGAACAGGCTCAGGAGTCCTAACTTAGTGCAAAGCAGAATTGATGTCACGCTGTAAGCAGGGCAGCTCAAATATGTGTTGACCCACCACACAAAAAGCTAAGAATAGTAGATGCAAGTCGTTCCACATAAGACTTAAAATAGTACCTCAGTGTACTCTCTTCCCTCTGATTTCCTTACACGCTTGGAAACAGTCAAGGTCAGAACTCCGACAGCCACGTACAAAAGCAACAAGCTAAAGGTCAGCTGAGATAGGGTCAGCACTGCATTTGGCCTCGCTGGCAGACCAGTTTACAGGGAGAGCAACCACAACTCCTCACAGCTCCCACAGAGCCCCAGGAGTTGCAGCAGCACCTTGAGCGTTACCAGGAATAAGGCTGGAGCAGCTTTCACAGAGTTTAGCACTGCAGACCTGTTGCTCACACCTGCACCACCAGCCCCTGCAGGATCACACTGCGGCCACGCTCCCAGGTCCCGGGCAGCGGGGTCTCCCGCCGGGCCGAAGATCCGAGGGGGTCCGGGCTTCCTTCCAGACAAGCCACAAAATTTTCTTGCAGTTCTTCACGAGCCTGCAGCACCACATGCATTGGTTCACAGACACTGTTTGGGGGGCACAGGGGCTGGGTCTGTCACCAGCAGGAACCCAGACTAGTCTCCGCTCCACTAGAGCCTATTTTCAGCTGATAAAGTCACATCCCTCATTTAGGCAGTTCTCTACTCAGGAACCTGGCTGGCCTTCCAGACTTCTAGAGTTTTTATTCCCACATCAGCAGGTGAGTGGCTACAACAAATTATTATACCGCTCCTGTCCTTACAGGTGCCACACCTCCCCCAGATTCCATTTAACTTTCAAGCAACCACCGCTGCGGGAGAGACAAAGGCGCTGGGAAAGAGAGGGCAGGCAGAGCCAGCCCAGGGACAGCGGGCACCTGCCGCCGCTCCGAGGAGCCCTCCCTGCCTGCGGAGCAGCAGCCGAAGGGCACCGGCCCCGGGACTCCACGACGTAGAGCGGACACTCTCCTTCACCCCGCGACCGCCCCCTCCGCCGCGCCGATCCCCGTTAGCCCCGCTCCCGTTCCTGGCCACAGCTCCACCCGCCCCACACTCCGCAGGGCCGGGGCACCGCGGCAGCGCTGCCCTCCGCCTCGCCGGGACGCCCGGCGGGAGCGGCTGGCCCGGGAGGCGGCGAGGAGCCGTTTATCTCGCCCAGCCGCGAAGGCCGGAGCCCCCCGCCCCGCTGAGGCGGCGCCAGCCCGGCCCAGACCCCGGCTCACGCAACCCGGGGGCCGAGCCCCGCCCGGCGCCCCCCAAGCCCCCACTCCGCTCCCGCCGCGGGACCCCCGGGACGGCGCCGCCCGCCCCCCTCCCCCTGCCAGCCGGGCTCCCGGGGCTGCGGCGCACGGGCCCGGTGGAACCGGGCCCCCAGGCCGGGCCCCGCCCGCCCGGAGCCCCCGCGGGCCCCGCCGCGGCGGTGCGGGCCAAGCGAGCCCGGCCGCCCCCGGCCCCACTCACCGCCCGGAGCGCCGCTCCCGCCGCCGCCGCCGCCGGTGAGTCTCGCAGGCCCCGGCCCTCACTTCCGCCTTTACCCGTTCCGCTTCCGGATCCGCCCACCCCTTCCGCTCCCAGCGCGCCGGCCACAGGCAACGACTCCTGCCAATCACCCTCGCCCCGCCCCGCCGGGACTCCGCCCCTTGTGGCCTCACGTGACGGGGCGGCGTGACGTCAGGGCGCGCGCGCGGTTGGGCGGGCAGAGACACCGGAGCCGGGGCTGGAAAAATAAAACCTTTATTTCCCGATGGGGCGGGGGGTGGCGCCGCGGGGCCGGGCAGGAGCAGCCGTGACCCCCCGGGGCCTCCCCGGAGACACCCCCGAGCCGGCCCCGCGCCCAGAATCCGCCCCCAGCCCCTCCCGGGTGCGCGGGGGGGCAGCGCTGCCGCAGCCCCGTCCCACGGCCGCGGGCACGGGGGTGGGGGGGTCCCGGGAGGGGCCGCCGGGCCTGGCCGGGTTGTGAGAGAGAGCCCGTGCGCGAAGAGTATAAAATCGTATCAAAATCCCGGCGGGTGCGGGGCCGGGGCCGGCGCTGCGCCCTGCGGGGCTCCCGGGCGGTGGGTGCGGGTGCCCCCCCCCGCTGCCCCGCACCTGCAGCCGCCTCCGGGGGGGGCTCGGTGACGGGGGGAGGCCAGAGCTGGCGTGTCCCGGGCAGCGAGGGGGGCAGAGGGGGAGGGTCCCCCAGGGCCCCCCCGGTGCCCGCGGGGTCAGTGGGTGCTGGTGGAGCTGGGGCGGGGCTGCGGGTGGGCGCGGGGCTGGGCACCGGCCGAGCAGCCGGGGAAGGAGCGGGCAGAGCGGGGGGGCGGCGACGGGGGCTGCGAGTCCGAGGCCTGGCCGGGGCTGGGAGTGCCCCCCCGCAGCGGGCACGGCCCCTCGGCGCCCACCCAGGGGTGCAGGGGGGGCGGTTTGGCAGCGCCGTGGGCCGAGCGGCTGCGGCCGGGGCAGCGTTTGGCCCCGGGGCTGGTGGAGGGGGAGCTGGGGGGCGCGGGGGGCGGCGGGGCGGCTGCGGGCGGGCGGCGGGGGCAGGCGGGGGGGTGCAGCGTGGCCAGGTGGCCCTGGAGCAGCTCCACCATGCGCTGCAGCTCCCGGCCGAGGTGGGAAACCTCCTGGTTGAGGCGGGAGATCTGGAAGGGGGGGCAGAGCGGTCAGCACCGGCGGACGCCCCCGCCGAGCCCCCCGGCCCCGGCCCCGCCGCACCTCCTGGTTGAGCCGCCCGATGCTCTGCTTTATCTCCTCGGCTTCCATGGCCAGGGCTGGGCCGCCGCCGCCGGTCCCTGCTGGGGAACACACGGCTGGGGGGGGGGCGCTCCCCGAGCCCCCAGCCCCGTGGCAGCTGCCGGAGGTACCTGACGGGGGGGAGTCCCTGGCCGCGCTCTGCAGCGGGGGGTCCACGTTGAAGCAGAAAGTTTGTGGCTCTGTTGTCCCCCCGTTGTCTTCAATCCCGTCCACAACCCTGGGGCAGGGGGAGGGTGAGGGCTGGCCCCCGTCACCCCCTCGCCCCTCTGCCGCCCCGTTCCCCGCAGCGGCCTGTCCCCGCCTTACCTGGGGCTGAGCTCCGGGGGCCCGCAGGCCTGCAGCGAGGGGATGAGGAGCTTGGGTGGGCGCCTGCCCTCGCCGACCCCCCGCTCGGGCAGCCGGGCGTCCCGCCGCCGCTGCGGGGAGGGGCTGCGGCCCCGGCGGCCCCGCGCTGGGGAGCGGCAGTTGCGCCGCAGGGCTGAGACCTGGCGCAGCTCATCGCCCAGGAGGCTGCTGAGGGAGCTGCGCCGGGCCGGGCTGCTCAGCGGGGGCAGCAGCAGCTTGCGGCGGGCGATGGTGGCGGGCGAGTGCTGGAAGTCTTCATCGGGCTCCTCCTGATCCTCCACGATGGAGGGAAGGGGCTTCTCCGGGGCGGCACCGCTCTCCGGACGGGGCTGCGGGTGGGCGCGGGGAGGTCAGGGCTGGCGCTGCGCGGGTGCCAAGGCCGGGCACGGCCACCCCTGCCCCGTCCTCCCCTGCCCCGTCCTCCCCCTCGGCGCGGCACAAACCTGCGGTGCCTGGGACAGCCGTGGGGAGCGGGAGTAGCGGCAGAGCCCCTGCGGGGAGAGCAGACGGCGGTGGCTCAGTGGCCCGTGGGTCTGGCCACAGGCAGGCACGGTGCTGGCCACGGGCTCACCCGCTGCCCGCCTTGGCCCGCAGCCCCCCCGGCCTCTCAGTGCCACCCCGGACGATCAAACCTCCCTCGGCCCCACGCATCAGCCCCGGCCTCGTCAGCCCAGCACCGGCCGCCGCCGCCGCTCGCCCTCCTCTGCTGCTGTCGTGACACCGATGAGCGGCCCAGCCTCGGCCTGCGCGTCCGGGGCAGGGGCTGAGCCTCGCCCCAAACCCCAGCCCCGGCTCAGCCGGCGGCGCCGCGGCTCCCCGGGAGCCCCGCAGGGCCTGGCGAGCTGTCTGCATCCTCCACCCCGGGTTTATTTATACCTCTCCCGGGTGACGGACTCGCTGGGCTTTGGAAGCGCTACCTGGGATCTAGAGAGCGACCTCCCGTCCCACCTCTGCAGGGCGGGGGGCGGTGGGTACCGGGGGGAGAAGCTCTGGAGGAGCCCCCCCACCCCCCCGGTGCCAGCGCGGAGCCGGCAGCAGAGGCGGGGGAGGAGAAGTGCTGCAGAGCTATTTCTGCAGCAGAACGTCCCCCCCGGCTGCTGGCGGCAGCGTGACTAAACCCGCAGCCCCCGGCGCTGCCTCCTGTGCACTGGGGGGGACCGTGCCCCGGCTGCCTGTCCCGAACCCCCCCCCCCCCCCCCCCCGTCCCCTCCACCCCCATTTCCAAGCCTTCCATCTGCCTCAGCCTCTTGCATGGTGAATACTTTGACTTCCAGTAGCCCAGGTTGTGAGGAGCCCAGATAGGACACACCTGCACTGGGGGGGTGGCACAGCCACAGCCCCCGCCCGGAGCCTGGGGGACCGCGAGCAGGGAGCTGGCGAACGCCCCAGCCCCGCTCCGGTCCCCGGGGCCATGAGGACGGGAAGGGGCCTGCGAGGGAGGACACACACCCACCTCCATCTCGCTGCCCTCCCGCAGGTTGAAGGTCAGGTCCTGGTGGATGTCCACCGTGAACTTGCTGGCGTACTCGGGGTAGAGCTGCAGCACCTCGCAGAGCCCCCGCAGGCCGATGTACTGCAGGTCGCAGTAGGTCAGCGCCTTCACGTCCGCGTTGGTCTTGATCACCTGGTCGGTGCTGCACAGGTCGGCCCCGATCAAATCCCCTTTGCCTGCAGGAGGCGACCGGGGTGGGATAAGCGGCACGAGCCCCGGGCCCCGCAGCCAGCCGGGCAGCAGAAGGGGCTGGGGGAGAGCCCACGCCGCCTGCCCTCACCCAGGATGGCCAGGACCACGTTGTCCTTCAGCACCTCGAGGGAGCCAGAGCAGACGAAGTAGTTGGCCTGGAGCGCGTCGCCCTGGCGCAGCAGATACTCCCCCGGGGCGCAGAACGAGGTCTTGATGTGGAGCGAGAGGGCGCGGAGGCACCCGCGGCTGGCTGTCTCGAAGACGGGCAGCTGCAGGATGTCCTTGTTGAGGTGCATGGCCACGTCCGCCCGCAGCTCGTCGGGGAAGTCGTGCAGCAGCTGGGGAGAGCGGAGCCGGGGCACTGGGGTGCAGGGGCAGGGAGCAGCCTTCCCCGCCGCCCGACAGCACGCAGCTCTGGACCCCCAGGAGCATCGTCGCGCCCCCGCACGCTTGCACACGCGTACCGACACCCCCCTGCGCCCTCAGAGCCGGCCCCGTCACCCCACGCTGGGCGCAGGACGGGGGCGCCGGAGGGGGCTGCCCCAGCCCGGCCGACACCTCCTACCTCGTTCGCGTCGATGCCGCTGTTCACGGACCAGGTGGTCTGGAAGTACTCCAGCATCCGCTGCTTGAGCTGCTGGGGCAGGCGGTGCACGCGGATGAAGTCCTTGAGGTCCTTCATGCGGGTGTGGTAGAGCGAGCGGCGGGAGTACATGCGCTGGATGATGGCCGTGACGTTGCCGAAGACGACGGCGTGCATCAGTGCTGGGGGCCGGAAGGGCGGCGTCAGCCCCGCCGAGGGGCGGCTGCGGCGTGCGGGGGCCCGGGCGGGGTCTGGGCTCTGCCCCCGCCAGGGGCGCGGGGCCGAGGGCTGCAGCACGGGGCGGGGGGGCTCCTCCTCTAAGGCCAGCCCCGGGCCGTGCCCCAGGGCAGCCGTGTTCACCGCCCTCCGCAGTGCCCTGCCGGGGTTCCCGCGGCTCCGGCAGCCGGCGGTGATGCCCCCCAGGCCCTGCCCCGCTCCCCGCCTCACCCCCGATGAGCATGGTGCAGATGGAGAAGATCTTCTCGGCGTCGGTGTTGGCGCAGACGTTGCCGAAGCCCACGCTGGTCAGGCTGCTGAGGGTGAAGTAGAGGGAGGCGATGTAGGCGCTGCGGATGGAGGGGCCCCCCACCGAGTTGTTGACGTAGGGAGCCTCCAGCCTCTTGCCCAGCTCGTGCAGCCAGCCTGCCAAGCAGAGCCCGGGTCAGCCTCGCCGCGGGGCCACCGCCCGGCGCAGCCCCCGGCCCCCTCCGCAGGCAGGGGCACCCCCCAGAAGAGCTGCGGCCCCCGGGCGCCCCGAGCCCCCCGCCCAGCCCCCGCGGCCCCGCTCACCGATGTCCCAGGTGCGGGGGTCGTTGCTCTCCATCTCGGTGCGGCCGATGACGTACCAGAGACAGGCCAGCCAGTGCGCCAGCAGCGCGAACATGGACATGAGCAGCGTGAGCACCACGGCGCTGTACTGCGAGTACCGGTCCAGCTTCTGCAGCAGCCGCAGCAGCCGCAGCAGCCGCACCGTCTTCAGCAGGTGAACCAGCGAGGTCTGGGGAGGGGGGCAGGGGGTGAACCCGGGACATTTGGGGTGCTGGGGAGGGGTGGGGAGCGGCACCAGTGGCTCTGCTCTCAGCGGCTGCCTGTGGTGAGGCTGAGCGATCTGTCGGCGAGGGGCAGGTGCTGTGCGGTGCCCGCAGCGGCCCTGGACACGCAGCCAGACGGGCCCTGGCTTGGGCAGGTGGGTCTGGAGGAGCCGCGGGGCCGAGGGCTCCCGCAGAGCCCCCGCATCGTCCTTCTGCCTCCTGCCAGTGTGGCACCGGGCAGGAGCCGAGGGCCGTGGCCGGGCAGGGGCAACGGGCAGGGGCTGTGCCAGAGCAGACGCTCCCCGGGTGGCTCCACTTGGCTCCCCGCTGCCCAGAGGGTCCCTGCCGGGGCTGCCCGCCCTGCCAGCACCGCCCCAGGAACGCGCCCCTGCCTCGGCCGCTGTTGTTCTCCTGCCGGGCCGCGAGCGGGGCCGGGTTTGGCTCAGGGGGGCAGTTCCAGCCCCAAGTGCCCTTGTGCTCCACACACACTGCTCTGCCTCCATTAAGTGTAATTACAGCCTCCCTCCCTGCCCCAATTAGCAGAGGATGGAAGGGGTCGTGCCCTCGCACCCGCGGTGCTGCGGGGCCCCTCGAGAGCCCGGGGATGCTCAGGCTGGGACTGGCCTTCGCCGCCCCGTGTGCCTGCACACACGGTGACCCCCCTGCACCGTGCGAGTGCCCCTCGCTGCGACACGGGGGATACACAAGGTGTTTGCACAGAGACGTGGAGCTGCTCAGAGCTGCGCTCAACCCCGGGGCAGAGCTCGGCCGTGCTGGGTGCTGGGTGCAGGGCAGGCACCTGCCTGCAGCTCCTGGAGCGGTGCCGCGGCAGTTGCCGTCGTTTGTGGCAGCCCCTGGCTGATTTAAGTGGCGGGGGAGGTTTCCTGCTAGAGCTGCCACCGCCGCTTCCCCTCGCTGCTCCCGACAGGCGCGTCAGGAGCGGGGCCCTGCGAAAGGGGCCACCCCCCCGCGCCCCCCGCCCGCGAGCGGCCACGCACCACGGTCACGTTGAAGACGTAGAGCAGGTCGAAGGGCAGAGCGGCGATCAGATCCACGAAGAACCAGGTGGCCACGTAGTGGATGCAGATGGAGCGGGGGTCGTACACCACCTGGCCCGACTGGCTCACGTACGTCGTCCGGAAATTCAGGACAATGTCTGCCCCGGGGAGAGCAGGGCCAGCCCTCACCCTCCCCGCCACGGCCGCGGGAGCTCCCGTGGGGTGCTCGCAGGGGCGCAGCGATGCCAGGTCCCCTCTGCACCCCCCCTCGGGTCGCTGCTCTGGCCGTGTCCCCCCTGCACTGGCCATGTCCCCCATCCCGGACGGGCGCTCGGCGCGGGCAGGGACCTACCCAGGATGAAGAGCATCTCCACGGCGATGTCGCTGACGATGGTGCTGCGGGCGGCCGAGAGGCTGTCCTCCCTGCCCGTGAAGCAGACGTTGTAGGGGACGGTGACGGCCACGTAGAAGGTGGCCAGCAGGATCAGCCAGTCCCAGAGGGCCTTGAAGATGCTGTAGTGGAGCAGGATGAAGCGGGACTTCTGCACCGAGGCCACTTTGTACTCGGGGATGGACAGTTTGCTCTCAAACACGTTCTGGGGGAGCAAGCGGCAGGGTGGCACAGGGGAGGCACAGGAGCCGCCCGCACGGGGGGCGCAGGCCCCCGCAGCCCCCCCCCCCGAGTCCTGCCAGCCTGGCTGACGCCGGGGTGACGGAGGCGCTTGTGCAGTGGGGAGCATGGGCTGCGCTGTGGTCACCTCAGAGGTGGGCACAGGACGCCTGGTTACGGCCCATCAATTAATGCTGTGCTAATGTGATTAACAGTGATCCAGGGCGCTGGTGGTGCCCAAAACCGTCTCAGGTGCCAATTTGAGCCACCCCCACCCTCTGCCTGGGTGAGGGGGGAGCCAGGTCTGTCCCTCCCAAGCCCCCAGAATTCAAGACTGGCACACTGAACCCCTCTGCCTGTTTGCCAGCTCTGGGCCCCCCACTCTTGGCCGGTGACAGACGCCCACCCTGGCCCCAAGTCTGCCAGCGGTGCCCGTCGCTGCGGCCCTGCCCGGGGACCCTGCGCTGGGGACTGCAGCCACGGGAAGGGGCTGGCGCGGGCGGCACCGGCTGCCACAGCTGGGAACGGCGCTCCCCGGGGCCAGCGCCGCCGCTGTCCCGACAGCCAACCTGCGAGGAGAGACACGGCCCTGCCAGCAGAGCTGTTGTCCCCACGGCAAGCTCTGGGCACCCGCTGGTCTCTCTCCTGCAGCCCGGACCACGCTTCGGCGCCCGGGGAGGCCAGTGAGGTGCGGGCAAAGGAGCAGCATCGCGGCAAGGCCGGGCTCTGCTGCGGGGCTGGGCCCGGAGAGCTGCAGCCCCGCCAGCCCGCCCGCAGCCCCAGCCCGGGGGGCACCGGGCAAAGCTGAGGGCCCCCCCAGGTCCTTACGTGGTTGATTTTCATCTCGCCACGGTCCCTCCGGGCAAACTGGCTGCTGAGCCGGTGCAGCACGGTCCGGCCCTGCCACCGCGCTGCCTGCAGGCGTGAGCTCCCGGGCTTCTTGCTCCTCTGCTTCTCTGCAGCGGACAAGACACGCTGGGTTAGAGGAAGCTGGTGCGACAGAGCGGGGGGACTGCTTCGGGGACCCCTCCCTGCACGGCAGCGAGCAGGGAACGGGAGCCCCTCTGCCAGGTGCCCACGGCACACACCGCTCCCCAAAACCCGTCCCCATCCCACAGCCACCGCTCACCCTCCTTCTTGTCAGCCAGGTGGCTCCTGCCCCGGCTCTCTGTGATGTCCTTGAAGGAGAAGAGGAAGAGCACCACCTCCCCCTTCTCGTTCTTGATGGGCATGATGTCCAGCAGGCACCAGAAGGCAGCTCCTGCGGGGAGGAGAGGGGTGGTGAAGGCAGGACAGCCCCCGCGCTGCTCAACGGCTTCACCCCGGGGCCGAGTCCCAGCCGGAGGTGCGGGCAGGGACCCGGCCCCACGCACCACTCACCACCCTTCTTGTAGAAGCAGACCTCGGTCTGGTACTCCTGCCTGCCGTCCAGCACCTTCTCGATGCGCTGCAGGACGGGCTCGCTGGTCTCGGCCCCGTAGAGGAAGCGGCAGCTGCAGTTCTTCTGCATGACCTCGGTGCGGGTGAAGCCGGTGAGGTCGCAGAAGCCGTCGGAGCAGTAGACGATGGGGAAGCCGCGGCGGACCTGCGCGTTGGCCAGGATGAAGTTGCTGTCTGGAAAGAGACGCGGCCGCCCCTGAGGGCTCGGGGCCGTGCTGGGGGGCACGAGGGGGAGCCCAGCCCCCCCGACCCCTCTGGGAAGCAGAGCCAGGTCTCCGTGCTGCGGCCGCCCCCAGAGCTCGCTCAGCCCCCGTCCTGCCGCCCCCAGCACCCCGGCCCGGGCGGGACCCCAGCCCCAGGCACAGGAAAGGGAAAGCCCAGAGCCGGCTCCCGTCGCCAGAGAGGCCATCCCGAGCGCGCGGTTCTCGCCTCCCCCTCGCCATCTGCCGCTCCCACCTCCCGCCGGGGCTCAGGCAGCTTAGCGGGAGCTGCGGCAAACACGGGCGGGTGCTGCCAGCCCAGAGGTGCTGCGAGGGTGGGAGAAAAGCTTCGAGCCTGGGGGGAGTCGAGGGCCGGTGTCGAGCTGCGAGGTGCAGGGGAAATGCCCTGCGGAGCCTCCCAGCATCACCCCTGCCCCGCGGGGAGGTGGCACCAGGCAGAGGAAGGCCCCTGCCAGCCCCGTGCCCTGCCCCTCCGTTTCGCCCCGCAGCCCCCAGCCGTGGCAGCAGGCTGGGTGCCAGCGGGACAGATGGCCTCGTGCGAGAGGGTGCGAAGGAAGCGAGCTGTGCGGCCGGCGCGGGCTGGGGGCACACCGGGCCGTCCCCAGCCCCGACACGGTCTCCAGCCCACGGTTGCCCGGCCCAGCACCCCCGAACCCCCACAGCCCAGGCACCAGGAGCAGCAGACGCGGTCTGACCCCTCCCGCAGCGGATTGCGGCACCCGTGTCCCGAGAGCGGGGCCGTGCGGGGCACAGGAGCCTGCGGGCGGAGGCGATGGCGGCCGCAGGCAGCCCGGGTGCGACGGGGGTGCAGCGGGGCCACCGCAGCACAGCTCAGCCCGGGATTAGCTTGGAGAAGCAAAAATAGCTTGAAGCTGTGACTAAGGCCAGATTTTGGCTCTGGGGAGCCAGGATTACGGCCTTGTCCAGGATGTGTTATTAGAAAAGAAAAAAAAAGGGCTGGCCTTTGGGAGCAGCGCTGCTGAGCGGGGGGATGCGGCCCTGGGGGGCTCGGCAGCCCCCTGCCACGGTGGCCAGCTTGCCCACACAGGCACCCCCGGGGCTGCGGGCCGCGCCGCCTGGGAGAGGCCGGGTTAACCC
The DNA here is from genome assembly GCF_965140245.1 of Athene noctua. Taxonomy (NCBI): domain Eukaryota; kingdom Metazoa; phylum Chordata; class Aves; order Strigiformes; family Strigidae; genus Athene; species Athene noctua. Next base: position 620,087 of record NC_134061.1, on the reverse strand, counting down.
GCGGGGTGTATCGCTGCGGCTAAAGCCCCTCTCTGTGGCAGATAAAGCCGATAAGAGCCGCAGCAAACCCGCAAAGCCGGACACCGTTTAAAAGCGCCCGGCGAGGGGCTGGTGCAGCTGATGCTGGGGGGGCAGCTCCAGCTGTGCCGGGGGAGGCTCGGGGGGGGGGCCGCAGCCTCGTTACACCCCGCAGCCCCGAGGGTGACGTCCCCCACGAGAGCCCCTGTCCCCCACAACCCCAGTGTGAGCTGGGCTGTGCCGCATCGCCCGGGCCCGCAGCCAGCACGTGCCCCGGGGTGCCCCGACGGCGCCGTCGGGGGTGGCCGCGGGCTCCCAGTGCCACTTTCCTACTGGTCCCGCGGGCAGCTGGCCCGGGAGGCCCCTGCTCCTGGCGATTCAGGGGGGGCCGGGGGTCAGCCCCGAACACGGCCTGTCCCCGGGTGGCTGCGTGGTGACAGCGGTGCCGGAGCTGGCGCGTGGCACCCCGGCGTGATCCCCCCCCCCCGCCAGGACTCTGAACCACCCCGGCCCCCCGACACGGACATGGAGGGGACCCCAGCGGCCGGGGGGCACCCAACAGCACCTCCGGCCACGGGAGGGACCCCAAAACGGTCGGTGCTGGGACAGCACAAGGCCCCGCGCCCACCCCGGCCAAAACCAGCACCCCCCCCGCGCCCCGGGACGTGACCCCAGGCTTCGCTAACTGGGGGCTGGGGGGTCCGGGCTGTGCAGCACCGGGGCCCCCCGAGGGCCCCGTCACGTCGGTCACGGTGGAGGTGACCGGCACCGGCTGCGCCCCCCCGGCTCCGGTGGCTCCTGGGGGCAGCACCCCGACACCCCCGGGGGCCAGGCACAACCCACACGGCCCCCCGGGGACCGCTCGGGCACGAGTGGGGGCAAAGCCGGGCCCTGGGGGCTCCGGGGCGGGGAGAGCCCAGCCGGGTCCCCAACGTGGGCCCCCCCCGCGTCCCGGGGCCCCCCCGGGCTCTGTCCCTGGTGCTGAGCGCGGCCGCCCGGGGACACGGGGGGGCTCCCGGAGCACCGAGCCCGGTCACGGACACGGAGCGGGGGGGGGGGGGGGTCCCCGGGACACCGCGGAGCGTGGACGGTCGCGTCCCGCCCAGCCCGGGGCCCCGCCGTGCCCAGCGCGGCCCCTCCCGCTCCCCGCCGCCCCGGCCCCGGTCCCGGCCCTACGTGTGCCATCGAAGCGGGTGGCGATGGTGTCGAGGAAGGTGTTCTGCGGCGCCAGCAGCCCCTTCATCACCGGCATCCTCCCGCCGGCCCCCGCCGCGGGGCTGGGCTCCGCCGCCGCGGGCTGATCCCGGCTCGGCCCGGCCCGGCCCGGGGCTCCCGCCCCGCCCCGCCCCGCCCCGGGCCCTGCGCGCCGCCGGCACCGGGAGGGGCCTCGGCACCGGCGGGCACCGGCACCCGCCCGCGGGCAGGTCGCTCTGTCCCGGGGGGCACCGGGAGCGGCTCGATACCAGGAGGCACCGGGAGGCACCGGGAGGCACCGGGAGGCACCGGCCCTCCCGGGCCCACGGAGGCTGCGCAGGGGCGGGACCCGGCGGGCCCGGGGGCACCGGCTGCGGGACACCGGCGCTTGGGGCTCGGCTCGGGGGCTGCAGGGCGGGGCCGAGGGGGCACCCAGGGGTGACAGAGCCCTCCCGGGACCCCACGCGGGGACGGGGGGGTGAGGGGGGATCAGGGACGTGTGGCCACGAGAGGGTCACCAGAGGTCCCCTGGTGCTGTGGCGGGGGACGCTCTGAGCCCCTTTTCAGGGGGGTCCACAAACGCGCCCCCGCTCCTGGGCGGCCCGGTCCGGGCTCGCTCGTCCCCGGTTCTGGTCCTGGCACACGCCCCCCGGAGCAGAGCTGTGCCCCCCCGGCCCCTCCCCAGAGAGAAGGCAGAGCCCGGTAACATCCGGCTACCATTTATTGCCAGAGGCCAGCGGTGCCGGCGGGGCCCTGAGCCGCTCGCCCAGGGCCGGGGGGGCTGTGGCGGAGGCTTACCCAGGGTCTGCGCCCCCCCAGATCGCCCCCAGCTCCTGCTGCCCCCCACCCCTCAGTAGAAGCTCTTGGTGGCCCCCTGGGCTCGGCTCTCGGTCAGGTCCTTCCCCGAGTGTCCGTGGCACTCCCTGGGGCTGGCGCCAGCCCCCCGCAGCCCCGGCGTGGGCCGGGCCCCGGTGCCCGCCGGGCAGCCCGCGCTGTCGGGGCAGGCGGTGCCGGGGTGCTCGCCGCGCTTGCCCATGGTGAGGATGCCGGCGGCGTGGTTGCCGGCGCCGTGCAGCAGGCGGTAGAGCCGGCTCTGAAAGGCTGGCGGGACGCTCTTCCGCTTGCCCAGGGTGAGGATGCCGGCGGCGTGGTTGCCCATGCCGTGCAGGAGGTCGTAGACGCGGCAGGAGCAGGTCTTCTGCCGGCAGCACTCGGGCAGACTCTGCCGGGCCGCGGCCAGGGAGCAGAGCAGGAGCAGCAGGACGAGGCAGGCGGCTCGCTGGGGCGAGGGCAGCGTCAGCGCGGGGCCGCCGGCAGTGCTGGGGGGGCACAGCCCAGGGCTGCCCCCCGCTCCTCCCCTGCCCGCTGGGGTCTCGGCTCCCGCCTGTCCCGGCCGCCGCGGCGCTGGCCGCTCGTCCTCGCTGCCACGGGGGCCCAGCCCCACACCCGGGGGGCACCTTTGGCACCTGGGGCACAGGCACACCCCACGGCCCCCACCCATGCTCTGACCAGACGTGGATGCCCTCAGACAGCCTCGGCGAACACCCTCCCCTCGCCGCCGAGTGCCCCGGGACCAGCGCCCAGCCCGACGCCACGGGAACCACGCGCCCCGCTCCCTCCTGAGGAGCCCACGCGGGGCTGAGCCCCCCAGCCGGCTGCTGGCCACAGTCGGGGAGCCCTGGGGAGGAGGCGCACGCTTGGGGCTTCCCGAGGGACCAGCCAGGCCCTCCCGCGCCCCCAGACCACCGGCCCCACACCCCAACCTCCCCCCGGCTGCCCTCCCGGCCCCACCTTGGCGCTGGGCAGCTCCATCCTTCCCGAGGTCCTCAGGCAGCGGCGCGGCGCTGGGCCCGTCCCGCGGGGCAGCCGAGAGCACGGCACCCCTGTGCCGCCCGCCGCCGCTTTATAGGGCCCGGCACAATAGCGCTGCCAAAAATACCGCCGGGGCCAGGCGGGAGCAGCTGGTCTCTGGGAGACGCGGGCGCGCTGGGGCCGGTAGCCCGGAGACCGGCCAGGCCTTTCCCCTCATTTGCAGCTCCTCATTGTGTGGGCGCTCGCTGGCCGGGCACGGTGGCCGGGGCGCGTGGCACTAATGAGGCCGTAATTGCCCACGTGCCCCGTGGCCGGGCCGGCACAAAGGGGCTGAAGGTCGGCGCTGGGGAGGTGCTGGGCTGCTCCCGCCAGCAGCAGCGCGCGGGTCCACTCCTCGTGGCCCCATTAGGCTAATTACCTCCCGAACAAAGGGCTGCCAGGTAGCCGCACGGCTCCTTGACGTGGGGAGCCATCGCCCTGCGCTCGGCTGGTGCCAGGGGAGGGACGGTGCTGCCAAGGTCCCCGTCCCCAGTGCCACCCTCCGTCCCCCTCGGTGACCCCCGCCAGGCGCGCGAGGGAGCAGCAGGGCACCGGGGTGGGTCTCACGCTCTTTATAACGCTCCGCAGCCACGGTCCGACCCCAGACCGCCCCTCGCCCAGTGCCTGCGCCGGGACCCCCTCGCCCCGACGGTTCCCTGATGCAGAAGCCACATCTGCTGCCCAGGCCGGTCTGCGCCGCCCCCACTGCACCCCAAAACCTCCCGGCCCCTCTGCACAGCGGGGGCCCCAGGGACGCCAGGAAGGGGAAGGGACCCGCTGTCCCGCAGAGAGGGGCCGGGCCGGGCCAGGACCCTTCTGCCGGGCAGGTTTTCCCCGAGGCTGGCGAAGGCAAAACCCGCGGCCCTGGACCCCGGCCAGGAGCCTGGACCCGGGGCTGCAGGGTCCTGGCACAGCGGGCTGGGGCACACGCACACGGGCACCGGGGTGTCAGCCCCGCCGCAGGGCACGGGCTCCGGAACCAGACTGGGGGGATGGAGGAGGCCCCGGGAGCTCGGGGGTGGGGGCAAGCAGGAGCAGGGACACCCCTCCCCAACCTCCGCGCTGGGCCCCGGCGCAGTCCCCAGGCACGGCAGAGCACAGGCCCCCAGCCCCGCATGATCCCCCTGCCCGCACGCCGAGCCTGGGCGCTGCCCGTCCGCGGGCAGGCTGGGGCTCCCTGGTCCTGGCCCCTGCGGCCGGGGGGGTGCTCAGTCCGGGCCCCCGAGCCCCAGGCCGGGGTCAGCAGGACGCCGTGTCGCCGCCTCCCTCCGTCTCGGGGATGGGCTCCAGCGGGGCGCGCAGGCGGGAGGGCTCCGGCGAGGCCGAGCCGTTCCTGCCGATGCCGCAGGACTGTCCCGCGTTGTGGATCTGCCAGAGGTTGTCCAGCGCCTCGGCCTTGGCGTGTTTGAGCAGGTCGGCCTGGCCCTGCGCGGGGACGGGGCGTCAGCGCCCGCGGGGCTGTGCCCGTCCCCGGCGCTCACGGAGCGTCCCCCGGGCGCGGGGTGGCCGGGTGGGGTGCGGGGGGTCCCGCAGCCCTCGCCCCTCACCTTCAGCACCGTGATGTTCCAGGCGAAGCTCTCCAGCGCTTTCTGCAGCTTGCGGCCCCGCAGCCCCTCCTTGGCCTCGATGCGGTGCAGCTCCTTGTGGAAATCCATCCCTGGCAGACGGAGCCTCGCTCAGCCACGGGCCCCGAGCCCCGCACGGGGGGGACAGGCCGGGGGGGCTCCCCGCGGCCCCCTCCGTGCCGGGAGCGACGGGCCGACGCAGCCCCCGCCACCGCGCTCGGCCCCGGCCCGCGGCAGCGCCGGGGGTCTGGCAGGGCAGCGGCTCCCCCGGGCACGGGCTGGGCTCTGGCACCCCGCAGCCCCCCCGGGGGGGCTCAGAGCGGGGCGCCGGGCCCCCCCGCCCTGCACCGCCTGACGTCCTCGTGAGCGGGTGCTATATTTACCCCTCCTGACGCAGCACCGGCTCCGGCCCACGCGAGCCCGCGAGCCCACGCGCCATCAATCAGCACGCCCCCAGCCCCCCACCCCCGCACCCCGCACCCCCCCGCACCCCGCGTCACCCGCGGCCGGGCACGGGCCGAGCTGGCACCCCAGCGGCTCATCGGCAGCGCAGCCGGGGTGAGAGCAGGGACGGAGCCCCCAAACCGCTGCCTGCCAGCACCCCGAGGAGCCGGGCAGAGGCAGCAGCAGCCACACACCCCAGAGCCCCCCGACACCCCCCAGCACAGCAGCGCGGCTCCCGCAGCCGAGGCGGCCCAGGAGGGCGCAGTGCCCCCCCGTGCCCCCCACCCCGCTGCCGCTCCCCTCGGCGCTGGCAGCGGCGGCGCAGCCCGAAGCCGAAGCTCGGGGAGATTTCTGGGCCGCCGCAGGCCGGGAACAAACAGGGCTGCTGGCAGCAAGGCTGGGACCGGCTGGGGGGGGCAGAGCGGGCCCCCTCCTTCCTCCCTGGCCCCTCCGGCTCCTGGCAGCCCTCCCAGCCCCGTGGGGACCCCCGTGAGCCCCCGGGCCAGCAGCCCCCCCCCCGTGCCCCCTGCGCAGCCGTGGGCGCCTGGAGCGGGGCGGGTGGGGGGCAGGAGGGAGGGGGAGGCCCGGGGCAGGCGCGGCAGCACCTGCCTGTGGGGGTTCCGCCATGTGTCTCGGGAGCCGTAACATTCAGCTGCCACTTCTACCGTCAGCCCCAGTCTGTTATTTCTGGTGCTAATTATATTCTGGCGTTTGGCAGCTAATGACTCTTCCCCGCTTCCTCGTCAGCCTCCTCCGCTCCCCTCCCTCCCGCGCAGCCCCTGCAGCCCACCCACCCACCCAGCACCCCGGGCCCTGCGCCCCAGCACCCCCCCGCCCACCCCCTGCTGCTGGCACACGGGAAACGGCAGAGCCGGGCTCGGGGCCACCCCAGCCGGCAACCACCCCGCCACGGCCGGCCGGCCCCGGCTGCTCTGCCGCTGAACCCCGGCCCGGGGTGCAGACTCGCGCCCCTCGTCCCCCGCCGCGCCCCGCCGGCTGCAGGCGTGCGGCCAGAACTGACCCCTGACCCCAGCCCTGCGCGGACACGCGCCCCCCCACCGGCCCCCCAGGACCGTGCCCGGTTCTGTGGCACGGAGCAGCACCAGGGCTGGGCCTGCCCCCCCCGGGACCCACCTGCCTGCTGCGCCTGGATGAGTTTCCCGTACACCGCGTCGGCCGACTCGATCAGCGTCCGGCTGGTCTGGATCATCTGGGGAGGGGGCGGCGGCGTGAGGAGCTGGGCACCCCCCGGCCCCCACGCACCCCCCGGCAGAGCGGAGAAGGGGCTCGGGCAGCAGCTGCCCCGGTGGCCAGGTGTGGTGTGGCCAGCGCCGGGCCGGCTGCCAGGTCCCCCTCCGACACGAAGGAAGGAAGCGGCTCCGGCTGCGGCTGTTAGTGGGATTTCTCCCGCCAGGCAGGAGCGCGGGATGCCCCGGCACGGGCAGCGCGGGCAGGGGGACAGGCGCTGCGGGGTCCCGGGGCTCCTACCGAGCGGGGGGACCCTGCGCCTCGACAGGCCTCCTCCCTGGGCAGCCCCCCCGCAGCCTCCCCCTGCGCTGGGGCGGGTGCAGCGAGTTTGGCGACCCCCGTCCTGGGCAGGGGGGTGGTCCCGGTGCCGCCGGCCCCGCGAGGAGCCAAACCCCGGCGGGACGGCGCTTACCGTCTCGTAGGCGGTGAGGACCTTGCGCAGCAGGTCGGGGATGGGGCCCTGGGCCTCCATGGGGGGGTACCGCTCCGCCAGGTTGAGGGTGACGCTGGGCGCGCTGTCGCTGTGCAGCAGCCACGCGGCCACCGTCAGGATGCACTGCTTCATGTTGGCGGCGGGCGTCAGCCCACACAGTTCCTTGAAGGAGACCAGCGCGTTCTGCGGGCACAGACCGGCGTCAGGGGCTCGCCGGGGAGGGCCCCCAAGAGCCCCCCTGCTGGGAACATCCCCGTTTGCTCCAGACGAGGTGCCACACCCGCATCCCCCGGGAAGAGGGGGCACGTCTGGGCTCCCCGCCACCCGCGGTCCTGCCCCGGCCCCGCCCGGCCCAAGCCAGGGCCCCCCGGTGCCTCCGCGGGGTCAGTACCTGCACGTTCTCCCGCAGGTCGGTGGCCTCCCGCAGTGGCTGGGTGGCCGTCCGGAAGACCTCGTCGATGGCCTTGATGCCGGTGGCCTTGGTGGAGGTGTACTCCCGCACCCGGCGGCCCCGGCGCCCCGCCAGCCCCCGGCGGTGCCCCTTGCCCCCGCCACGGCGGTCGGTGATGGCCACGTGCACAAAGAGGGTGGCGTGGGGCAGGGGCTCCCCAGCCAGGGACTGGAGGGGGACGTGGCGGTAGCCGGGCTGCAGGCACTCGAAGGGGATGGTGTACTGGGCGATGAACTCGTCCCCGATGTAGTCGTCGTCCAGCACGACGAAGCGCAGGACGGCCAGCTCCGGCAGGTTGATCTGGAACTCCAGGCTCTCGTCGAAGACGGGGTTGTCCCCGCTCTGCAGGGCCGTCTTGGTGCGGTGCTCGGCGCAGTCGGCTGGGATGCCGTGGATCTCGGCGCAGACGTAGGGCTCCACCACCTCCCCCTTGGCCCCTGAGCCCTTGGGCTTGGGCAGGTTCTGCCCGCTGATGACCTTGAGGTGCAGGAGCTGGGCAGGCACCCCGGGCAGGGAGTCCTTGGCGTTGGCACTGAAGTAGGAGACCTCCTCCCGCATGATGGCGGGGCGGAGGACGTACCCGCAGGCCCCGTTCTGCTGGAACCAGCCCGTGTTCAGGTCCATCATGAGCCCGGGCGTCTGGTAGTTCATGGCCACCATCTGGCAGCCGCACTTCCAGAAGTCCTGGGGGTTCATGTTGCTGGCGTCGATGCGCATGGGGCTGGGGTACACGCGGGAGAGGAACCGCTTGTTGTAGCTGACCAGCTCGGCCGGGCACTCGTTGGCGAAGCGCCCCGCCTCCACCTCGCTGAAGGAGCACATCTCCCAGTAGTGCTGCCCGCGCCGCGAGCTCTCAAAGTCCTGGAAGGGGACGGCCTGGCAGAGGCTGACCAGCTCCGAGAGCTCCCGGCTGAGGCGCACCCGCCGCGGGCCACCTCCCTCCGGCGCCTCCCGGTCCTCCTGGCCCAGGCGCCGCGCCAGCTCCCAGCCTTCCTCCTCGTCCGACACCTCCCCCTCGCTGTCCTCGCAGCCGGGCGGCAGCTTCTTGCCCTTGATGAGGATGCGTCCCTTGAGCTGCTCCGGGGAGGGCAGGTAGGACGCGGCGGGGTTGGGGGGCTCCAGGTACAGCTTCTCCCCCAGCGTCTTGCGCAGGCACTGGGCAGCGAGGCGCTGCTGGGGGGCCGAGCAGCGCACCACCAGGCAGAGGATGAGGGGGTAGGCGGAGGCGGCGAAGGCGTGCTGGTCGATCAGCCCCACCACGGCGCGGAAGGGCACGCAGGAGGCGGCCGAGGGGCTGGTGTAGACCACGGGCTCGCCCTCGGGGCCGTCCCACAGCACCAGCTCGATGCTGCGGCAGCCCAGGCCCAGGGCGCTGATGTAGCCGCTGATGTCGGAGCGGCCCCAGAAGTTGTCCTCCAGCAGGCAGGCGCTGTGGGCAGAGCTGATGTAGTAGTGGGAGAGGGGCTGCGCCATGTCCTGGCACACCCTGCGGTGCTGCGGGTCGAAGATGGAGCAGTCGGAGGAGAGCAGGTAGCGCGTGAAGCCGTCAATGGCCAGGTAGCCCTTCTCCCGGCCCTCCTTGGAGGGCTCGTACTTGCCGACGATCTCCAAGCACTTCTCCTCCGTCACCCCCTCCATGCCCTGCTCCACCTCCAGGAACATCAGCAGGTCCTTCAGGCCCAGGTACTCCTTGTTGCTGGAGAACTGCACCAGCAGGAAGAAGATCTCGGGGCGGGTGCAGAGCTCGCAGTACGCCTCCACGAAGAGCTCGCAGGCCACCTCTGCGCCGGGACGCTCGCTGGCCTTCTGCAGCTCCTTGAACTTCAGCTCGATGGTGGACGTCTTCATGCCCGGGTTGAGCGCTTTGATCAGCTGCACGGCCCGGGACACGGGGATGCGGCCAGACTTCTCCAGGTCGGCGAGGTCAAAGACGGAGGAGATCCAGGAGGTCCGGAGGCTGGGGTGGCCGGTCCCGGGTGCCTCGGGGGTGTGTTTCCCGTAGGACACCAGGTACCGGAGCCCCATCACCCAGGCACTCACCACGTCGGCCGAGCTGGCCACCAGGTCCAGGGACTCGTAGTTGTCTCCGTAGATGATGGAGAAGGCGCACTCGTCCGGGAACTGGTCGGAGAGGCCGTTGCTGCGCAGGACGGGCGTCTTCTTGCCCACGCGCACCTCTTTGACTGACTTGATCTCGATCTTGGCCTTCTCCGAGTCCTTCTTGGAGGGCTCCCAGCGCACGGAGCGCATGTCGGCGTCCAGCACGAAGAAGCGGCTGTACATGCGGGAGTTGGAGCGAACCTTCTTCAGCTCGCAGCCCTCCAGCATGAAGGAGATGCAGGCGGCCGTGCTGTTGATCTTGCGGTCGTTGGGCATGGTGCTGAAGGACACCGTCTTCTTCTTGTGCGGCGGCCGCTGCCGGGACCCATCCTGCCAGGGCGGGAGAAGGGGCAGAGCCATCAGGGACGCGGCAGGCAGCTCCCGGAACCCTCCTGCCAACCGCTCTCCCCATGCCAGCCCCGGTGCCCCAGGGAGCCCCAGGGAGCCCCAGCACCACGCGCAGCTCGGTCCACCCCAGCCCGACCCTTTCCCCGGAGGCCGGGCGCTGGCTCCAGCCCTGGCCTCCCCCACGCCTCGCTGCCTGGTTATTTTAACTCCGCTTTCCTTCCTTCCTTCCTGCTCCCAGCCCCGAGCCGGATCCTTCCCCACCGCTCGCTCACCCTCGGTGGCACCACCATGCACGGCACGGCCCCCGCCTCCCCACCCTGGGGACACCGGAGGAAAGCGTGCCCGGCGGGACCAGCCTGTGGCCACGGCAGCCCCGTCCCTGCGGGGGGGGGACACACACACAGACACGCCACGGCCCCCTCACGCCTTCCCCTGTGCCCTGGGCACCGGCCCCGGGCTCCTGGCAGTGGGGTGCGAGGATGCCCGGGGCACCCCGAGGCGATGGGGAGCCCCAGCCAGACCCCCCGCTCTGCCGGGGAGCGGTGCGGGACGGCCGCCTGAAAGTGCCACGTGTTGGGGACACGAGGGGTGCCCCCGGCCCCGGCCCGCAGCGCCCGCGGCTGCTGCTGCCTGTACGGGGGGACACGGGCCGATCGCTGCCTGCACCCCGCGCTCTGCCCGCACCTCTGCGCCAGCCCTGCCCCTTGGTGGGGAAGGGGGGACCCTGCTGCCAAGGGGCTGGAGGGGGCAGGGGATGAGGGGACACAGCAGGGCCTGGAGCATATTATGGGATGGATTTCATTAAGCAGCGCAGCAGGAGGAGATTTAATCCATTTCTTCAAGATTACGGCGAGTCACCTCTAATCCGGTGGCATCTCCAGCAGCGGCAGGTCCCGCCCAGCTGCCCAGGTTGGGGGTGAGGGGGTGTCCCCCTCCGGCCCCCCGGGAGCTTCCTCCCGCACGGGGCTGCAGTGGAGTGGGACGGCACGTCCCTGTGCCTGACCCCAAGGGGTCCGGATCTGCCCCCGAGAGGGGCCAGGCGGCCCCGGGCCAAGGGCAATCGGGACGGGTCATGTGAGTGGCCGGGCACAGGGTCCCAGCAAAGGGGACACTGACCCCAGCCCTCGGCCCCACGTCGGAGCCGGCCAGACCCTGGTGTCCCGGCTGCAGACGCCCTCCCAGCAGCACCGTCCCTCTTCCTCCTCGCAGCTGTGGGTGAAGGCCGACCCCACTCGTCCTCACGCAGGGGCTATTTCCCCCAGGTCGGGCGCAGGAGCCGTTCGCATCCTCTCGCTGCCAGGTTGCTCCTGGGCTGGGGATGTCCCCGCTCAGGTGGCTCCAGGGCCCCCCGGCCAGCAGCAGCTGCCCCCTCCCCTCTGAGCCTCCGTGGGCATCTGGGTGGTGCTGCCCAGCCCCCCCCAGCACCCCACCATCCCCCTGCATCACCCCCAGGGCTGAGCCAGGGACTTGGCTACCAGTGGCCACCGTGCCAGAGCCCAGCCAGCCCCGTCGGCGGGGACTCAGCAGCAGGTCACGCCACCGGCCACCCCAGGGGAAGGACTCGCTGCCGGCAGAGCCGCAGGGTTGTCTCCTGCGAGCAGCGACCCGAGTGCCCCCACTGACAGGCAGCCCTCGCCCCCCGCGGGGGGATGGCGGGCACCGAGCAGCCCCCACCTGCCCCGGGGCAGGACCCTCGCGCCTCTGCGGACCCGCTCCCCGCCCCAGCACACCCCACCCCGGGCGTCTCCGCACCGGGCCCCACAGCCGAAAACAGGAAATCCATCCGGAAAGGAAACACGGGCGGGGGGCCCGCGCGCACCCAGCGCCCGGGGACCTGCCTTCAGCTGCGCCCACCGCAGGCAGCCAGACCCACCCCTGGGCCGCGGAGCTCCGTAACCAGGGTGGTGGCGGAGGCCGCGGAGCATCCCCGGTCGCAGGGCAGGGCTCCGGCAGGAGTCGGGACTCCTTGTGCCGCCAAGCAGGCAGAGCTCTGCCAGCGCTGCCACACACCGCGCCCACCGCGACGCCCATGCCGACCGTGATGGCGATGGAGAGCGCGGGCGTCCGGCGGGGACGTCCGAACCCAGCTGCCCGTGCCCTGCCTGGCTCTGCGCCACGTGCTAAGCACCTCTCCAGCCAATTACCCCCCGCAATTAGCGCCCTGGCCAGCACAGCAGCCCCACGCTCAGCCGCCACGTGACCTCTGTCCTTCCCCAGCCGAGCAACCCAGTCCCAGGCGCGGGGATGGGGAAGGGCCCATCGGCTGACGCTCCCTTCCCGCTGTCCCCCGAGCCCGGCCGGGGGGTCCCGGCTGCTCAGCAGCTCCTGACGGCAGGAGACAGAGGAGCTGAAGCCTCCGGGGCTGAGGTGCCTCGGCCCGACAGCGGCAGGACCCCTCACCCGGCCACAGGGCGTGCGGCGGGGACAGGGCTGCTCCGGCTCCTCCACAGCCGCTGTCCCCAGTCCCGGTTCCCCCCCTGCCCCCACGGCGAGCAGGGGTGCAGGCAGCAGCACCAGCCGGCAGCGCCGGAGCGGAGGCAGTGGGAGGCCAGGCACAGCCAGGGCTTCTCTACCGTCATTTGTTCCCTGCCAAGAAGCTGGCGAGTGACACATCCACTCCCCGCGGCACCAGCTGCCGCTCCCCAGCGAGGGGCCGCGGCGCAGGAGCCCGGCGCAGAGGCACCGCTCCGCTCCCGGGGCTGGCACGGGATGGGGAGGGGGCACAGGGGCCAGGGCAGCGGGGCGCTGGGGACGGGTCAGCTGCAGTGGGAGGCACAGAGCCAGCGCCCTCCCAGTCCCTCTCCAGCATCCTCCCAGCCCACCCGGCCTCCAGCGCCCTCCGCTCCCAGCCTGGGAGGAAAGCGGGGAGCCAGTTCTCTAGCCAGGGCACGGGGCCACCGCCCGGCACGGCCAGCTCCGGGTTCCCCCTGCCCGGCGGTTCTCGCTTTCAGATTCACTCCTCCAGCTTTTTCTGGAAATCCCAAAAAATAACAGAGCCGGCAGCTATTCCCACGTGTGCCTCCACTTCGTCAGCAGCCAGCCCCTGCCCGTGGCTCGTCCGTGCCCTCGCTCTGTGCCGCAGCCGGGGCCACGGCACCGGGCCCCCTCCCTGCCCCCAGCCCCGGTACCCGCATCGCGGCCGAGCAGCGGGCGCAGTCCCCGGCTCCCACCCCGCGCCCCGCGCAGGAGCGGCCCCAGCAGCCCCCAGGGACTCGGGGTGCGGCAGCTGCTCCCCGGCTCCCGCGGGGGCCGGTTGGGGCCCAGAGCTGCCGGGCGGCCGCAGGGACCCTCACCCAGCCACTGCGCAGAGCCGGTCCCTGCCGCCCCCCAAGCACGGAGGGTCCCAGCCGGCCGTGGGGGTGGCGGAGGACACGCTCCGTCCCCTGTCCCCGCTCAGGGACCCGAGCGCTGCGGGGGGAGCGACGGGCCGGCGGCCCCCGGGCAGGCGGGGGCAGCGTCTCTGCCCGTCCCTCGCCGGCAGCCTCGGGCACAGAGGGGCTGCGCACGCGGGGGGTCCGGGGGCACCGACGGGCTCAGCCCGGGGGCTCAGGCTGCGGGGTCCGGGACCTGGAGCCCTCCCGCACCAGGGCAGGACCAGCCCCGGGTGGGCTCGAGGGGCTCCAGGGACCAGCCCAGGCCGGGTCTGACCTCCAGCGCCCTCCCCCACCAGCGCTGGCCCTGGGCCACCCCCGGGGACGCAGGGTGACGGGGATGTGCCCAGCCCGGGGACAAGCGAGAGCTTCACCCCGGCCCGGGCCCGGCGTGGCGGGGGGACGGCGCTGCCCGGCCCCGGGAGCAGCAGGAGACCGCGGCGAGGTCCCCGGGGAAACCGGGCACAGAGCGGGCACCGGCCCCGGGCTCTGCCCGCACCGGGGCCTCGGGAGGCTCCTCGCCACAGCGGGGGCCCGGTGGGGGCACAGGGTCCCCCCGGCCGCCCCGGGGAGGGGCCGCCGGGTCCGGGGGCTGGAGGCCGGGGCTGGGCCGGTGCCACGGGAACAGCCCCCACCGAGGGTATTAATAGCACCGGAGCAATCCCGGCTTAAAATAGGCTGCCAGGAGCGGGGAGGCGGGTCCCGGGCGGACGTGACCTATTGTGTCAGCCAGCACCGCCGGCAAAGCGCAGTTAGGGGGCTCATTGAGAAAAGCGCGTCCGTGACCCCCTGCCCGCCCCCGCGGGAGACCCCCGGGGACCCTCCGCGGCCCACGGCCCTGCCGGTGCCCCCCCCCGCCCAGGGCACGGCTGCGGGAGGGGTCGGGGGCAGGTCGGGATCTGGCCAGGCCAGGCCTGAGGCTCAGCACCTTCGCAGGAGGGGGCCCGGGAGCCGGGAGCAGGCGCCCCCCGGCCAGCGCCCATGGGTGCCCCGGGCAGGCCGGGGCGATGCTGCGGTGTGGCGGGAGCAGCGCGGCCGTGCGGGGCAGCCGGGGCACGGCGGCGGCCGGACGGGGCGACCGCGGCCACGCGGAGCGGACGGGCCTGGCCCGGCAGCGCTCGAAGCCCGAGCCCGGCTTTGCCCTTGGGGACCCCCACGGTGCCGGGCAGGGCGAGGGGCCACCGCGCCAGCCCCCGTCCCCCCGGTGCGGCGGGCAGGGGGCACCCCCCGGGCACCGACCCGGCGCTGCAGCGGCCCCGCGGCCCCACGAAGCCGCCCCGGGGGGACGGGACGGGCACGGGGGGAGCCCGGGGGGGGGGGGGGGGGGCGGCGGGGCCGGGGGGAGCCCGAGGGGGGGCGGCGGGGCCGGGGGACGCGCAGCTCCGGGGCCGGGGGACACGGCTCGGCCCCCCCCCGCCCCAGCCCTGCGCAGGTGCCGGGCGGCGCCGGTCCCGGGGGGGCGGCGGGGAGGGGCCGGGGCCGGAGCGGGGCTCTCACTCACCTTCATGATGCTGGCCCGGGGCGCGGCGGGCGCGGGGCTCCGCTCCGCCGAGTCCTCACGGCTGCTGCTGCCCGAGCCCGAACCGGGGCTCCCGCCGCCGCCGCCGCCGCCGCGGGGCCCGTTGGGCAGCGGCGCGGCGGGGCGGGGCGAGCCCGGCGGGGGGGCGCCCCGGGGCCCCTCCGCCATCCCCCGCGGCCTCAGGGCAGCGGCCGCCGCGGGGCCCCGGGCGCCCCCGGAGCCTGCGCCCGCCGCCGCCGCCGCTGCGGGCTCAGTGGCGGAGCGGGCGGGAGGCGGCGCGGCCGGGAGGAGGGGACGGGCCGGGGGCGGGGACGGGGACAGCGCGGCCCCCCCCGCCCCGGGCTGCAGCGGCGGGGAGCGGGGACGGGCACCGGGCACCGGCACCTCCCGCCGCCGGCTGCGCCCCCCGCCCCGGCCTCCGCCCAGCGCCGCAGCGCCCGGGCCCGGCGGCCGCCCCATCCCGGCGGGAGCCCGGCCAAGCCCCCGCCGCGCAGCCCGGTGCCCGAACCGAGCCCGCACCCCGCAGCCTGGCACCCAAATCCACCTCGCATCCCGCAGCCTGGCACCCAGACCCAGCCCACGCCCTGCAGCCTGGCACCCCGATCAAACTGGCACCCAAACCGACCTCGCATCCTGCAGCCTGGCACCCAACAAACAAACCTGCACCCAAACCCAGCCCCCACCCTGGCACCCAAATCCACCTCGCACCCCGCACCCCGGCACCCAGAGCAAACCTGCGCCCTGCAGCCTGGCCCTGCCCTGCAGGACCCCCCCAAGCCCGCGGCCCCCCCCGGGTCAGGGCCCGGCCGGGGTGAAGCCCTGGGCCTGCGCTCTGGGCCGGGGGGCTCCAGGCTCTTGCCGGGTCCTTGGGGGGCCCCGGGGGGGCTGCGATTGCCCCGGGTGAGGGGTCTGCGGGCCGAGCGTGGCACCGGGACCGGCAGCCCCCTACCCCGGGCTCTCTGGGCTGGATCCGGTCGCACGGTCTCTGCCAGCACAGGGCTGCCCGGGACCCCCCCACGGGCCCCCCCGAGCCTCATCACCTCACCTTCACCCCACCACCCCCCCCCTCCCCACCAACCCCCCGCCAGATCCCTGCTGGTCCCAGCACCCCCGTGGCCCAGACCAGTGTCGCTGCCAGGCTGGCGGCAGTGCAGGCCCCTGGCACCCCCCCCTCCCCCCCCCCCAGCCGCAGGACCCCCCCCCCCCCCCGGCCGCAGGAACCGCTTCTCCCCTACTTACAGCTGGAATTCTGCTCCAGGCTTTTTTTCCAGCAGGGATTGGGGGGGGGTCTCCATCCCTGGGGGAGGTTTTGGCTGAGCCTGGGGGGGGTGTGCTTTGTGTGGACCTTGTTCAAGACATTGTCTTCGGCCTGGCGTGTGTGTCCCCCCCTGCCCCCCCGGCAGCAGCTGCCCGCACAGCAGGATCCCCCAGCCCCGCGGCTCACCAGCCCTTAAAATAAACCTTAACAAGCAGGAGGGGAAAGGACGGGTCCCTCCCGCCTGGCACATTTGTGCCTCAAAGGCACAAACAAACGGCCAGATGCTCCCAGAGCCGCCGAACTGGTTAAATATTCATGGCTGCCCCTTCCCCAGGACCCCCGAGGAACAACAGCAACTTCTCCACCACCAGAGCAGAGTCAGGGCTGTCAGCAAGCAAGCTCTTTAATGAGGATTAAAAATAATAGTATAGAAAAATCAATCCCAGAGCAGTGCTCTTTATTTTATTTTTTTTTCGAGAGAGATAATCCTCCTTTACTTTGCTTCTGTTTTTTTAAACACTAAAAGCAGCTCGTGCTGGAGCTGATCCCTTCCTGACCCAGCGGACGTGCACGGGAGCGGGCAGAGGGGCTTCTCCGGGGCAGGCGGCACCTGCCGCCACCGGCCACCTGCCCGCGGTGGCTCTACGCGGGGACAAGGTGCCACAGGGCCCCGGACCTCAGCATGGGGATGACCCACACTCCTGCACCGGCCCGGGGCTCCGCGGCTCCTCCTGCTCCCGAGGAGGTTTCTGTCGTCCCCCTCGCACGGGCTGCGGGCTGTGACGGCCGCGGTGTCCCTCGGGCCGGGCAGGGCACCCGCTCCGCTGCGGCTGCCCGCGGGCGCTGCCACGGCGCTGAGAGGAGCGGGATGAGTCGCGGCCGCTGGCGACAAGACCCGGCTGCCCCGTGACGCTCCCGAGTGCCCGCGGTCCCACCTTGTGCCCAGAGCAGCCGGCGAAGTGCCAGGGGTGGCACGTCCTGCGCCATCCCCGCGGCAGCACCCGCTGCCTCCGCGGAGCGGGGACCTGGTGGAGCTCGCTGGCTCCATCCGCTCCACCCAGTTGAGCCCCCCAGGGCTGGGCCCCCCGCCAAGGACTTGGCCCTGCTCCCCCCCACCCTGGAGGCCACACGCCAGGTGAACTCCGAGGCAGGGGGGCTGGGGGCCCCCCCGGGCTGCCCTAGGAGATGACAGTGCCCTGGATGAGCCGCAGCAGCCGCTCGTCCCGCAGCACCCTGGGCATGGGGCGGGGGGGGCCCAGTGCTTCCCGCAGCTGGGCGAAGGCCCCGGCCCCCACCAGGTGCAGGCGCAGGGGCCCGATGCTGCCCTTGAAGCGGAAGGACTTATAGATGGGGAAATCCTCCTGGAGACACTGGTCCAGCTGCAGGGAGAGGACGGGCTGCCCGCGCTGGTCCCACACCGGCCACCCCAGCCCTCACCCCCCACCGTGCCCGCGCCCCCCAGCCACCCGCCGCACGAAGCAGCTCCCCGGGGTCCCCTCACCTTGTAGCGCTGCCCCTCCGACAGGTCCCGCAGGCCCCGCAGCTCCACAAACACCTCGTAGTGGGGGGCGCCGCCCCCCGAAGAGGCGCCTGCAGCAGCAGGGCGAGGGCGTTAAAGCCGCCCGCGGCCCCCAGCCCCCCCGGGCAATGCCGACTGAGGCACAGGGGGGCCGGCAGAGCCCTGGGCAGCGCCGGCCGCGCTCTCGGGGGGACCCGGGCAGCTCTGGGGGGGACTCACCCAGGAAGCCACTCTCCACGCAGACGTAGTCGACGAGGCGGGCGCCCGGCCACATGCCCACGGCGCGGCACAGGCTTCGGCAGAACCGCTCCTCGGGGATGCTCTCGCCCCGCACACTCAGCGCCTGGCTCTCCCTGGGGCACGGGGGCCGGGGTGGGTGCCCCGTGCCCAGCACAGGGCCCCCCACGTGGCACCCCCGAGGTCAGGGGCAGGGGCAGGGGCTGGGGTGTCCTCACCTGCGCACGGGCTCCACCACGGGACACTGTTTGTGGAAGCCGGTGACCCTCAGCACCTCCCCGGTGTGGCACCTGCGTGGGCAGGGGCAGCGTGAGGGCGGCAGCGCCGGGTGCTTGGGGCTGGCAGCCCCCCCGGACCGCCGCAGCGGGGAGGAGGCACCTGTACTCTCCCGGCCGGGCTGTCAGGACCAGCCCGTACTCGCGGCCCTCCCAGAGCTCGTCCAGCAGCACCGTCCGTGGCTCCTCCTCGGCCGGGCATGGCAGGAACTCGCAGAAAGCCCACTCAGGGCACAGCAGGAATCGGGGCACCGGCTCCTCCGGCCACAGGTTCACACCGAGCAGGGCTGGGCAGAGGGCAGCGGTGTCAGCGTGAGACCCCGGACCCCCAGCCCTGCCCACACGGCCTCACCCCCCTCCGAGGGGGAACTTGTGCCAGGACGGGGCTGGTTTGGGAGAGCAGGCGGCTCTCCCGGGAGGGATGCGGCAGCGACTCTGCAGGGCCGGGGGGTGCGTACAGCAGCGGGCCGGGCCGTGGGGCCGCCCGCGCGCGGGGGACACTCACCGCCTGCCGCCCGGTAGAAGGGGCAGTAGAAGGGCAGCCCGCGGCAGTCGGCCGGGCGGAGGCCGTCGCAGTAGAGCTGCTCCGCGCCGTGCGCCGTCCCCACCACCACCACCTCCAGCCGCGGCCACAGGCGCCGCACGATGCCCTCGAAGCCGCGGGCGCACTCGGCCCGGAGCTCGGCCGCCCGGGCGCTGTCGGGGACCAGCAGCGCCTGCAGCCGGCCCCGCGCGTCCTCGGGCAGCCCGGGCTGGGGGCTCAGCCTGCCCAGCGCCAGGTCCTGGGCCAGCTCGGGCCAGCCGGCACGCAGGGTGGCCAGCGCGTCGTGCAGCTCGGTGGCCAGCCCGGCCTCCAGCACGCGCAAGGCACGCGTCCGCAGGGCGAAGAGCAGCTGCACCCGCAGCGCGGCGGCGCGGGAGGGCAGAGCCCCCGCCTGGGCCGGGGTGCAGTACAGGGCGGGCAGGGGCCAGCCCGCGGGGGCACGGGGGGCGCCGGGCACCCAGGACAGCAGGGCCGTGCCCCGGGGGACCAGCGCCTGCGGGAAGGCGGCACTGAGGGCATCCAGGTAGAGCAGGGACCCCTGTGAGGGGGGAGAGGGGGTCAGGAGGGGTCAGGGGCGTCTGGGGGGGTCAGAGGGGGATCAGACAGGGTCGGGGGGGGCTGGGGGGGTCAGAGGGGGATCAGGCAGGGTGAAGGGAGGTTGGGGGGTCAGGTGGGGGTCAGGGGGGATCTGGGGGCTCAGGTGGGGGTCGGGGGAGGTCTTAGGTGGGGCAGACCCAGGCACAGCACCACCCTCCCCGTCTTGGGGGGCCCGAGCCCCCCTCCCTGCCCGGGCCCCCCGTACCTGCAGAGGGGGGTCGGTGCCCCAGCAGCAGCGGAGCAGAGCCCAGGGGCGCAGCGGGGGGACCTGCCCTCCCGGCGCCGTGTCAGGGCAGCTCTGCCCCAGGGGGTGACGCTCCCGGAAAGCCTCGGAGCCTGCCGAGAGAGGGGGGGGGGGGGTGAGGGGGGGCGCCCCCGGGACCCCCCTCCAGTCCCCATCCCGCCCCGCCGCTCACCGCGGGCCGCGCCGGGGGGCAGCAGCCGCCGCAGCCGCCGCTCCTGGCTCGGCCGCACCTCGGTGCCCTCCAGCCGCCGCCGGTACCGGCCCGCGGCGCGGAGCAGCGCGGAACGGGCCAGGCGGTGCCGCAGCGCCGGGACGGCGGCCACGGCCACGGCCACGGCCACGGCCACCGCCACCGCCACCGCCGGCAGCATCCCGGGACCGGGCACCGGGACCCCCCTCGCCCCCCGGCCCCACCCCGGGCACCGGCGCCGGCCCCCCCGGCTATTCCGCCTCCGGCAGAAATGACGGAGAAGGACCGCGACCGGCGCCGCCCCCGCCGTCAGCGCCGCCTTTATTTTTATTTTCGTTTTCTCCGTTTACAGAACACCCGCGGCGGGCCCGGCCCCCCCCCCAGCCCAGCGGAGGATTAAATCGCAGCTAAACCCAAAAGCAACGCCCCCCCCCCTTTCCCCGCCTCGGCAAGCGCAGGCTCCTTTTTTAAAAAATTGTGCAATTTGTTTTGCTTCTTCCCTGGGAAAACGTCCCCAGCCCCCGGTCCCCAGCGGCTGCCCCCCCCCCCGGGCCGCCTGTGCCGGCGGGGGGGGGAAGCGGGGGCCCGGCCCCAAACCCCCCCCCCCGCTCGCCTACCCTGTGTCATGCAGAGACGGGGAGCACAGGGCCCCCCGTGACACCCCGAGCCCCTGGCTGCCCCCCCAGCACACCAGGGCAGGGACCCCCCCTTCCTCCCCAAGACACACGTGAAACCCAGAGCTTTTGTGTTACAAAAATATTCCGTGCTTTATTTACTCTGTGGTAGAAAAATAACATGGCCAGGACCCCAGAGCTTCTCGGCCAGGGTGAGGGGAGAGGCGGGGGGGGGCAGAGGGCTCCGCGCCCCCCCCGAGCACCCTCACTGCCAGAGCACCCTCCCGCCCTGCCTCCCCCTGCTGCTCCCGCACCGGGGGGGGACACCGAGGCCGGGAGCCGAAGGGGCTCCCCCCTCCTCGGGGGGCCGGAGCCGGGGCCCAGGAGGGGACCCCGCAGCTACAGAGCAGGGCGCTGGCGTGGGCCGGGGGGAGCCGCGGGTGACCCCCCACACACACCGGAGCCCGCTGCGCCCCCCCGGGCCCGGGGCCAGGGGTCGCACACGGCAGCCACACTCACATCCTTAGTGACGACTGCAAGAAGCGAAGGCGAGGCCGGCCCCCGGCCCCCACCCCAGCAGCCCCTCGGCGGGGAGCGGGGGGGCGCGGGGGGGCGCGGGGCCGGCGCTTGCAGAAGCGGAAAGCCGAAGCTGGGCCTCTTAAAAGGAACATACAGGAAAACCATGCGACAAATCCGCTGCTGTTTATACAAGGGCATAAACACCAAAGAGCCGGACACCAGCCTGCGTTTCGGGGCAGCACAGAGCAAATCTCCGGGGCAGGGCCCCCCCGCCGCCCCCCCGGCACAGAGACACGAACACAGCACAGTCCCGGGGGCGGGGGGCCGGGCGCCCGCCCGTCACGACTGGGCGTGGGGGATCCACTGACTGTCCACGGGGCGCCGCAGCAGCTCCTCCACGTGCCTCGCCACGTCCATGGTGTCGTCCAGGTCGAAGTCCCCCTCGGGGTCCAGCACGGCGTCGGGGCTGCGGGAGGCAGGGGTGAGGGGGGGGCGGCCGCGGCAGGGCGGGGCCGGGGGACGCGATACCTACTTCTGGGTGTACATGTTGTAATGGGGCTGGGAGCAGACGGCGGGCGAGGGAGCCTGGTCCATGTAGGTGGCCCCTCCGGGGGCAGAATCGCCTGATGCGCTGACAAACCTGGGGGGACGGGGGCTCGTGAGCGCTGGGGGGGGACAGGACGCGCTCCCCCGGGTGACGCTGTGCTCGGGAATCCCCCTCACCTCCGCCCGGCAGCTCCCGCTCCCGGGGGGGCGCCCGCAGGGGACCCAAACCCCACACCCGCCAACAGGGACAAGCCGCGGGGTGCCCGGTCCCCTGCACGGCGAGGGGGGTGTCCACCTCCCCGGGGAGCGCAGAGCCCCGCTCAGCCCCCAGCGCCGGCTCAGCCCCCCGCAGCCTCAGCACCACAAGCAGAGGTGCCCGGGGCTGCCGGGCGCCCCGGCCGGGGACGATACCGAGGGCCGCCCAGGGTCTGCGCTCAGGATCAGGCTTACTCTGGCACCACTTGCTTGATCTGCGGCTTCACGTATCCGTCCACGGCTTTAGCTAGAGGAAAGGAGCAGCGCTAAGGCCCCGAGCCGCTGGCACGTGCCGCGAGCCTGCGGGGGGCCGGGGGCTGAGGGGGCGCCGGGGCAGAGCCCCCGCGGGGCTGGATGCGGCCCCGGGGTGGGGGGATGCTGAGAGCCCCGGCTCCAGCCCGGGCGGAGGCAGGAGGAGGGGGACGCGCGCGGGGGAAGGGGCAGCGCTACCTGGCGTGGACTCACAGAGAACCGGTGTGTAGTACTTGGAGAAAACCTCGTCCTTGGGCCGGTCGGGGAACACGTAGATGAGGTAACTGAGGTCCCCGAGGCGGTCGGCCAGGGAGCGGATGGAGAAGTCCCTGGTGGTGAAAGGCATCAGGTTCCAGAACATTCTCTCGGCTGGAAGACAAGAGCAAGGCCGGGGGTGAGGCCCTGAGCCGGGACAGAGCGGGGCTGCGGGATCACGTCGAACGTCAGACACCGTTTCCCGCCCCGGCAACATTTAAGGACAAAACACCAGTCGCCAGAAAACAGGATGAGCCAGGAGGGACAGGGAACCGGGGCAGGTGCCCCCAGCGCGGGGGCTCTGGGGGCTCCTCGGCCCCGTGACCCCCGGCAGTCGCTCTCAGGGAGAACGGTGCCCAGCAGACTTGCCGCACGGGGTCCGGCGTCCCGTGCAAAGCCTGTGCACCGGGAAGCACCACGGAGCCACCGCGTTTCACACGGCCCCGGGTAAATCCCCACGGCCGGGGCCGAGGGTTCAGCCCGGTCCCTCCTCCCGTGGCTGGATGCGGCCACGGCTGCAGCGCCGGGGCCCCGAGGGCAGCCAGGGCGCTGGCGCAGGCTCCCGCGTGCGGCGCCGGTGCCCGACCGAGGCAGGAGGTGCCGGAGCAGCAGCAGCCCCGTGGGCGCGGGACGGCCGAGCCCTGGGCCGGGGGGGTCGGGGGGTGCCGGCTCCCAGCGCGCACTCACAGGAGTCGAACTTCCACGCGATGGTGATGCCGCCGATCTCCGAGTCGCTGAAGCGCAGGAGGAAGGTCCCGTCGGGCTTGTTGATGAGCAGGTCGTGCGCCTGCTGCTTGTTGACGAAGCCCAGGATGGCCCTAGGCGGAGCGGGGGGGTCAGGGCGGGGGGCTCGGGGCCGGGCAGCGCGGGGCAGGGCGGCTCTTACCCGTCGTTCCAGTGCGGCTTCAGATGCTTCTTCAGCACCTCCATCACCCCGTCAAACCACTGCCAGAAGGTGTAATTCCTCCCGGGCAGGTTTTCCTGTTGAAACCCCCAGAAAATGAGCGCTCCCGCCTCCAGCCTCGTAGCTGACGTTAAACAGCACAAGCGTTGGGCGCAGCCGCGGAGACTCGGGGACCCAGACCTGGGGGGGACCCGGAGCTGGGGGGCACCCACCAGTGCCGCCAAACCAGGCGTGGGTCAGCCCGGCCTGGCGGCACAGCCCGGGGGGGTTGGCACAGTCCCCGGGCAGCGCCAGCGAGGCCTCCCCGAGCACACAGCCCCCGTCTGGGGCCCTACAGCACCCCGTGTGCCTCCCCGCGAGGAAGCCGACACCTCCCGCCCCGCTGCAGCCCCGTCCCGCACGGGCGCCGCAGGCGTAGCCAAGGCCCTGGCGCCCCGGGGCAGAGCCCGGCTCACCCGGTTGAACTGGGACCAGGACACCGTGGTGCTGCTGTAGTCCTCCAGGTGGGAGCTGGTGCTGTTGAAGAGCTTCTGCGCCAGGAACACCAAGTTCTCCTTGGTCAGCCCGCGGCTGCTCTGCACCTCCGCCTTGAACTTCATGTTGAGCGCCTCGCAGAGCTGCGGCCACTGCACCTTGTCGGGCACGGCGAAGGGCACGCGGCCCTGGGGGGCACAGAGGGGGCTCAGCACCGACCCCGCCGGCCGCCTCCAGGCCGGGAGACGGAGCCCGACTCCCGCAGCCCCCCGGGGCGCATGGGGCCGCCCCGCCCCGCGCGGCTGGCACTCACGGGCTCGGCGAAGGCGTTGTCCCAGAGCACGGTGGCCGTGGCGTTGTTGTCTTGGCTCCCGTGCACGATCACCACCACGGGCAGGGACAGCGTCTGCGGGGAGGAAGACCACCGGGACGGGCTGTGGGGCACCGCAGGAGCGTCGCCCATGGGCACCCCCAGGCCACCCCGGCCTGCACAGGCACCCCATGGCCCCAACCCTGCCCCACACCCGCGGGCAGAGTGCCCGTGGCTCACCCAGGCCCGGGGAATGTGGCCGGCGGCTTTACCTTCACCTGGAAGACCAGCTCGTTGCCACCGACACTGAACTGTGACTCGAAGAGGATGGTGAACTTCTCCTCTGTCACCGACTCAGCCCCGCGTCGGTCCGAGCGCTTGATCCGCTTCAGGGACTGCAGGGACACAAGGGGTGAGGGGGGGGACGGACACGGGGGGCACCGGGGTGAACACGGGGACGGCAGGGGACGGGAGGGAGGCGCGCGGGCCGGGCGGGCGCTCACCATGTTGCGGAAGTGGGCGCTGAGCGTCCCGGTGGCCTGGTGATACTCCATCACGCAGCAGTTGTTGAGGATCTCCCCGCTGCTCTCGCTGCCGCAGGAAGGTGCAGGGTCAGGCACCACCGGGGCGAGGTGTGGCCCCCCCGCACCCCCAGCTCCGGATCCTGCTCCCCCCTGGCCTCGGCAGCCCCGTTACCCCCCCGTTACTCCCCCAGCCCCCCCAGGCATTACTTGCGGGTGCTCTCGTTCTTCAGCAGGGCCTTGGCTTGCTGCTCGCTGATGATGGTGGCCTTCACCTGGGGGGGGTTCATGTGCACGTTCAGCTTCCCCCCCACCAGGAGCCGCACGGTGGCTGCGAACTTGGTCTGTGTCTTCAGCACCTGGGGGGGCTGCTTCTCGATGATGAAGGTGCTGGGGGGGGCACAGGGATCAGGGCCGGGCAGGCAGAACAGCCCCAACCCGGCCCCCCCACCCTGCCGAGCGCCTCGGCCGCGCCGGGCCCCCACCGCTACCTGGTCACCAGGGCGGAGATGATGTCGGTGATGGTGCCGTTCAGCTCCGACAGCATCTCCTCCACCGGGCCCGGGATCGGCAGCTGCTGGCACAAGTGCTCGGCCCGGCGGATCTGCTGCCGGTTCTGCCAGATGATCTCTGCCAGCTTCTCGCACCTGGGGGGAGCGGGGCTCAGCACCACGCCGGGGCTCAGCACCCCGCCCCGTCCCGCCAGGCCCTGGCACCCACCAGGTCTGCAGCACGTCCAGGGTGCCCTCGGGGGGACCCCCGTTCCCCGCGAGCTGCTGCCGACGCTTCCACTGGATCAGCTCGTCATCCAGGATGGTCGTTTGCTGCTTGCGCAGCAGCTGCAGCGTCTTCTGGTGCTTCTCAGCCAAGTCCTGCGAGGCGGGACACGGCGTGACGGGGCGCGGGGACGGCGCGATGGGGACGGCGCGATGGGGACGGCGCCACTCACCACGC
The DNA here is from genome assembly GCF_965140245.1 of Athene noctua. Lineage (NCBI taxonomy): Eukaryota > Metazoa > Chordata > Aves > Strigiformes > Strigidae > Athene > Athene noctua. Next base: position 595,077 of record NC_134061.1, on the reverse strand, counting down.
GGTACTGCTGTAGTGTCTGGGCCTCCCGGTGCAGCCAGGCCTCCAGCGACGCTTTCTTCTGCTGCAGCGTCGTCTCCCGCGACAGGCGCTCCTGGGGGCCCAGCTGGGAGAGCTGGGAGAACTGGGCTGGGGGACAGGGCGTGGTGTTAGGGTCAGCACCGCCAGCGCCCGGCCCCAGCACCCCCCCTGGGCCCCCACCCACCTTGGAGGCGCATGTTCTCCTGGTACTGAATGATGAAATACTCCTGCGTCTGCTGCAGCTTCTTGAGCTCGTTCTCCGAGTCCTGCGTGATGAGCCGCAGCTCCTCGAAGGTCTGGTTGATCTGCAGGTGCTTCTGGGACATGGCGTCCACGAGGGAGCCGGCTGGCGAGGGGCTCTGCGCGGGGCACGGGGCGCGTCAGCACGGCTGGGGACCCTCCGTGTCCCAGAGTGCCCCCTCCCCAGGGGCAGGACCCGCTCCCTCACCCCCACTCACGTTGTTCGCCTCCCGCACCAGCCGCTGCTCGTGGTAGAGGATGTGCCGGATGCAGCGCACCAGCTCCATGGGGCACCGGTCGTACGTGTTCTGCGGGGGGAGCGACGCCTGAGCCGGGCACGGGACAGGGACCCCCCCGCCGCCCCGCAGCCCCCTCCCACGGCCCCCCGCTTGCCTGCAGCTGCGTGGCGTAGTGCCCCAGCTTGATCTTCAGCAGGAAGCCGTCTTCGCCCACCTGATGGTCGGCCTTCTTCTGCAGCTCCTGGATCAGCCCCTCCAGCAGCTGCGTCGCCTTCACGTTCTCCTGGGGGTTGTCGAGGTCGATGGAGTCCCTGCGGCGCAGAGCAGAGCAGTGGTCTCAGGGCGGCCCTGGCGCTCCCGGGCAGAGGGGGGCACCCGCCAGCGCCCCCCGGGACGGGGACCCGCCGACCCACCATGCCTGGCTCTCGATCCACTGCGACAGGTAGTGCCGCACCTCGATGGGGAAGTGCTGCCCGTAGAGCGCCTGCATCTGCCGCAGGGCTTCGCCCTGGAGCTGCTGCGCCTGGATCCACACCGCCATGGCTCAGCACCTGCGGGGACACCGGCTCGTCACCGCGCCGCGGGCGGGGTCCGGCCTGGGCACCCCCGAAGCCCTCTGCAGGAGGCTCTGGGTCCCTGAAGCCCTTTGCAGGAACCTCCCGGTTCTCCAGTGCTGCCAGAGCCGCCGCCAGCTGCAGAAGGAAGGGCCGTGCAGGGACCGGGGAGCCCGGCTCTGAGTCACCCCCTCTTCTAGGAAGAGCCCTGGGGGGGTCCAAGGCCACGAATGCGCCTCTGCGCTGCCTCTCCACATGGTAATCATTTCCCCTCGCTGCGCCGCGGGATCGCAGCCATCGCTGGCCACGCAAATGAGGAAACGGGGCCGGGGGGAGGGCTGGCGAAAAATCCAGTGTGACGCAGAGCAGAGGCCCCCCCCGCGCTCGTCCCGGCTCCTGCCCACACCCTGGCAGCGCTGGCAGGCGGACGGGCAGGAGCAGCCCCGGCCCCGAGCGCCCGCGTGGCCCCGCAGCTCCCGCAGACGCCGGCCGGAGCGCGGAGCCGCCCAGAGCGAGTTCTGGGGCAGCCCCAGCTCCGCGCAGGAGCTGCCAGATCCCCCCGGCCCCGGCACCCCGGCTCACACCGCAGCAGGCGGGGAGCGAGGGCGGCCGGGGACAGCAGCTATAAAAAGCCAGAGCGTCCCCCACCACAGTTGTGTCTGCAGCTTGGGGGGGGCCTGGAAAAACAACCTGGAGTCACGTCCAAGGGTGACGCAATGGCGAGAGACGAGGGAGGGCCTGGGGGGCTCGCGGCCCCTCCGAGCCGAGGATGCAGCAATAAATCGTGTTTAGACACACTCACACCCAAACCACCGGGATTCAGCGCCGCGCAGAGGTGCCGGGCAGGGGCGCGAGGCCTCGGGCTGCGTCCCAAGGCCGGGTGACCGGGACGGGATCCGGTTACTGCACCGGCTGGTGACAATCAGAGGGAGCCGGGACCGCGCCGGCAGCGGCTGCGTCTCCGTCTCCCTCCCTCCCTCCCCAAAACGCGCTCTTCGGCCTCTCAAGTACCCGGTGGCCTGAGGGGCTCCAAAAGCCGCCGGTGCCGTCCCGCGGGCAGGTGGGCGCCGGGGACGGTGGCAGCGGGTCCAAGTGGAGCAGCCACGGCCGGAGCCCCTGAGCCCCGCGCAACCACCCCCACGCAGGAAGAGGAACAATAACTGAGAGTTGGCTAAAAATGAATTTTTCCCCTATAAAAAGGGAGGAACGTTTCCACATTCACAGAAATCACTGGGTTGGAAATCCTGCTGGCAAGGAGGGGCCTGAGGAGGCATAAAAACGCAGGCGAGGAGGGGAAGGGAAGGCGGGATGGCCGACAGCCGTTAGAAATTGTGGATGCTTGATAAGGGGCATCGATGAAAACCAGCGGAGCCGAGGAGAGCAGCCACGGCCCCGCCGGTGCCACTGTGCCACAAACGGCCGAGGTGCCTGGGGCAGCGGGGACGCCCGCACGGACACGGCAAACAAACGCTGCCCTGCCTGTCGAGAAAATGGTGATCTCTTCCCATCTCGCGGTGACAAAACACTTCCTATTCCACTCCAGCGTGTTGTTAAGCAACGAGTCTCTGGCTGCTGCTGCGGCGAGCGGCAGACACCGCGCTCCGGCGGTGCCAGCCCGGGAGCAGGAGCGTGAGCATCGCTGCCGGGCGCCTGCTGGAAGGCGACCCAGCGTCACCCCGGCCTTTACAAGGGGCTGATGGCGACACGGCAACCCCGGCACGTGCCCCGACCAAAGGCAGGGCTGTCCCCGGGGCCAGGCCACCCCGGTGCATAAGCACACCCCAAAAACCGCCCTACGGCCAGGCTTGGACACGACCTCCACAGGCATCACCAACGCAACAGCACCTCATTGTTATCTCCTGTGTCTCACTCACAGACTGACAGACCAAACCCCCCCGAGGGCCGCAGGGCGCCCCGAGCACAAGCACCAGCGCCGCCTCCCACGAGCCAAACGAGGTTTTCTGGCCAGGAGGCTCAAGGCTGGGACAACGGTTCTGCGTCGGCACGAGGTACAGCACCACGGTCCCACCGTGCAGCCGGAGCCGCCCGCCTTCCCAGGCAGCCCTGTGCTCCTGCTGGCAGCCGGGCTCTGCTGGGCCCGTGCCCAGCACCGCGCTCCTCCCCGGCACCGCCGGCCGCCCCGGGCGAGCGCTCCCAGGGACCTCCTTGGAGCCTTGGGGTGGTTTCACCCCCACACCCAGGAACCAGCTCCCTCCTCGCACTCCCCCACCGACGCATCACCCCGTCCTGGCTCAGAAAACCTCTCAGGGGTCGGGCAGCCAGGGCCAGCTCCAGCCTGTCGGCATTTGCCCACCCCGGTGGCCACGACACTGGCTGTGGCTCCCGTGCCCCGGCAGGGACAGGCCGCGCTTCTGCAGAGTCAGGCGCTGCCACGGGTCAGCTGTGCTGCAGCCACTGGCCACACGCACACTCAAACAACTGCAAGAGACAGATAATTGCGGTGGTTTAAGCTACTTTGCATTTACTTGCTGGCAGCGAGCTATAACCCACCCATTACTGCAGCTCGGTTAACCAGCAGCAACTCAGCAAGCCGCAGCAACGCGCTCACCGGTGACTTATCGGCTGCAAAGCGGCACCACGGCAGATTCCCGGAGGTAGGACACGGGCCGCGGAGAGGGATCCCAGCCCCGCAGGGACAGCGCGGGCAGGGGAGGCGCAGATGGAGGAGAAACGCCGGCGGGCATCACTTCTGCACCCGACAGCCCCGCTGCCTCCTGCCGACAGGGAGGCACCACCAAACCGGCTGAAAATGGATGAAACCCACCCAGAAAGGGCTCTCAGGGGGGCAGAGGCAGGGAAGAGGACGGGCAGGGGGAGGCTGGCAGCGCCGCTGGGTCCGGGCAGCCGATGTGCCCACGGCAGGGGAGGGCGCAGCCACAGCCCTGGGGCAGGAGCGGTGGCACCGGGCTGGCACCGGCCCCGGGTCAGGAGCCGTGGGAGAGCCGGAGCGCGTCCGCAGCAAAGGGAGGGAAACGCCTCCCGGGGCGAGGCCGGCGGCGCCTCCCCACGTGCTGCCGCCACGGCAAAGCCCGGACATGGGCAGCGCCCGCCGGGGGCTGGCACACGCACGGCCGCGGACGCTCGGGGGACGCTGGCGGCGCAGCCACCCCAGGGCCCTCCCCGCGGGCAGGACGCCCCCCGCCCTGGCGCTGGCACGGCCCCCGACCGCAGCCCCTCGCTCTGTCCCAGGCAGGGGCCAGGCAAAGCCCGGGGGGGGTCACGGCAGAGGGCTCTGGCCGTAACCCCCCCGCTCCCACACACCTGCCCCGCGCAGCCCCTCCGCCGCCGCGGCTCCGGCACCGCCCTTTGCCCGGTGCCCCCCGGCCCGGGGGGTCTCGCGAGCGGTGTCCTCCCCCGGGGGGGGGCACGGCGCTCCCCCGGTGCTGGGCCCCAGCGCAGCCCCGCGCCCGCCGCAGTAAACACACGGACACGTGGTTTCTCGGCACCTCCGGGAGCCGCGATCGCTTCCAGGTCAGCGTCGCCTCGCTCGCGGCCGCCGGGCTGGGCCCTGCGCGCCCCACGGCCGGTGCTGCTGGGGGGCTCCCGTCCTGCCCCCGCCAGCGCTGGCTCCTGCGCCCCGGCAGCCCCAGCGGGAGGGTCCCCCGTGTCCCCCAAGAAGGGCAGCCCCCAGCTGGCTCCTCCGGGGCAGGATCTGGCTCACAGCCGGGCCCCGGAATGGCGGTGCTGGCAGCGACAGCAGCCGCTTGGCACGCAGAAGGGCTCCGGTGCCCCCGGCAGAGACACCCGCCCGCCTGCCCGCACCGGCTCACCCCGGGGGACCCGCTGGAGCCCCTGCGCAGCCCAACGGCCCCACTCAGCCGGAGACCCCCCAGCTCAGCCCCCCTCACCCTCGCACGTGGGCCTGCCCACCGCTCACCACGTCCTGCCCCACAGCTGGGGGGCACAGGGGGCCCCGCACCCACCCTACGGGCCCCGCAGACCCCCCTGGACCTTCCCAGCTGGGGGCTCCCCCCGTCACGGGCAAGGCGGGGGCTGGCAGCACCCCAGGGCTCGGCGCGGTTCCCAGCACCCCCAGGGCACGGGAAGCGCAGCCCCCGCTGGGTGCGGGGCGCCCCGTCCCGCGGCCGCACTCACCCCGGGTCTGGCACCGCTCTGCCCCCCGCAACGCTCCGGTGTCCCGGCCCCGGGACAGCCCGGCCGCGGCTCCAGACAGGCGCTGCCGGCACAGCCGGGCTCCCGGGGCGGCCGTTTCGCAGGCTCCGCGCTACAGGAAGGAGCGGAGGGCAGCTATTTCCTTCCAAAATGTCAGCTGCCTGCGCAGGGCAGCCAGCCCGGGCTGCCGGCAGCTTCCTCCGCCACCGCGGCGCACGGTGCCCGCCGAGGCAGCGGGGCTGGCACCCCCTCCGCGCTGGGCCCCGCGCTCTCCCCGGTGCCGGAGCCAGACACAGCCTCTGCCCCCTGCGACTCGGGGGGGCTGAGACCCCCAGGCAGCCGCCAGCCAGGGACGGGACCCCAGGGAGCGACGCAGGAGCTCAGTGCGGGGGGAGATGGGATGGACTCACCTGCACCCCCAGCTCCGCTCGCCCCCCCCGGCACGCGGCCCAGGGACACCGGGGTGCCCGTGAGCAGCCCCCAGCCCCCCAGTCCCGCTCGGAGCTGCCGGCCGGGGCTGCCGGGCGCGGTGGAGCCGGTGCGGAGGGTCGCGGTGCTGGGAACGGGGCAGGTCGCCCGTTTTACGCCTGCCTGTGGTTTCCAGCTTTCGGCTGGGAGGCGGCGGCGCCCGCCCGGTGCGGGAGGAGAGCTCCTTCTAGAAGCTCGGTGCTTTGATGGGTTTTGTTTGTCTCCCGCAGAAGCGCGGCAGCAGCCGACGGCTTTGCCCCGGCAGCATCGGGGAGGCGGCAGCCAACCGTCCCAGAGCCCCCGGCCCAGACTGGAAACCCCCGCGGCCCGGCGGGGTGAGTGGGGTCGGAACCCGCAGGGCTCGCAGGAGGGGCACGACCGGCTCTGCAAACACAACGTGTCCCCCCAAAGGCAGAGCTGACGGGCCCCGCAGCCCCCAGCAGCACCACGACCAGCCGAGTATCCCAGAAACTCTGAGAGCCAAAAAATAGAGAACTCACACCGGTACAGGAACGAGGAAACCCCACGCGCGGCCTGACGCTGCCCAGGGAGAAACCGGCCCCACACGCAGGTGGAGACGCCCCAGCCGGGGCCCGGTGCCGCCGCCCAAGTGCTGGAGGGGGTCAGGGCCAGGAGCTGCCCCCAGCTCAGCCCATGCCGCCAGCCTGGGGCTGTACCTGCCTGCTGGCATTTACCACCCTTGGGAAAGGTTTTTCTCCCCTCTTCAGATTTTCCCTTGTAACCACAGAGGCCCAGACACCGCATCAAACCAAACCCCAAAAATACCCAACGAAATCCCAGCAAAATCCCTCAAATCCAGGGTCTGGCACCTCAACTGAAAACAACCCCGGGGCAGCGAGAGCCACCCTGGGGCGGGCACGGCCGGGTGCAGGCGCTGCGTCACCACCCAGCCCCGCGGCAGAGCAGGGGGGCCCTGGCCACGTTGCCACCCCCCGGGGCCGAGCAGAGCCGGGCAGCGCGGTGCAGGCAGCCTGCCCGCCCGGGCAGACACGGGCAGCCTGCGCCGGAGCGGGAGCCAGGCGGGCAGGACGCGCCGCGCAGCCACGCCGGCAGAGCCAAGCACCCACCCAGCCCCCGCGGGCACAAATCCCGCGTGGATCCTGCGGGACATCCACCGCGGGGAGCCCACACCCCACCAGCGCCGATGCTACCCCCGCCGTAAACCCGCAGACGGGATTAGAGAGGCCTGGGCAGAGCTTGAATTACTCCCGGCTCCCTGGGGTCCAGCAGCCGAATCAACCGGCCCCGGGCTGGCCCCGCAGGGAGCTCTCGGGGTCCCGGGGCTTCCCCCAGGCCGGCGGGGGAACCCCGGGGAGGGAACGGAGCATCCCGGCTCCAGGCAGGCACCGGCCCTCGCCCGGGAGGGGACGTGCAGCCGCCGTGCCAGGGCACTCGGTGAAGATATTTTTCCCCCGCAATAATCACGACCCAGCCCAAGCTGGGGTGAACCCCCCGCCCACGGGGGGTGCTGCCTCCAGGGACCCACACGCTGCCCTCGCACCGCTCCAGCCGGGAGGGTCCGACCCCGTCCCCATCCTCTACCCTGGGAGGGATGATGGGTGACCCCAGGATCCCCGGGACCCCCCAGGGATGGGCCAGGCAGATCTGGGACAAGGGAGGAGCCCCCACACCCCCGCCAGCCGGTTCATCCTCGTGGGGCCTCTTCCAACAAGCCGCTTCCCGGGGATCCCACAGACACCCCGGCACGGCCCCGGGGTCCCACGCCAGCCCCCAGCACAGCCCCGGGCTCGCTGCTAATCCCTGCTCAGACCAGCACCGGCCCCGGAGGGATGGGCTGGTCAGAAGGACTTGAGGATTAAGCTCATTTCAGCATCGAATTAGTCCCGATTGGGGTCTGGAGACACAATTTCATTTATCTGCCGCGCTCCGGCGAGCGCACACAATCGCACTAATCCAGTCGCCGGCCGGGCTGGATTTGTGGGACCCAGGTGGGCCGGGGGAGACGCGGGCACCGGCCGCATCCACCCCCCTCCGGCCGCCGCCGCGCTCCTGCTCCCCGTGGGGCGGGGGAGACGGTGCCGGAGCCCTGAGGGCACCCGCTGCCCTGCCCAGGGAAGAGGCACCCACCACGCTCTGCCCCTCCGGGCCCCCCGCAGCCGCTCCGGGCCGGGCGTGGGGCCGCAGCAGGGAGATGCTCCGCAGCGGAGCAGAGGGGAGAGAGGGTAAAGCCTTCGGAAAAGGGGGGACACAGGGACGCTGCTGGAGGCGGGGACTAGTCAGAATGGGAATGAAAAACCAAACACCAATGGTTTCCACAACAAACTCGTCACTCAGAGAGGGTAAACCTCGCAGTCAGAGCTGGCCAGCGGGCAGGGGCAGCGCTCGCCCCCAGCGCACACAAACGTGTCCGGGTGGGAGAGCTGCCGGTCGCCGTCCCGCGCTCCGCAGCGGCTCCGCAGAGCCCCGGCCTCCGGCTGCACCGCGAGCGCCCACCGAAGCGTTTCCAAAAGGTGACTAATGGGGTTATAAACAGAGCGTGCCGGGCCAGGGCAGCTGTGTCGCCCGGAGCCGCAGCCCAAAAGCGCCGGGGCCACACGTTGACGCTACCAAATAGGACAGAGATCATTTTACAGCTGTTTTAGCCGGTGCGAGGGGCTCGGATACGCCGCCAGCGAGAGCTGCCTCCTGCTCTGCTAAGGGCTTTGCAGCAGCCACGGGCCAAGAGGGACGAAAAGCCAGACAGAGCGAGCACCCAGCACCCAGCCGCCCGCGCCGGCCTCCCCAGCTCTGCCCCAGCTCCAGCCTTTTCCCCAATTCCCGCCCTGGCAGAGCTGCTATAAACCAGCATTGACATCTCATAACAACAGGAAGACACGAAGTTGCAGCGAAAATGGAGATTGCAAAACTCACCAGTGACTGTTTGAAGAGGGAGCGAGTTGTGACCATGTCACGGGCCGGCTAGAGCCCGGCGGCCGCCCGAGCCCGGCGAGGAGCCGCCCGGCAGCGCGTCACCAGCCGGCCCAGGGCGAGCGCAGGGCCCGAAGCGCGTCCGCCCGCGAGCAGCCAGCGCTCCCGGCCCCTCTGGTGCAGCAAGATGGGTGGATTCTGCTTTATCAGCAAGTCGGCTCAGCACTATCGGCCAGGAAGCCGTGTTCACATGTAAGCCTCCCCCTCGACATTTCCCAACGCGGCGGGAGCAGCGGTTCGCAGCAGCCTACCTTTTATCAGCCAGCAGATGTTGCTAGAACTGTTGCTGCATGTAGAATTCAGGCATGCCCAGCGCCGCTTGGATCCCTGCACTGGCCACGCGGTGCCAGGGTAAACACCCCCACCCCCTTCCTCCTGGGATCAAAACACTTGGGGGTTGCAAAATAGACACCCCATGAAAGGAAAGGCATGCCACAGAAACATTACAGCTGTCGAGGCTACTTCTCCCGGGGCATGCCGGAGCCCCAGAGCCCGCAGCCAGCCCAGCCTGCCAGGCCCGAGCCGCCTGCGCGGCCACAGAGCCGAGCCCTGACCCGTCCCGGCGAGGGGGGACGGGGAGCCCCCGGCTCCGTCCCCCAGCACACGCAGCCCCGCGGGGCAGAGGGACCGTGGCCGGGGGCGCAGGGTCCTGCTGGCCCACGCGCCGTCCCGCCGTGCCCGGGCTCCCCGGCGCAGCACGTCGAGCGCAGCCCCGCTTACAGTAATTCCTTGCAAACCATTAAGTCATTTCCCAGCTGACGGGGCCCCTTTACTGTACTCGGCACAGCACAGTCACCGCTCGCTGCCCCGCCGCCCACACCGTGGAGGAGTGCGAGGAGCAGGGATTTTTCACAAGCAGAGCATTTGGGTTTTGCTATCACTCGAGAGAGCGCTGGGAAACCCCAGGGCAAAGACCTGGCAGCCGCCCTGGAGTCAGCACTTCCCCTGCAGAGAGGGGAAGGTCCCTCCGGAGGCTCCGTGCAGCCCCGCACCGAGCAGCTCCGGCGGCAGCTCCCGGTCCCCAGCATCCCTCCTCCTGCCCCGGAGCGTCCCCGGGACAAGGCGGGCACAGCCCCCCCAGAGAGACGGCTCCAGTGACAACTGTCGGGGGTGCACCCCCCCCCCCCGAGGGAGGACACCGTCAAGCGCCACAAAACGCGGAGCGGGTGACGGCCACCCGTCACGCCCCGTTCCCGGTCCGCCGGCACCAGCTGTTGGCACCTCTCGACCGGCTCCTCCTCCACGCGGCTGCACCCGCAGCCCCCCCAGCCCCAGGACAAGCCCCCCCTTCTCCAGGGACGGCTATAAAACCCAAGGAGATGGTCCCCACCCTCACCTCCAGAGCGCGGGGACCCAGGAGCCACGGCAGGTCGGGCTGCGATGGCGACGGCGCTGGGAGCACCAGGGCTTGCTGCGGCCACCCGACCCCGACACCCCCAAAGCCTCCCCCCTCACCGGGGCCACGCGGACGGGGCAGAGCCGGGCCCAGCGCCGGGCCCAGGCAAACCCCCTCCACTGCCGGATCCCCGCGCCGCCGCAACACCTCGAACCACGATGGCAAACCTCGGCCCGAGAGCACCGCGGCGGCAGCGCTCGGGCACGGAGCCTTCCTCCCGAAGGGGGGCGGGGGGCAGCGGGGCTCAACCGCCTCCATCAGGGCTTGTGCCACCGGGGACACGGCGCTGGCCACAGCCCGGGGGCAGGAACGTCCCGCCGCAACAAGGTGGCCCACGCCGCGGGGAGTCCCGTGCGCCACGTCCCTGCCGCGGGCGAGCCACATGGCCCAGCATCGCACCGCGGTCCTGCCACGGCAGTGCCAAGGCCCGCACCCCTCGGCAGCACGCCCCAACACCCACGGGCAGGGCGACCACCGGGCCTGGCCCCTGGCCCTGCCGCGGGGCTCCTGCCAAGCCTCCCCCTGCGTTCACGCCGCCGTCAGCGGCTCAGGCGGTGGCAGCGCCCGGGAGCCCTCGGCAGCGCCGGTACCCGCACCCCGGTGCTGGGCGCGGGAGCCCCGGGGCCGCTCGGTGTCGTGGCGAGGAGCTGCCGGAGCCCGGCCTGGCACCAGCCCGGTGGCCAGCTGGCCACAGAGCCCCGACAGCTCCCGCCCCCCCCCGGGCAGGTGGCCACTCGAAGTCACCCGGCTGGGCCCCGGCCGGCGCAGGAGCTGGGTGAAAGGCCACCGGGCACCGCCACCCCGGGGGGTGTCACCGCTGCCGCCTCGCGCAGGGGAACATTTTCCATCCGCCTCCCCCTGGCAGCGGGGACCCCCCCTCCCGCCGCCACCGAGCGGGACCCTCGCTCCCGGCCCTCGGGGGGGTCCCCCCCGACAACCCCCGCCCGGGGCTGGGGCTCGGGACCGCCCCCCCCTCCCCGCCCCGGGACTCGGCCGCCGCTCCGGCGCGACCCGGCCCGACGGGACCCGGCCCCGCTCCGCCGGGCGACGAGCGCCCCCGCCCCGGGATGCGCCGCGGCCCCGGGACGGCCCCGCCGCCCGCCCCGGCCCGCGCAGCGGCCGCGCAAAGTCCGCCCCCCCCACACCCCCCCCGGGGGCGGCCCCGCTCGCTGCCCGCGCCCCTGCCCGCACCTGCGCGGCCCCTCCGCCCGCAGCGAGGCCGCGGGCCCGACCGGGGCCCCCGCAGCGCCCCGGCCCCGGCCCCGCCGACGGGCTGCGCCCGGCCGGGAGTTACGAAACACCCAAAATATTTACCGGCGGGCGGCGGGCGGGGGGGAGGCGCACCCCGAGGCGCGGCCGCCCCCGCCGCAGGCGCCCCCCGGGCCCGCCGCCCCCCACCCCGGCCGCGGAAAGCGAAAGCGGCCCCGGCCCCGGCCCCGGCCCCGGCCCCGGCCCCGGTCCCGGCGGCGATGGCGGCCCCGGTCCCGCCCCTACCTGCGGCCGCCGCGGCGGCTGCGGCTCCGCTGCTCCGGCCGCTCTGGGCGCTCGGCTCCGCCGCCGCTCTGCCCCCTCCGGCCGCCGCCGCCGCCGCCCCCCCCGCCGCCGCCCGGCCCGGCCCGCGCGGCCCCGCCCCCCCGCGGCCCCGCCCCCGCCCGCCCCCCCCGCGCCGCCGGCACCGGGTAACGGCACCGGGCACCGGGCACGGGGCGCCGGCTGAGCCCGCAGCCGCTGAAGGCTACGGGGAGGGGGGGTGGGGGGCACAAACCGGCACCGAGTACCGGGAAGCTCGAGGAAGCCCAAGGGTGCCCAAACCGGTACCGGGAGGAGCCGGCACCGGCACCGGGCACGGCCGGGACCCCCCCTGGGCACCGGGAGCCACGTCTGCACCTCTCCCTCCTCCCACATCCCTCCCGGTGCCCCGGGTCTCTGGCCGGTTGCCCCTCGCCGCTGCCCTGGCCCACAGGACGGGACCTTTCCCCGCGGCCCCGTGGCCACCGGCCCCGCCACGCACTGGCCGGCCCCGCTGCGGCACGTCCCCGACGGCCACCGGGCCGCGGAGACGCGGTTCCTGCCTCTGGCAGCTCTTTATATTTCTTAATAATCTTCCTCAGCGGTCCCTCCGCGCCGCGCTGCCCGCAGGCCTCGGCTGCCGCCGCCGCCCCGAGCCCGAGCGGGTTTCCCGCGGGAGCCGCGTGGGTCCTGCCGGGGTTTGCCTGCGAGTCCGAGGAGCCAGAGGGAATCCCGTCGAGGAGTGACACCATCGCCCGGCTCCCTCCGGCCCCGCCGGCTTCCTCCCTTCTGGCCACGCAGCCACGGGCACACGGGGGGCACCCGGAGCGAGGGGCACGGGGCCGGGGCGGCTCAGGCCGGGCTCACCGGGAGGGGCGGCCGTGCCCGCCCAGGGGGGTCCTGGGGTGAGGAGCCTCCGGGGACACAAGTTGTCCAAAAGACGAGACCCGCGGGGACAAACGTGGCAGCCACGAGCCACCTCCCGATGGCAGAGTCCCGGCAGGTTCCCTGCACCCCTGCGCGTGCCCGCACGGTGCCGCCGCGGCTGGAGCGGGTCCATCCACCCCCGGGCGCAGCACCGGGCCCGGGCCTGGCCGGAGCGCAGCCACGTTTGTGTGCAGCCGGGGCTGTTGCAGGACGGGGCCGCCAGCCCCGTGTCGTGGGGTCCGTGGGGTTTATCAGCTGCTTTATCAGCCAGACCGGGGCTCCCCGCGCGCGCCTGGCCGGGGCTCCCCAGGCCCTGGTGTCCTGCTCCCTCGCGGCTGCGGGGCTGCCTCATGCTGCCTCTGGCCAGTGACTGTTCCACGTGCCACGAGCTCGGCTCCCCCTTGGACACCGCTGCAGGCCCGGGGCTGACACCGGCACGAGCGAGGTCCCCACCGCTGCCACATCCCCGTGCATCAGCGGCGTGAGGGTGCTGGGACCGGGCGCCCGCGCATCCCCCCTCCCAGGATACCGCATCCCCCATGAGCTGTCAGGAGACTCGAGGCGCTGCCTGCTCCTCTGGCACCCCCAAACAGGGAGAGGTTGCACCAGAAAACCAGCCCGAGGGGCTCTTGCACAGCTGCCACCCACACCAAACACCTCGCGGGCAGCGCTGGCACCCCAGGGCGATGGGGCACCCCGAGTGATGGGGCACCCCGGGCAGCGGGTGGCTGCTGCGCAGCGCCGGGAGAGGCGCCCAGGCAGGAAGCAATACTGGGTGTGCTCGTTTCTGCTCGAGCGCTCTCGCCCACCACATGGGATCTCCTGGGCTTTCACTTTCGTTACCAGTTAATCTTCTGCGGCCTGAAAAAACTCTGGAGGGAAATTCAGTGCTGTCCTGCTGCGGCCTGGGAGAAGCCTGGGGCACCCCTGCCCAGGGTGCTGAGCACCCAGCGCCGGCCCTTGGAAGCCGGGAGAGACGGGCTCAGCTCCTCTCGCCTGAGCACCCGTGCTGGGACAGGCGACTGGGAATCGCTCGGCAGTTATGTAGGAGCACAGCCCCAAGTTCTCACGTCTTGGGTTTTTATCTGTTGCTTTGGCACTGAAGTCCTCCTCCTTCCTTCGGGCGCGCGCAGCTGCGGGAGCTGCCGGGGAAGCGAGCCCAGGGCCCAGCGCTCGGAGCCCTGAAGTCCGGGGCCACGGCGGGAACACGTCAGGATGCCCAGAGCCCCTTGTCCAGTCGGCAGAGCCACCGCCTGCCCGGGGTGCCACGGCCGCCGGGGCTCTGCTGCCCAGGCTGACACCCCGAAGAGCCCTTCTCCAGCTCCGGCTCCTCACGGCCTGGCCCGGCTCCACGTGTCCAGGAGATAAATACCTGTAGGCTGGGCAGGCGCCACGCCAGCACCTGTTCCCATGCAAATGGCAGCCACAAACCGCTGCTTTTCCGCTCACCTCCTCCCTGCTAGCCCTCGCTCTGTGCCCGGAGCAGCCCAGGATGAACGGGACGGTCCCGGGGGGCGAGTGGCTCCAGCCCCAGCAGCTCCCAGCTCTGACCAAACGCTCCGTCATACGCTCGGGAGTGATCTCGCTCTCACGGGGCTGACACATTGCCGCTGCGTCGCTGCCAGGAGGGTCCTGGCTGCCGTTCCTAGCGCTCCCGCAGCATCCAGACCTCGTGGGGAGGTGACCGGGACCCCGGCGAGCCAGGGACGGGTGCCCAGCATGGGGCCACCATCTCCCACGCTGTCTTTTTCCACTAAGACAAAGGAAAGGAATGGGGAAACCAGCTGAAGGCCTGCGCTCCCTGCCCTCCCTGCCTTGGCTGGGGACACTCATGCTCCAGCGAGTTGCATCACGCTGACAAACGGCTTTCACAATCCCCAGCCCACATAAACCCATCGGCGGAGCCATCCAGGCACTGGCTGCTCCGGCCGGGAAAATCAAGGTCACATGCAATGTCTGTGGCTGCCGGGCCCTGGCCGGGCCCAGCGGGTCCAGGCGGATCCGGGGGGTCCCGGGGACGTGGCGCTCCCCGTGCCAGAGACCCGCGCGGCCACATGTGCTCGGGAGGGCTGGAAGACCTACACAAAACATCCTCCTTCCCTCTCCCCTTCCCTCCCTTCTCCCTCCCCTTTTTGGTAGGAAAGGGAAAAAAAAAAAGGGGGAAGAAATTAGTGATAGGAGAGAAAGTGGAGAGTGCTCCATGAGGAGAGGGCAAATGGAATCAAATCAAACTGAGTTCCATTTCAAACAGATCCCAAGGAAAACTCCAAGCTGGCTGGTGGGAATGTTACCCAAGAGAAGCCCCGGCTCTGCCCCACCTCTGCCCCGGCTCTGCCCCAGCTCTGCCCCGGCTCTGCCCCGGCTCTGCCCCAGCTCTGCCCCGGCTCTGCCCCAGCTCTGCCCCGGCTCTGCCCCGGCTCTGCCCCAGCTCTGCCCCGGCTCTGCCCCGGCTCTGCCCCAGCTCTGCCCCGGCTCTGCCCTCAGCCCTGTCCAGTCCTGCCCTGGCAGCAGTGGCTGTGCTGGCTCCTGGGGACAAGGGGGCCACACCAAACCCTCCCAGCGACCGACAGCCCCAGGATCTGTCCCGGCCGGTCAGACTCTGCAGACGCCAGAGGAGGTTCCCGGGCCAGCGTTGCCCCCTCTGCCATTTCACCCGGCCCTGCTTCGGTGCCATGAGAGAGCCAGTGCTGGGGCCATGCGTCGGCATCCAGGGGATCTAACGGGCAGCACCCGCACCTCCGCGTGGATTCTCCAGCCAGCGGAGCACGGGGAAGCACCTGAGCCCTCTCACAACCTGGCAAGCTCCCGGCACTGCTGGGTCCCTGCTCACAACGGGAACTCTTGCGCTGGTGCTCAAAAAGTCTCAAAAATCCTCTGGGAAGGTAAACAGTGCCCAGGCTGGGCTGCGGCCAAACACGTTGTCATCTCAGATGAGCTCAACAGGATGCCGAGTGACGCTGCGCATTCAGGGGAGAGAGGGAGCATGGGGCTTCGTAATTGATTTCCTAGAAAATTGCCTCTGTGTTTGGAGCAGGAGCGTGAGGAGCGCAGGCAGAGCAGCCCTCTTCTCTAAGTGGCATCTCGAGGGTCTTAATTATTTCTCAGGAGTGGAAGCATTTATTTAGGCAGCCTCCGGAGAGGTCTCAAGGCTGCTGGCTGTTGCCCTCCCCTCCCCAAAGCCCTCCCGGCACATCCCGCGTACGAGGCTCCCCCGTGTCCCTCGCAGCCGCCCCTGGGACGTGCAGGGCGCAGGGCTCGGTGCTCGGCCACACCGACCACGTCACCTGGGAGCAGGGTGCAGCCTCTGCTCCATCTCCTTGAGCCCATCAGCGAGGCGGGAGGACCCCAGCCTCAGCCCGTCCCTGCTTTGTGTCCCACACGGTCCCAGATCTGCGCCGAAAACCCCATTGTGATAATCCAGCCCAGCTAACGAAAACCAGATGAATCCCCAAATGAGCCACAGCTTCATGTTTTCCCACTCGCTTTCAGATGCAGCGCGGGTGACGCTTCGGCCCCCTGGCAGCACCCTCCTGCCCGCCCCGGCAGCACCGGGCCCCTCCTGCCCCGGCTGCGGGTGTCCACAGGCAGGGACGGTGTCACGGGCTCGGCCACGCGAGCTCAGCCCCGGCCGCGGTTGCTCCCCACGCAGAGCGGGCAGCGGCGCCGCGGGCAGCGGCAAAGGGCCGAGGCCGCCGCCTTCCGTCCCGCTTCCCAGGGCAGCCGGGGTCTGTCCCCGGCCCGGCCCCCCGCAGGAGGGTGCTGTCCTGGTGCCCAGGCACGTCCCGTCCCGATTTCCCTGACATGGGCTGTAAATCCTCCTCCGGGGACAGGGGGGTGCACCCAGAGCTGTCAAAGCTGGGGGGCTGTGGGCAGAGGGACCGGCCCACCCATGTCACCGTGGCCCTGCCGTCCCTCGAGACCCCGGTGTGACGCAGAGGGGTTGGCCTGGAGCCAGCCGGG
Organism: Athene noctua; assembly: GCF_965140245.1. Lineage (NCBI taxonomy): Eukaryota > Metazoa > Chordata > Aves > Strigiformes > Strigidae > Athene > Athene noctua. The sequence continues at coordinate 578,683 of NC_134061.1, read as the reverse complement.
CTATTTCTGCCGCGGCCGGGGGATGCGAAGGGACGTCCCCTCCGAGCCAGCCCCGACGGCCCGTGTGGCTCTGACCCCCCCGGGAGGGAGAAGATGCGAAACCCTGGGGAGGAAGGAGGGAGGCGGCCGGCCGAGGGACGGAGCGGGCAGCACAGACCCTGCCGGGGCCCGGCCAGGCCACGGCCAGCGGCGACTCAGGGCTGGCGGGCAGGGGAAGCAGCGGCCGTCCGGGAAGCTCGTCACCGGCGCAGGCTCGGGCCCACAGTGCCGCGTGACAGTGGGAGGGGGGGACCCGCTCCAGCAAAAACCTGGGAAATGGCATTTTGTCCAAGGGGGAATTTCCACAGGAAACCTTTGCTTCCAGCCACTCGGAGACGGCTGGGAACAACCCCAGCAGACGCCCGGCAGCCAACGAGCGTTATTGCCTGGGCAAAGGCTCTTTGTTCCCTCACATCATTCATCCCGCTCAGAAAAACCACCCAGGTCCTCCCGGCTGAAAACCGCGGGGCAGCAACATCCAGGCGGGGGCTGTGGTGGGAACCGGAGCCCCCATCAGCCCCGCGAGCTCCGCTGCACCCCGGGGGGCACGGGGGGGCTGGCCAGCAGCCAGGGCCCAGCTGGGACTGAGGGTACAAGCGTCCCGTGCCCACGCCAGGGCTGGGGGGCAGCAGGAGCGGGGGCACCGGGCAGCACTTGGCCCCCCCTCACACACCGGTGCAGTCGCGCATCCCCGCGCAGAGTCCAGGTTGCCACAGTAACCGCTCGGTCCCAGCCAGCTCCTGCCATAAACAGGCTGCGGCGGGTCAGCCCGGTTCAGCGGCGGCTGCACTGGGACCGGGACCACGAGGCACCGTGGCCGCCCCGCTGGGAGCGAGGCCCCGCAGCGCGGCCGCAGACAGAGCGGGACGCGGGCACGGTGCAGCACGGGCCGGGGTCCGGCCGGGCGGTGGAACGGGAACTGGCAGCCAGGGCCAAGGAGGAAGCAGGAGGGGAGGGAAAGCAGGAACCCAAAAGCGAGAGCAGCCCCGAAGCCCCCAGGCTGGAGCTGGAAGAGATGGCGACTGGGCGGCAAAGAGGGGAAGGCCGGTCGCTCCGTCCCGACTGGCAGCGGGGAGAGGCGGGGGCCGGGGGCCGCCGGGGGCTCTGCCTTTGTGGTCCAGAACTCGCAGTCTGAGCAGGCACCCGGCTCTGGGGATGGCGCGGGGGGCAGCTCGCGGTCCCCATGCTGGGGGGTTTCCAGCAGAGCTGTTGTGCCTGCACAAAGGCAGAGGGATGCCGAGGGATGTCGAGGGCTCCCACCCCCGGCCTTGTGTGGATGGACAGCAAGGAAACTGTGTCTCTGGAAGGAAAATAGGGCAACAAACCCACCTGAGGAGCCCCCCTGCAGCGGGCTGGCAGCTCGGAGCGTGCAGGGCTCAGCCTGGGCACAGCACGAGTCCCTGGGGATGGTGGGGGGCTGCGGCGGGGCTGGGCCAGGGCCCTTCGCCCTGCGCTGGGGCAAGGCGAGCCCGTGGCACCAGTGCCGGCACAGCCAAAGGAGCCAGGACAGGACACGCAGGAGAAGGGGCAGGTTGTGGCAGCTGCTGGTGGCACTGGCAGATGGTGGCACTTGGGGACCGTGTTGGAGCTCTGGGCCCGACCTCCGCCACACCTGGCAGCGGGTGCTGCCGCCGAGACCTTGCTTGGCTCAGCTCTGCTGCGTATTAAAGTTTGAGAGTGATGCAATATTTGACTGTTGCTTTACGAGCGTTGGGAGGCAGGGATGGCGCTGGGCTTGGGCAGCGATGCCTTGTGCTCCGCGGCTCAGCTCAAAGCCGCCCTCCACGAGGGCGTGACGAGGAGGAGGCTCAGGCGGGCGCTTGGAGCGGGGCATCCCGCCGCATCCCGCTCCACCTCGGCGGCCGCTCACGGCTGGACAGAGGCAGGACGGGGTTGGGGACCGCGCGCTGGGACCTCGCTCCTCCCTGCGCAACCTGAACCCCCCCGTGGCCTGGAACCGTGAGCGGCGGCTGCGACGGGCCGCGTGGGAGCAGCCGCGCTGCCGGGCTCCGGGGGCCGAACCTGCCGGGGCGGCTGAGGCGGAGGTTTGCGGTTTCCCCACCTCACTGGAGCTGCCGGGGTCAGTACGGCAGCATCAGCGTGGGGGGTGCTGGGCCCAGCTGCTCTCCCCACCTCTGCCCCTCGGGCACCCCCCAGCATCGCCGGGGCCCCGCCGACGGGCACAGCCCGGACCCCGCGGCCGACCCCGGCTCCGGGCAGAGCAGCTCGGGGCCGTGGGAGCCCAGGGCCGAGTCCCTGCAGGAGTCGCTTGGCCCCGGGGGGTGTAATCGCAGCCGTGCTGCGGCCTCTCTAATCCCCGCCTGCGGGTTCATCCCCGAGGAACCGTCGATGTGGCACGGGCGGGACCCCGGGGCTCGGCCAGCCGGACCCCAGCACCCTCCTGCTCCGGGGTCCTGCAGCGCGGGGCCGCCCCACACCCTCCCGCAGGCGGCTGCCACCCGAGCGGCTTATCCGCACGTGGAGGCCCCTAATCCGAGGGCAGGTTTGGCTCAGAACCGGCCCCGCTGCGCGGCGGGGGGGCGGCTGCGGCCCTGGGAAGGAGCAGAGCCCCCCCCGACCTCCTTCCGTTACCACAAACAGCCCCTGCTGCAGCACCCTGCCCGGGGGGGCTCAGCCCCACCCAAACCCCCCCAAGGACCTGGGCGGGGGGGGGAGAGGCCCCAGCTGCCCCCCGGTACCGTCGGGGTCCGGCCAGCCCAGCCCGGCCCCGGGACCTTCCCCGGGCACTCGGTCCTGCAGCAAACCCGGTCGCAGCGCTCGCCCCCCCCGTCCTGGATCACTCACAGCCCCCGAGATCAGATGCGGGGCCATGAAGCCCCTTCCTCTGGGGCCAGGCCCCCCAGCTGCACCCGGGGAGGGGGCAGGACAGGGGACGCCGCGTTCCTGACAAAGGGTGGTGGCAACCCCCAGGTTTGCATCTCGGTACGAAAGTTGCTTGTTCCAGGGTTTCCAGCTCTTCCTGCAGCGGGGAGGGGGGAGCTGGGAAGGGGCAGAGGGGGGGTCCCTGGGGCTGGGCCGTGCTCCCCTGTGCCCCCCCGCACCCCGGGGTGTCAGCCCCAGGCCTCGCCTCGGGCGCAGGACAGGGTTTGCCAGCTCAGCGCAGAGCCCGGCTCCGGTTTGAAGGTGAAATGGGGGGTCCAGGGCGGGGGGGCTGGTCCCAGCGCAGGGACACAGCGGCCTCGGCTCTCGGCTGGACCCCGAGGGGAGGCGCGGGGGGGAGGAGAGCAGGGGAGGCTTCAGGGCCACGTCCAGCAGCGGGGGATTTACTGAGCGTGACTCGCATGAAAATCCCCCGGTAATCCCGCCGGGGCAGGGCAATAATCTCCCGCTCTCGGCTTCGTCAGAGCCCAAACCCTGCCCCGAGGCTGCTGCTCCACGGGGGGGGGGGCAGAGGCCTGGGGGGGGATCCCGCAGGAGCCCTACGGGCAGCACCTCCCCGGGACACACGGACCCACCTCATCCCGCAGAGCCTGGGCCACCCTCAGCTGGGGGCAGTGGCCCGTCCCCGGCTGCAGCCCCGTCCCGCTGGCAGCGCCCCCCGCGCCCCAACCCCAGGGGAGGGACCCCCAGCCCCCCGGGAGCGGCGCAGGGGTCGGGGTGCAGCCGGAGCCGCGGGCGCAGCCGCGTCCTCCCACGCTGCCGCCGGAGTTTCCTTGACGCAAGCGGAGGAGAGACCCGAGAGAAACCAGTGCGGGCTGGGGGGGACAGCCCGCAGCCCCCCGGTGCCAAGGCCCCGCGGGCCCACGCGTGCGGGCGGCGGCGCAGGCAGCCCGGGGGCGCGGGGGGGTCACACCGAGCAAACCGCAGCTCCGGCTCGGGGCCGGCGTCGCGCTGACGGAGGCCCCAGTTCCCGGCGCGGGGCCAGGCGGGCGCTGAACTCGGCCCCAGAGAGCGTCGCTTCAGAGCCTTTATTTTGGAGAAGGTTAAAGCCTCTAGATACAGCAATAAAATATACAAAAAAATAAAATTTTTTACAGTATTAAGTGCTGCCCAGGGCTACAGTGACTGCAGCTGGAGGCAGCTACACAGGGGCGTGGGGGCAAGCGGCCCGCGGCCCCTCTGAGCCCCTCCCAGCTTCCACGGGCATTCCTGTCCCCCACAAGCAGCCAGGGGGGCTGGCCCGGACCCCACAGCCCCCCCGCCCGCAGGCTGCGATGGTGACGGGGCAGCCCCGGGCTGGGGGGCCGGGAGACCCCCCCACGCTCTTCACGGGGCAGAAGAGGCAGAGCCAGGCACCGGCGCAGAGCACGGGGGGGTTTCTCCACCCGGGGCCCCTCGCAGACCCGGGGCTGGTGCCCAGCGAGACGCTTCTCCGCTGGTGTCACCCGCAGCCCCCGCCCAGCACAGCCCCCTCCTACCACAGAGCAGTGACCCCAGGTGCTGGGGGGGGGGGGCAGCTCTCCCACAGCCTCTCCCTCCCCTCCCTTGCTCATCGGTGTCTGTGCCTGCTGCAGGAAAAGGGCAGGAAAAGGGCAGGGGGGCTCCCCCCTCTCGGAAAATACAGAGCCACAACCACCGGCCAGCACAGCTCGACCCCCGGCAAGGAGACCGGCCCCCCCCGACACCCTCAGCTCTGCCCAGCGCCGCCCAACGCTCGATTCCTCTCCCTGCACCATCAGCTCCCTCCAGCCCCAAGGGCAGCCAGCCTCCAACAGAACCACCACAGCAAGCCCCCGCCGAGCTGCACACCCCTGCCTGGGCCACCACGAGCCACACCAGAGCCAAGGGGCCAGGCCAGGCCCCCACTGCAGGTCACCCCGGATCCAGAGCCCCCCACGATCCCGACGCTGCACAGGGAGGGCACCAGCCCGGCCGCGGGGCGAGCCAGGGCCCAAACCTGCGCCAAGGTGCACGGGCCACACGCCCACAGGCGTGAGCTGGCGTCGGGACCCGTCCCTGCCCTGGCCCGGGGCGGCCTTTGCACCGAGGGGGAGTCAGTGGTCCCAGCAGGAGCCTGGGGCTGCTGGAGCCAGCCCGAGCTCGGGGCCGCCTCGCAGCGCTGGCCAGGAGCTGAGAGGAGAGACCCCGCGAGCGCCGGGGGCCGCTGGGGCGGGAGCAGCGCAGACCCCCCTGCCCCGCGCACGGGGGGGCCCTGGAGGCCAGGGGTGGCCGATCCCCTCAGGCGCCCCGAGGATCTCCCTGGGCTCCGGGACGCCGGCGGGGGGGAGGCAGCTTTCACCAGCGGGCAGCAGGACGGGGCTGCAGAAGCGTTTGTAAAAACTGAGGCTGCGATCGGAGGCTAATAGGCACTTGAATGAGCAAAACAATAATAAAAAACTGTTATGGAAGGAAATAGAAAAAGGTTCATCCCCCCTCCCCCCCGAGAGACAAAGGGTGCCGCCCTGGGGAGGGGGGTGGTCGCTTAGGACAAACAAGGAATCGGTGGCGAGGAGCCCCCAGCTCCCCCCGAGGAAGGGCCCCGCAGCCGCGGCCGAGCCGGGGGAGCTCCTCGGAGGCGGGGGAGCCCGAGCCCCGGCACAGCACCTCACATCGGGGAGGAAGCGCACTCCTGCGTCAGCTCCATGTCGAAGGTCAGCGACTCTGGGGGGAGACACAGCCGGGGGTCACAGGGCTCGCGCGCGGGCACAGCCGGGAGCCCCCGGGCTGCCGCGTCCCACCGGACTCACCGAACTGCCCCCCAGCATTGGCCTCCGCCCCCTCGCTGTTGTTGCCGAACTGCATGAGCGAGTCCAGGGTGCGCGGGGACATGGGCAGGTCGATGGTGTTGCTGAAGGAGGTGCTGTGCGAGGGAGGGAGGGAGGGAACAGCACTGAGACTCTGGAGTCAGGGCCCGGGCAGAGCGCCCACCCCCGGCTCTGCCGAGGAAAGGGGCCCCGGGAGGGGAGGGACGGGCCACGCGCTGGAGCCCGGCTCAGCCCCACGGGCTCCCCCGGCCCAGGCTGGAGCCCCGCGGCGCCCAGGCAGAGTCCAGGAATGGCCCCCCACCCAAGGCGTGGCCGGGCACCCCCCCAGCACCCCCAGACACCCCAGAACACTCACGGGGTGACACAGATGAACTTGGTCTTCAGATAGGGAGCAGCACCTGCGGAGCAGCGAGCGGCCTCGTCACCGGCCGCCGGAGGAGGAACCCTGCTCCCCCCAGCCCCCCCGCAGCCCCCCGGGACCCCGCGCTGGTCCCACGCTGTGCCTGGCCCCGGTGGCAGCTCGTCCAGCGGCACCGGAGTCGTGCTGGAGCGCAGAAAGTCAACGACTACCTGAGTCGGTGGCCTCGGAGTGCTCCTGGCTCTCGGAGCGGCAGTACTTCCCGAAGGCCTCCTCCTTGGGGATGTCGGGGTACAGGTACACCAGGGGCGACACCAGGATGTTGGTGGCGTCCATGATCTTGTAGCCCATGATGATCTCCGCGAAGGACATGTTGTTCAGCTGCTGCTTGGTGTAAGGCTCCACGGACTGGATCTGGGTCTTCCCTGTACAAGGAGACTTTCGGCACAGGGCGAGACACCCCTGGGCGAAGGCCGGGCCGTGCCCAACCGCCCCAGGGGTGAGACAGGCCGGGGCCGGGGCCTGCCCGGTGGTTCCAGCGCCCCACGGGCAGGGACCGGCAGGAGCCGGGGCCAGCAAAGGACAGCCGGGCGAGGCAGGGGCCCCGTCGGGACAAGGACACAGAACAAGGGTCTGGCCGGGGGCCCCGGGAGCGGCGGCGGCCGCGCGCCGGGCAGCGAGGGACAGCGACGTACCGCTGATGTCCTTCTCCACCCACGTGAAGGTGATGCCGCCCTCCTTGCTGCTCTCGCTGAACCGCAGCAGGAAGGTTCCCGGGGGCTTGGTGCTCAGGATGGCTCGCTCCCGCTCCTTGCTGATGAAGCCCATGATGTACCTGGGCAGCGGGACGCCGCGGGGTCAGGACACGGACCCTGCCCGCTCTGCGTGGCGGCGGGACCCGGCCCGGCCCCCGGCAGCCACCGACGTGTTAAGGATCCCCGGGTCGGTTCCATTCTGAACCGGCCCCCAGGGCCTGGACAGAAAAAGCGTCCCAGGAGCTGCACCCCGGCAAGGCACCCACCCCCTCAGGACAGGGCTCCCGGGACCCCCCCAGGGCCCAGCCCAGCGCTGGCCCAGCCTCACCCTTCGTTCCACAGCGCCAGGATGTACTTTTTCACCAAGTCAATGATGTTGTCCAGCCAGACCCAGAAGGAGAAGCCTTTGCCAGCCATGTTCTCCTGAGGGCAGAGAGGCCGTGAGCGTGGCGGGAGGGAGGGAGCAGCCGGGGGAAGGTGCTGGGTGAAGAGAGGGAGGTTCTACCTTGCAGAACTTGGCCCAGGTGATCTGGCAGCCAGAGTAATTCACACCCGGCCCTGGCAGAGAACAGGAGCATCAACATTTAGAGCTGTTCTTCCAAAGACACCATTTCCAGGGAGCAACCCAAGGTTTATGGCGTCTGGGAGAAAACTGAGCAACTGAAAGCGACAGCTCCCCTCCACACACAATGACAGCCTCCCGCAGCGGGGAGGCGAGGGCAGGGAGGGCAGGACACCCCCGCCGGGTTACCTAGCAGCTTTTCTGCCAGCGTCGTCAGCTGCTCGATGCTGAGGCCGCGCTTCGTGGTGGAGGAGAACTGCCAGCTCAGCACCTCTGCCACCTGGTCCCAGGTCCCGATGGGGGGCTTGGTGAAGAAGTTCACGTTCTGCATGAGGGAAAACTGAGCCCTGAGCAGGACATGGACACAGAAGCAGGGCCAGGTCCTGCCCCCAGGCCCCAGGTTCCCTCTCCCTGCCTGCAGCCGGCCTGCTGAGAGCCCCGGGCCCCAAGGCCTGCGCTGCTGCTCTGCCAGCTGCCCCGGCGCCGGGCCCTACCTTGGGGTTGTTGGTCAGCATGTTGTACCAGAGGATGGACGCCCAGGCGTTGGGCATCTGGCAGATGTTGGAGATGACCACCACGGGCAGCGAGTGGGTCTGCAAAGATGGGATGTGACCACAGGCTGGGACATCTCCCAGGGCTGCTCTGCGCCCAGGCCCACGGCAGCGACGGGCAGGGACCCACAGCTCACCTCCAGGTCAATCTTCAGCCCCTGGTGATACACCTCTGTCTCGAAGGTGATGAGGTGCAGCTCCTCGGTGACGATCAGCGAGGCCTGGGGTGGAAGAGGACGCTGTGAGCACACAGGACACCTGCCCTTGGCCTGACACACGGCCGCCGGGCCCAGCACCACTGTCAAGGGGCCGGAGGGTGCCTGCGGACACCCCATCTGGGGACAGGGCTCCCGCCAGCTCTCGGGGCTCAGCTGCTCTTCAGGGAGCAAGGTGGGGAGCAGAGCTGCTGGCAAAGGGCCCCCAGCACTTACGTCGCAGTTGGCTCTGCCCCCGTTCCCGCAGCGCTGCTCCCGCAGGGTCTGTGGAGAGAAGGAGGCGGCTGGAGAACGGTGCCACGGCACACGGCCTTAACGGGAGCGGCCCGGGAGCTCCAGGTACCTACCAGGTGCTTGAACTCCGCCGAGAGGCTGCCGTTGTTCGACTCCTCCATGTTCATGACCTTGGTGTTTGTCCCCAGGATGTTAAACTTCCGGGACCTTGAAAGAGGAAAGGCAGAGCGTGGCTGACAGGGCCCTCCCGGAGCAAACGTGCGGTAGGACGTGTGCCAGGATTAAAAGCAGAAGCAAGAAAAAACCAAAACAACCAAATGTCGCACTTACCCCCGCAGCGCTGCGACGTCCCCGGAGTCCCTAGGAAAGGGGAGACACCCGGTCACGGCCACGGCCGCCTGACCCTGGTGCAGACGAGCTGGTGTGTGGGGCTGGCTGCAGCACACCAAGTCCCACGGGCCCCCCAGGCTGTCCCCCGCCCACCACGGGAACGAACCCTTGGCACCCAGCGTCACCCTGCGCCCTCCCCTTCCGCTGGGGGCCACGCCGGCCCTGGGCGCAGGGAGGGAGCCGACGCGCGGCCGCAGGAGCGGGTCCCGCTCCGGTAACCCAGCGCCGCCAGGATCGGGGCGCAGGACTCACTTGTCAATGCAGACTTTAATTTTCAGCTGATAGTTCAGCTCTGGGAACTTGACCAACAACCTGCGGAGAGCAGCAGACGCAGAGCGTGAGCGCGACACGGCCTCCGGCAGCGTCACAGCTGAGGGGCACGGCGGCCCCCCGCCCCCCAGCAGCCCCCCGCCCGGCCCGACCCGCCCGCCGCGGCAGTGGTTTCAGCCGCTGGCTGCCGCTGAACACCCCCCCACCCCGCTCCGTGGCCGGACGCCGACACGGGAGCGCAGGCGGGACGCGGCGCGGCAGCTCCGAGCAGAGGCCGGGGGGGGGACACAGGGCAGCCGGGAAGCCGCTGCCCGGGGACGCGCTGACGCTCCCGCCCCTGCGGTGGGATTTACCGGAACCCCGGGGCTGCCTCCGGGAAGGCGGCGGGGCCCCGGCCAGCACCCACCATCCCTGCCCCGAGCCGCACGGGCGGCTCTCCAGCACCGCCCCCCCCAGCGCCAGCGGAGGCTGGATCGGCCCCGGCCCCCCCTCGGTCCCCCCGCCCGCAGCGCGATGGCGGGGCCAGCGACCCACCTGACTTTGGTGGTGAACTGCACGCCGGTTTTGATGACGAGGGGCCGGTCGGGGTGCATGGGCATGCAGGGCTGCCTCTCCACGACGAAGGCGCTGCGGGGCGAAGGCGCCAGAGCCACGCTCAGCCCCCAGGCCGGGCCCGGCACGCTCAGGGCCCCCCCGACACCCGCCACCAGGGCAGTGCCCGCAGCCCCCGCCCAGCCCCTGGCACCTCTTCATCAGGTTCCTGAACAGCTCCACAATCCGCTCCTCCAGCATGGGCCGGTGCTGGACGATGGGGTCGCCCTTGTAGGACACTTTCTGCTGCAGTTCTTCCAACTTCTTGATCTGCTGCCGGGTCTGTAGCTGTGACTCCGCGAGGGACGTGATCCTGGGGGACGGGGAGAGCCCGGTGTAGCGCTGGCCCGAGCCCCGCCTGGCCCCCGCCCGCAGCACCCTCCTGCCCCCTGATTGTACCAAACCAGCCCAGAACAGAACAGAAGGTGTCTGTGGCTCCCGGCCCAGGGCGGTTTTCTAGGCCGTGCATTACAAAAGAAACCCACAGGCACCCAAGTTCTGCAGAGACACACCAGGAACAGGAACTTCTCACAGCAGCCTCAAAATCCCTCGGGCCTGGGGCTAAAGCATTCCAGCACTAGTGCCCACTCGGGAGGATCAGCCTGACGGTGGATTACATTTACGCTACATTTATGCTCGCAGGCATGAGAAGCCACTTTGCAAGGAAGTTTCCAGAAGCAAAGAGCTCATTTCCACCGCAGGTGTCTGAAAGCCACCTCTGCCGTGGCTGATCCAACCCCAGGCAGCTCCTACCAGTTCTCCAGCCGGTCCAAGCAAATATTCGGTGGCCCGCCAATGCAGGCGATCTGCTGCCGCCTCTTCCAGTCCGCCAGCTCCTCATCCGCCAGCATCTTCTGCACATACTCCATGGCTGACAACAGTCCGGCCAGCTCGCTCACAATCCCCTGTCAGAAAGGAAAGCAGAACCTTCAACACCCTGCGGCGCCCTCCGAGATCTGCGAGTTTCACGTTCACAACCAGGGAAGGAGTCTCCCAGGGCCGCTCTGGCCTCCGGGAGCGGCGAGCTCCCCAAGAAACGGGCACCGCCCGCGGCCGCACCGCGTACCCTCCGCATCTGGTCCAGCGCGGTGAGCATCTGCTCCAGCTGCTGCATCTTCTGCCGGGTCACGGACTGATTGTTCCCGTTCAGATCCTGCATGTCTGTGCAGAGGTGAGAGCTTCAGCTGAGCACACGGGCTCCTCTCGCCCTCCCAAGCGTCACACAACCAAAGGACTTCCAGGCGCAGGAGCCCTGGGAGCCCCCGCGCGCCCTGCTGCCCTCCCCGCCATTGCCTTTACGGGCAGGCAGAGCTCTGGTTCAGCTCCCCGGGAGGCAGCGTCAGGGGCAGAAATAAAAGAAAAGGTTTCTCCAAGCGCCAGGCAAACGCCCTGAGCCCAAGCCACCCTCCTGGGAGAGGCGGCACCGGGAGGGCTGGAACACGCCCTCCAGCAAGTTTCCCTGCAGGAACACACTTTGGTTTGCCAGGTGCTAATGAGCTTCCATTACCTCCTTGGCTTTTCAAAGTCTTGTAGTTAAAATCAAAGTCATCCTGGAGATTCTCCACCACTTTCATCTTCTGCTCCAGATCCTGCGAGGCAAGAGATGCAGATTTATTCAAAGCACTAAATCACTGAGGTGGGGAAAGGAGGAGGTGCCAAGGCAGTACACCTACCTGCACCCTCTTCCTCACATCCTGCAGATGCTGCTCCAGCATCTGCTGCTTTTCCGTCACCACGGCTGCTGTCGGGTGCGTGGCCTGTCCCCCTTGCTGCAGAGGGGACACGGAGGGTGTCAGGGCAGGGCCATGACCCAGGGACGCTCCCCTGCCGGCCTGGGGTTTGGCAGGAAGGGTCTTCACCCCCCTCACTAACAAAAGCCAGAGCAGCCACTGCTCGGTGGCAGCGCTAGCCCAGGGGTTGCTCGGCGAGGCCAGGGCGCAGGGTTCACCCCGCGCCAGCGGTGAGAGGGGAGCGGGACGTACGCGGCCGAGGGCGCCCCGGCACAGAGCGCCCGGGCTGCATCCTGGCGGGCAGCAGCTGCGGCCCGGGGAGCAGAAGCTCTCGACCCCTGCGGCCGGGTGTCCCCCAGCACAGCGCAGCCATCGCCACGGCACGAAGCGAGGGGGGAGCTTCGGCCTGCGGCTCCAGCCCCGGGCGGGGGGACGGGGGCCCGGGACAGCCGAGCCACTGACCTGGGCCGCGGTGGCAGCTGTCTGGAGGAGCCGGGACTCTTCCCACAGGCAGCGAGCCACGATGCGTGCTATTTCCATCGGCTTCTCCAGGTATCTGCTCTGTGAAAGGTGCGAGCCCCGGGGTTAGTGGGCACAGCGTCACGCCCGGGATCGCCCTCCAGTGCTGCCGAGGAAGCGCCACGCTCCCACAGGCTGCCCCGCGCCTCCCCCCCGCTCACCTGCAGGAACTGCTTGATGCGCCGCAGGTTGTGCTGGTACAGGACGTTGGACTCCTGCAGGAACCGGCTGTACTGCTGGTCGATCTCCCCCAGCAGGTTGTGGAACACCAGCGTGGCGTGCGACTCCTTGCTGGCAGCATACGCCCTGCACGGGGGGGGCAGAGGCCTGGGTGCCCGGCACAGGGGACAGGGCAGCAGGCAGGGCAGCAGGCAGGGCAGCAGGCAGGGCAGCAGGCAGGGCAGCAGGCAGGGCAGCAGGCAGGGCAGCTCTGCCCACACCCGCCGCCCCCCGGGCAGTGGAACTTCCAGCCACGTTCCTCACCTGCACCGGAGCAGGCCCGACTGGCTTCTCGCCAACAAACTGAGCCTTTGGATTGTGCCCGCAAGGGCAACAGGGAGGTTTTGGACTCGGGCTTAAAGTCTGGCCTTAAGCCAGGCAGACAGCGCACGCGAGCACCTCACCAGTCCCACGTGCTCTCGGGGCGGGAGCCTGGGATCAGCGCTCTGGGTCAGCCCCGGCCGCAGCAGAGCCTGGATGGGGACTCTGGGACTTTCTCCGCTTTGGGGCTCCCCCGGCCCGGGGTCTGACTCCGTGTGTGCGGGGTCCAGCTCTCCCCCCGGGAGGGACACCAGTCCCACCAGTCCCGAGCCCGGGGATGGCAGCAGAGCTCCTGCAGACCACCCCCATCCCGGCTGCTGCCACCCGAGGGCGGGTGTCCCGAGCAAAGTCCCCAGGCCGGGGTTTCGCAAGGTCTTACCAGTCCTGGCTCTCGATCCACGGGGCCAGGAACTGCCGCAGCTCCATGGGAAAGCTGTCGCTGTAGAGCTGGTGGAGCTGCTCCAGGTACCGCGTGTCGAGCTGCTGCAGCTGGTTCCACTGCGCCATCGTGGCCAGCTCCGGGGACCTGGGGGGGACACACACGTGCTGCTCGGAGCTGGCACCTGGGACCCCCAGGTCCCTCTCGCCAGCCGCTTGGCAGCTGCTCCCCTCCGGGAAGGGCTGAGGGGCCAGAACCGGAGACAGCCGGGGCACAGCGAGCCCAGGGCACACAGCTGAGGGGCTGGTGTGGGCAAGGGCCGGGCAGCGCCCCTCCCTCCGAGGGCAGCACGGGGCCGGGGCAGCGGCTGTGGGTGCAGCTCTGGGCCCACAACACCCCAGAGCTCTGACACTCCCCGAGGGGTGAGCCCAGGCCCAGTGACCCGCGGAGCTGATCCTGTGTCCAGGAGCTTTTGGGTTTTTTTGCTTCAGCAAAACCCGCCCTGGGCCAGCAGCCAGGGGACCAGCTCAAGGAGCCCTGGGACCAGCACTGGTTTGTGCCTCCAGGCTGGGCTCTGGCAAGGGCAGGCACCGCTGCCACCCCCCCAGGGCAGACCTGGGTCAAGGAAGACAGAACCACAGACCAAAACCTCATCACTAGTGCGGGACTAACGTCACACACGCCCGGGGGAGGAGAGGGCAGGAACGAGCCTGGCTGCGAGGGGAAAAGCCCTTTTCACACCCACTGACACCTGCGCCCCGGCAGTGCAGGACGGCAGCCTCGCCGGCCCGCAGGGCGAGTGGCAAAGCAGCCAGAGACCCAAAACGCGAGGGCCCAGCAGCACCGCTCCCTCCCGGGAGGCAACTCGACATCAGCTGCAGGTGAGTGTGAAAAGCAGCTTCAGCCCCTGCCCTGCCCGGGCCAGCTTCCCCAGGAGGGTGGCAGCAGAAAGGTTTCACTCCAGCTGCCCCAGCTGCAAAGCTGAATAAAGGCCAGATTCTGACTCATTCTCTTTTCACCACGTCACGGAATTAATCTAAACCATCTGAGATCAGAGGAGCAGAGCTGGCGCTGGCAGCCGGGGGCCATTTGCACGGTAACTCCCGAGCGCAGCAGGCCGGCCCGGCCCAGCCTCGCCTCGCCCACCCGCGGGTCTCCCAGCCCACACAGCCCGAGGGCTCGGGGAGCAAAACCCCAGCAGCGGGTTCAGCCGCAGCCTCTCACCCCCCGAGGGGCAGGAGGGAGGGCAGGCGCTTCGCTTCGCCCTGCTGCTCACCGCAGGGTCAGCCCGGGGTTACGCCGCAGGCAGCTCCTACCCCCGGCCAGCCCCGCCGAGCGGCGCGGGTCCCTGAGCCCAGCTCTGGGCTCGGCTCAGGAGTTCAGCCGCCGCCTGCCCGGCTTCAGCCCGGCCAGCACCGACCTGCCCCGCAGGGGAGCTCCCAAGCGCCTGTCTTCGGCCAAACGTTCTCCAGAGAGAGGCTCCATTTCCCAAAGCTTTCCTACCTGCGTGCCACGGGGGGAAATGGGGTCTCGGGCACGTGGGTCACCAGCAACAGGTACAAGGCTCTAGTCTGGTGCCAAAGCCCCCCAGGCGCCCGCAGCCTGGCTCTGCTCCGGGAGGCAGGGAAGGAGCTGCAGAGCTTACAGTCAGCGCAGAAGGCGGAGACTGCCGGGAAACAACAGAAACAAGGAAGGAGCGATTTTCGAGTTAGCACTTCGTGTATCGATGGAAATCAAACCAACGCCAACGAGGGGCTGGCGGGGAGCAACGGCGCAGAGCCCTGCCCCACACGGCAGAAGGTCCCTTCCCTGCAGAAGGCTGCTCGCTCTCCCGAAGGTCCCCGCAGCGAGCGCCGCGCCAGGGCCACGGGAGCAGGCGTGGAGGCCAGCACCGGCCACGAGTCCCAGGCTGGCCCCGGGCTCGGTGTGGGCAACGCCAGCGAAGGCGCCGGGAGGTGCGAGGGGCTCAGCGCGGAGGCGGGGGGAGGAAGGCCATGCCGCCCCTCCACACGGGATTTACCCCCTCCGGCAGGGCAGGCGGCTGAAGCAGGCGGAGACACGATGGCCAGGCCAGAGCGAGGGCAGTGGCCGCGCGGGAGCCCGGCAGGCTTTCACTAGCCAGGACGGGCATCGGCGAGGCCGTGAGGGCAAGAGTCCCCCGGGCAGGAGCTCTGAACCTTGCCGGGAGCACAGAGCTGGCTCCAGCAGCACCAGAGGGGTCCACGGGCACCCTGTCACCGCCTGCAGCTGCCCCCCCGCCCGCCCAGCTCCTCGAGGAGGGGCTGCGCAGCACGGAGCTGGGTGTCACCGGCTGCTTCTCCACGATGGGCCCATGTGGCCGATCGCTTCCAGCGCCACGGCCTGTCTCTTCTGATCTTCGCTGCCCGTGACACTCTCCCCGTTTTTCTGGGCGTTTTTTTGTAAGAGGGAGAGGAAGGGGAACGTCCTGTTGTGGACTGAGACACAGGGAGAAGACAGACACTGGTGCCTGACGTGGAGTTAAAGAGTTTTTTAGAACTTCCCAGCATCGAATAGCCCCAAAGACAGGAGCAACACCCGCAGGACATTAGCCTTGAACAGGAACCCTCTGGTGCAATCCTCTGAGAAGACCACGTGAACCAACCCTGTCTCCAGTGGGGCAATAGCGAGAGGGAGGAGGAGAGACCCTGCCCCACGCGGAGCTGGAACAGCAGACGCTCCTTCAGCCTTGGAGCAGGACCCGGCTCGATGTACAGGGACACAACTTTTGCTTTCTGCAACTGCAGACCGAGACAGGCTGGGCCAGGAGCCACAGCTCACGCTGCGTACTGGACACCACACCAAAGCCCCCGGCTTGCAGTGGATCCAGCCCTTCGCCAGCCGCTTGTCCAGCTGCGGCGGCACGCGGAGCGCTGAGGCTGCTACAACAGCGTGAGCCGTACGGTGCTGCTCCTGGGGGCAAAACCCCAACAAATCCACGGGCCGGGCAAGAGCTGAAATCCTACCAGAGTCCCCTGCCTGCCGGCGAGCTCGGCCACCCCGCTTCCCCCTGGACCCTCGCGCATCAGGGGGGCTTCGCCAGCGTGTCCGGCAGCGGCAGCCGCTGCCCCGAGCCGCTGCAGCTCCACCATCACGCAGGGGCCGGCCCCCCGCAGCCCCCCGTGCCAAGCGGCTCGTGAGCACTTGCTTTCACTGGCCCCTGGCCCAAGAAGATCTTCCACAAGAAAGCCAGAGTCTGGGTCTTGCAGGGCGGTACCAGGCCGAAAGGCCAAGCAGAGCCCCAGGGCTGCGGCGCGGCACTTGGACGGGAACCAGCCACTTCTCGCTGCCGCAAATAGCGTCAGGACGAGCCACCGCGGCAGCCCGGGCTCCTGCTCGAGCGCAGGGTCCTCCCGGCGCAGCGCATGCTCCGCGGCCGCAGGAAGCGACGCCCCGCGCGGGCCCCAGCACCGCGTCGTACCGATCCCTGAAAAACAGAACTAGTGCGTGGCAGAACGGGGCTGCTCTGCCGCTCCCCGCTGGCGGTGCCTCCGAGGGAGCAAAGGAGCCGCCGCAGAGCACACGCAGGGCACAGAGCCAGGGCAGGCTCGTCCCACGCGGGGCAGGACACGCCGCTGCTCGCCAGCCCCGGGGCGCCGCTAACTCCAGCTCTCACCTCGAGGGATCCCGCAGCAGTCGCAGTGGATCACGCTGAGTTTCTATAGCCCCCGGCTCAGCTGGAGCCTGACCCAACAAACCCTCCCCGGGCAGCGGGCCGGGAAGAGCCTCGAGACGGGCTCTGCTGTAACACGGGCTCAGGCCACGGCGGCAGCGGGTGACAGGAGGGCAGGCGGCCGGGGAGGGGGCCCTGTGACAGCAGCCACCCAGCCCACCGGCGGGTCAGGGGAGGATGTGGGACAGCAGGACGGGCTGGGAGCAGGAAGCGGTCAGGACGCAGCCAACAGCCTCCCCTCGCTCCCAGGGGCTGAGAGGAGATGCTGTCGCCGAGCTGCAGCTCCTCCAGCACCAGCAGAGCGCGGCCAGGCAGCCTGGGAACGGCCCCGTGACGCTCCTTCCTGCCAGTCACCAGCGTCAGGGAAGCGCTGGTCTGTCAGCCCCAAAACTCCACGCAGGAGCCTCCCCCAGCCAGCCTGGGAAGCCTCCCTTGACAGGGTTTACAGACCTGAGGCTGAACCTTTCCGATCCCGCCAGGCTCGCCCGTCTCTGCGGTTTGCCTCTCCTCCCGCCCCTGGAACGGAGCCAGGGAGCAACCGACAGGGCCAGGGCCAAGCACGGCATGATGCAAGCCCAGAGTGCAAACACTCTGTCCAGAGCTCGGAGTGAAGGTGCTAAAAGTAGCTCAAGCACTAAAGTTCATCTTTCTTTAGCTCCCCTGCGAGGGCAGGGCGCTGGGCCCGCGGCACCGGCAGCGCGGGACAGCTCTGCACTCTCCTGCAGCCTCGTCGGAAACAGGCTGCACCCTGGGAGCAGCCCCGCAGCGGCTCCGTCTGCCTTCCCGCTTCTGGGACACACCTGGGACACCCCGCGCCTGCACCCCCACAGCCGGCAACGACCTCCACGAGCTCCCCGGCTCACCGGGGAGGGCCGGGACAGGACAGCGGCGCCTCATCCCGCAGCGCCACAAGCAGGGGGACGCTCGGTCACCCCCAGCGCTGGCAGGTCTGTAACCGCTGTCACTGCAGTGACCACGCTTCGCCAGAGCCCCCCCTCTCCAGCAAGGCACCTCGCTGCCCCCCCGCTTCCACACAACCATCCCCGGGCCGATGAAACACCGTTCTTCTACAGCAAGGCGGGTAATTGCTCCAGGCAAACACAAGAGCAAGTTTGAAAAGGCCGTTAGCAGAACTTGGCTCGGCTCAGCGCTCTGGGAGCCAGCCCGGGAGGTGGGAAGGACGGGGCAGCGCCGCAGAGATGTGTGACAGGAGAAGAGGGCGACGGCGCAGGGCAGAGGGAGGCCCTGGGCGACCTCGCACCTGCAGCGCCGCGTTCCCTGGCCAACCCCCGGGCCGCAGCTGGCTGCTCCTCATCGCAGCTCAGCGGCTCCCCGGGGCCCACTCCGACACGTAACTCCCGCTGCAGGAGCGGCGGGTGACACCGTGCCCGTGCCCCGGCACAGGGGAGGCCCAGCTGCACGCCCCCCCGCCGGCCCTCTCCGCCGCTCCAGCGCCTCCGACGGATCCACAGCAGAAGAGGCCGCACCGAGGAGCGACGGTGACAGGGAGCACCCTGAGGGTGGGAACGGGCTCAGCGGCCCCGACACACACACAGAGGCCGGGCCAGTGCCCTGTGGAGCGGAGGGACCTTCTCTGGAGCCCACCCGCCCCGCTCCCCCGCCCCTGTGCCAGGCACACGGGGGGGGCACCCGCAGCCCGTGGCAGCCTCGGGCAGAGCCCTCGGTCCCCGCAGAGCGCCCGGGCAGCCGGGCCACACGGCCCAAACGCTCACCCAAGAGGCACAACACAAGGGCTCTGCCCCGCACCCCCCCTCGGCCACCGCCGGGGTCACCCCAACACCCGGCCCGGGGTTGGCCCCCGGCGAGCCGCAGCCCCGAGCTCACTCGAGGCCAACCCGGGCGTGGAGCCTCGCTCTGCCCGGGGCAGGACCCGTCCGTCTCTGCCTCAGGAGCCGTTTCATCAGCGCGAGAATCCCACCGCCGGGCCAGGCCGCACCTGCCCTAACGCCCGGCTCGGGCAAGCTCGGGGCTGTGGCCCAAGGGCCGCCCTACGGTGACACCCCCAGGGCGCACGGGCCGCCCCGGAGCCCCCTGTCCGCCCCCCCGAGCCCCGGCCAGGCCCCGCGGACGCTTCTCCCCTCTCCGAGGAGCCCGTTTCGGCTTCGAACCCGCCGCTGGGTCCGCGCCGTGTAAACGCGCTTCAGCGACAGACCCGGCTCCGCGCCGGTGCCTGGGGGCACGGGCCCGGCGCCCGGAGCTCCGGGTCTGCGGGGCAGGGACTCGCTCTGCGCCTGCTGGGAGCTGCGGGAAGGAGAGAAATCCCATTTACGGTCAGGAGGGATCAGGGTCATTAACTCCTCTCTAATTACGCCCCCCCGGGAGCGGGGGTGCTGCCCCCACCTGCTGCCGGGCACCCGCTCCCGGCCGCACCGAGCTCGGCCCCGCCGCCGGCACCGGCCGCAGCCCGGAGCGAGCCGCCCCCTCCCAGCAAAAGCGAAACCGCCGGCCGCAGGGGCGGCTCCCGGGAAAGACCCCGGCCCCGCGGACACCCGGCGGGCCGCAGGCGCAGCGGGAGCGAGTCCCGCCCCGGGCGGGGGCCGCGGTGGCGGCAGCAGCCGTGCCCGTGCCCGCCCGCTCCCGGCCCAGCCCCAAGCCCGCTCCGGGGGACACCGGCGCTCCCGGGGCCCTGACACCCGGCCCCCCGGTGCCAACCGGCCCCCGGGGCCCCGCACCGAGGGGCGCGGGCACCCGGCCCCCGCGCGCGCTCACCGGCGGTCCCGGGCGGGGCGGGGCGGCGGCTCCCGGTGCCGGCGACGATCGCGTCCGGACCCTGCCCGAGTGACGAGAAACCTGCTGCCCGCGCGGCCCCGCCCCTCCCGCTGCGTCACGCCCGGCGCGGCCAATGGCGACGCGGCGCTGCCGCCGCCCCGCGAGGGACGGGCCCTGGCGGCCAATCAGCGCGGGCGCCCCGCGGCGCGGGGGGGCTGCCCCGGGCCGGCTGTTCCCGGACGTCGCCGCCTCCCGCCGCGGGGCGGCGCTGGGGAGGGGGCGGTGTGTGGCGTCGCGGCGGGGGGGGCGGCGGCTGCCGGGAACGGCCGTGCGGGAAACCCGGCTGAGTTCCGGGCAGCGCCGTGACGTCAGCGCGCGGCCGCGGCCGCCGCCACCGCCTCTTAAAGGGGCAGCGCCCCCGGCGGGCGCCGCCTCGGCAGCGCCCCCGCGTGGGGCGGCGGGACCCGGCGCCGGTGCCGGTGCCCTGGGGGGGGCTCCCCCGCGCCCCCCGCAGCCCGCCCGGCGCCATGAACAGGCCGCACGCTGGTGGTTTAGAAAAGAGACTTTATTAGTTGCGCTGCTGGGCGGGCGGGGGCGCGTCCGGGCGCTGCTGCGGTGACAAACGGCGCCGGGGGAGGCGGGGAGGGGACCCCCGCGCCGGGCTGCGGGCAGGGCGCGGGCAGGACGCCTGGGCCTCGCGGGAGCCCCGGGGCCGGCACACGGGCCCGGCGGCGCAGGCTCCGGGGCGGGACCAGGCTGGATGCGCTAGACAAGGAGAAGGAAAATAATTCCTAGAGGAAAAAGCAAGTTTGTGCCTCGGGTTACGGGTGCGGCAGCCGCCGGTCCCGCCCGGGGCAGCGGGGCGGGAGGGCAGCGGCTGCGCCCCGCCAGCAGCCGGGACGGGCAGCGCCAGGACCCCCCTCGCCTGCCCGACGGGTCCGGCCTCCCCGCCCGCTCCTGCGGGGCCTGGTCGTGCCGCGGCCCCGGGGCCGTGCCCTCGCCCTCGCCCTGCGCTGCCCTCGCGCTGCCCGGCCGCAGGCCGGGGTGAAGCTGCAGAAAGCGGGAAACGGGGAGGAAAGCGCAAGGAGGTGGGTGCGAGCCTGAGCCGTGCGAGACCCCTGGAGAAAGCAGATGCTCGGGAATACTCAAGGTCCGGTGCTGGAGCGGTGCCAAGGCTGCGCTTGGGGAGTCGAGAGCCCCCGGGGCATCGGCAGGTCCCGTGTCCCTCCGGGAACGAGCTGCGGCCGCTGTCACGCGTGCCCCCTGCCCGGGCAGCCAGCGTGCGCCTCGCTGCCTGCCGCCGGCCCTGCGGGTGCGGAGGGACGGGGTCCAGCACCCCACCTCCGCGGCGCCCCTGCCCCGGCGAGGACTCGCCCACGGCCACTGGGCCTCTGGCAGCCGGGTCCGTAGCCCGGGCAGGGGAGCGGGCGGCCCCGGGGCTGCCGCAGCGACGGCCCCAGCGTGGCGGGGAGGAGCCGGGGGCCCGGCTGCGCCCGGGTCGTGGTGGCGAAGCCGTCCTGGGCACCGCCGCGTCCCCCGGCCCCGGGGAGGGCAGAGGGGAGCTGGCCCCCGCGTGCCACGCGCCCGGCCCAGCTTCGCCCCTTCTCTGCGGCGACGGGACTTGCTCGGCTCTGCCCTCCCGCGCTCGGCGCCTCGCGGCCGGTTTGGGTGCCGGGAGTTTCCTGCCCGCGGGGACGGCCGGGGAGCGGGGGGCCGGGGGCCGGCGGGCTGCTCGGCAGGAAGCTTTCTTGACACCAGGTCTCTTTGCTTTCGGCGGACACTTGAGCTTTGCAGGTGTACGGCCGTTATCTTGGTTTTAGCACTCTCCAGCTGGGCCGGGTCCCCGTCGCTCAAAGCCCGTCTTCGGGCCTGGTGCTAGAAGCCCTCACACAGCCCGCAGCAGGAATGGTCTCCAAGGGTGATTCAACAGTGTAAGAAAAACAGTGTCCCGTGTTCCTAACGTTTCTGTGTGCTAAAACTAAAATATAAAATACACCTTGTCCAAGCAGGCAGGGGATTGGCGTCGGCTCTGCAGGGTAGTAAAGAGGCATCGTGTACGCTTCCCCTGGGGCACCAGGGCGGAGAGATCTGGAAGTGTGAGTGATTACGTGTTCAGCCGTCGTCCGCAACCCTTCCGCGCTGCAGCCTGTCCTACTCGCTGTCGCTCTTGTCCACCAGTACCGCGTCCGACTCCTCCGTGATCTCCAGCAGCGTGTGCATCTCGGGGCTCTCCCCACGCAGCAGATCCGAGTTTTCTCCCTCCTCTCCACCAACCTCCACCAGCTCCGTGGCTTTCACTTCCACCTCACCCTCTCTTATTTTCTTGACATGGAAAGTGAAGGGTGGCACTTTGTAGACGGCCGTCTTGGACCTGGCGTAGATGGTGTGGTCAGGGGTGAAAGACTTCCTCAGCTTGTCCCGAGAGGTCTTCATCTTCTCTCTCCTTTCGTTAGTCACAATCTTGGTGCCCAGTTTGTTCATCCTCTTCTCCAGGTTGTGGCGGGTCTTCTCCAAGTTGTGGCGGGTCTTCTCCAGGTTTTCCTTGGTCTTTAGCTTAGTCTTCTCCATCTTCTCCTTTGAGAATGCCTTCTTAAAGTCATCCACTCTCTTCATGCCGCTCCTCTTGATGCGCTCTGCCCGTGACTCTTCGATAATCTCTTCAATCTCCACCTCCTCATCTGAGGAGAGCTGCACATGGTCCTCCTCTGCATGGTCCTCACCCACAGGCACCTCCTCGCCCTCACCTTCCTTCTCCAGCTTTTCACCCTCCTTTAGAGACTTGCTGATGCTCAGTTTAGACGGGAGCTTCACTTCATCCTGCAAGACACAGAGCGGAGCCAGTGAGACACACACACACACACTCACACACACACACACGCAGCCTCCCCAGCCCCCCGCGCCCGGCGGTGCCGCAGAGCAGAGGCAGAGCCTGGCGACGTCAGGCCTGGGCTCACCCGCCCTCGGTGCCCCCGGTAAATGACCGTCACGAGGATCAGCTCGAAGCGCCCAGCTTAGGGCTCTGCTCTGTCTCGGCTCAGGTATAACCCGCTCTGCTCACTCTGGGCTGGCTCCAAACCCCTCCGGGACTCCAGCAGTGCAGGAAGAAGCAGGCCAGCGCTGAAACACGAGACGCTCCCCTTCCTCCCGTGCCCCTGTCACAGTCCCGGCCCCTCCAGTTTCATCTCCAAAGCCCCCGTCCTGCTCCCCAGTGCCTGCCCGGAGCCCGTCCCGTCCCCCAGCCCACGGCGTTCCGGCTCCCTTCCCGCGGGTGCTCTCTCTTGGTGAGCCCGCCGGCTGCCCCCAGCGCTCCAGCCTGGCCAGGGCCTGGCCCGCGGTGGCCCCAGGGCCAGCGTGGTGCTGGGCTGCAGAGGGCAGCACAGTCCGGAGCCGGGCGTCCGGCCACGCCGCGTGCACACACGGGCCGGGCTCCGCGCTCGGACTTTCCCAAGGCCGTCAGGATCCAGATGTGGGGCTGGGACATCTCCTGGGATGCAGCCGGCCGACCTGTTGGTCCCGTTCCTCCGCTGGGGAATGAGCTCAGGAATTTGTCCGGGCCCGCATCTGAAGACGGCGGCCCCGGCTGAGGCAGCTCGGCCTGCAGGGTTACGCTGTCTCTGCTCGGGGCGAGTTCATTCAGCTTCTCCACTGCCCCGGGTCAGCCAAGTTTCTGATCCCAGTGGCAGAGGACAAGCATGTGCCCAGGAGAGGGGCACAGCCCTGGAGTGGGATTGGTTTTCATCCGAGCAGCACATAGCGTGCGTCCCCGCTGCCATGAATCACCTCTCTGTTCCCAGGACAGGCTGGAAATAGCCCGTCACTGTACGGAGCGTCACAGCTGCGGGGCTGCAGCCCACGGTTCGGAAATTTATTGCTCAAGTGGTTTTAATCCCCAGAGCTGGGCAGGAGCAGCGTGGGGTGTGTGGGACGGGCACACAGAGAGCAGAGCTGCTGGGCTGAGCTTTGGGGAGAAGCCTGGGCAGCAGGAGGGCCGGAGGCAGGACAGGACGGTCCCTCTGCAGACACGGGGCTGCTCGGCTCGGCCAGCAGCGCTGCCCCAGCTCCTCCCTCCCTCGCAGCACTGACGCTGACATGACCTTATGGAATACGTGACTCCAGCACAGCTTCACCTGGGTGAAATGCAGATGCTTTTAGCGTCTTCCTCGTTCTTCCCCAAACACAGGACAGTGCTGTTCCACGGGGAAGCTGAAGTTCTGGAAACATGAGGGCACCTGGGGAAAACTCTGAACAGTGAAGTCAGCTGGGCTCAGCGAAGGGGACACGGGCTGCAGCAGAGTCTGCCAGAGCAGGGCTTTCCCTCTGGGTTTTATTCAGAGCAGGGAGCTGCGCTGGGCAAAGCCCTTCACCCCCCAGAGCACGGCTCAGGTCCCAGATACTTTCTGGAGATTAAGGCGAAGTGGCCAACATATGGTTTCTTCATCTGATCAGCCACTTCAGGAGAAAACAATACACATCTCTCCAGAGGGCCGGGTCAGTGCAGCACAGCCCCACGTCACGGGGAGGCAGGGAGCCTGTTCTCCACAACAACACCTGCTGGAGCAATCCCAGCGAGTCCCGGGACCCTGCCCCGCCAGGCGAGAACATCAGGAACTCCAGCCGCTTCCTTCCCTCGAGTGAACACAATGAGCCAGAACAAAGGCATCCCCCTCCTGCCTGGCAGGGCCGCCGCTGGAAACGGGCCATATCCTGCAAACCCCGATACTTATCAGTCAGCTCAAGAACATGTGTCTGCAGAAAGAAACACCACCTCAAAAACTCCACGTCTGCCACATCAGTAACTGCCTTTCCTCGTGTTACACCAGCATCGGACTGAATTTTCCGTCGTGGCTGAGCGGCCTGCCCCAGCAGCACACCCGTCCCGCCCCGGCGGCGTCCTGCGACGTGCCCAGCGGCAGCTCCCGGTACACGGCGGAGCTGGCACATCCCCGTGAGGGTGAGGGCTCTCTGACCCTGCCTCTTCCCCGGGAACAGCGGCTGCCCGGCCGTTTGATCCCCCCCAGCCTGCCCCAGGCACAGACCCACGCTCCGGCCCCGCTCGGCCCCTCCAGCAGGCGCCCGAGCTCAGCCCAGCCCCACTCACGGACTTGAGACTCTGCTCCCACCTCTCAGGAGGCCCCGCTGGTCCCACTCAGAGGCCGAGCGGGACCGCGGCCACAAGGTGCCTCCAGCCCCAACCTCCCCACTCCAGACCGTTCCCAAGAGCTTTTTTCTCCAGCTGCTCCCGGGACACCCTTTGGAGGCCTCTCCCGGCCCCCCCGGGCAGGGCCAGGCTGGCGGGGGTGACGTCCCCGCTGCGGGGCCGTCAGGCTGCTGAGGGCCCCCGGCACCGCATCTCTCTTTGCCCTGCCTGCTATAATTTCTGCATTTTTTCCCCCTGACTCCAGTGCGATTGCTTCTCCGAGCCGCAGATACCAGCTGGGGGACAGCTGGTGGATGTTCAGCACGGCGTGCCGGGGCCGCTTGCCCGACCCCGAGCCCACCTGCACGCAGGGGACGTTCCTGCTGGTTTAGGGGCTCTGGCGTGTGCCCAGGACAGCTGCTGCCAGCGCAGCCGACAGCTCTGGCACGTCTTAACGGGACAAGGACGTCGGTGCTGAGCTCCTCGCTGCGCCCCAGCACTGCCCCAACGCCGCCACGGGGCTCCTCCTCCCCGCCCGAGGGGTGCTTCCCCCGCGGAGAGGGGCACCTGCCCGGCGCAGGCAGAACGTGCTACGGACACAGCGCGTCCGCCTGCGGTGGAGGACAATGGGAACAATCAAGAACCATCCCGGGTCTGTGGGTGTCTGCCACACAAATCCCTGCTCTGGGCCGGGCACTATGGTCTGTGCACTTTGTTTCACTCATGACTCATCCAGATGAGCCGCATTTTTAACACCAGGCATTCCAGCTACTCTATTTTTACTGGGAAAACACTGACCCTTGAAGTGGGCGAGTCCAAAATCCTGGGTCTTGGCATCGCTGCCGTTGGGGTGTTCAAGCCCTGGCTCCCGGTCAGCAGATGCAAACCCGTTCTGTTCTCTAAGACAGCTTGAATCCAGCCGGCACAAGGACAGCGGGTAAACAAGATTTCTCAGAAGACTTTTTATACCCGCAGACGAAAAATCTTTCTGCTCTGTGCACAAAGCAGAGCTTCGCCCAGCAGGACAGGCGGCCTCCGAGCTCGCCGCCAGCCGATGTGCTTCAGGCAGAGGGTCAGCTCCGATCCAAGTTCTCTTTCCCTTTCAGCCCGTTGCGATGTGCCACCCCCCGGCCCCTCTCAGGCTCTGGCGCTCAGGCTGTGCCGTCCCCGGGGCTCTGCAGGCCGGGGACTGCCAGTGGCCTCGGCTCTGCCACCGGAGGGGAACTGCCCCGAGCAAACCCCTGCCCCGGGGAGCTCCGTGCCCAGCCTGGAAGCAGCTGCCGGGCTGTGGGGCTGCTCTGTGTTCCTCCTGCTTCGAACAGCCCAGAGCGGCGAGATCTGCGGGGCAGACGGGCCTCCGCCGTGCCCCGCCAAGTGGGTTTTTATCTGACATTGTTTTCAAGGCGAGTTCCCTCGCCGTGAGTCACCCGGCAGCCCCGGGTTGCTACAACACATGTAAACACTTCCCCGGCCATGGAACAGGCCAATGGGACCCGGAGCTGAGCCGCGTTCCCAGCCCGGCAGAGCGCCTCGAGCACTGCAGAACCACCAGCAAATCTGGGGAATATGCCCAAAACGCGAGAATTCAGACTGGCCTTGAAGAGACTCTTGTCAACGTGTGAAAAACAGAGTCCCAGCACTCCCAGCCACTCCGGCCTCCAGTTTGAAGGTTTAATGGCAGATTTTTCACACACGCATGCTATCACATCTGCAGTTCACTTCGGTTATTTTTACACAATTGCAACAGCACAAGCAGTTGAGTTTGGCTTGACATGCAGCCGTAACGTGCAGGAGGCGACCAGCTCACGGCCCCAGGTCTGCTGTGGCCCAGAAGGGCTGATCCTGGCCGCAGCCCCGGGCCACGCCAGCCCGTCCCTGGCCGCCGGGGCAGGACAGAGCAGCCCGGGGCAGGGAGAAGGGAGGACCGAAAGCATCTGGGCAGAAAACAGCCTTCCAGGTCACATCGAGCCCTGTCGGAGAGGAAAAAGGTCTGCTCTTCCGTTGCCATGGTAACTGTTCTGCTCTGCCAGGATGCTTTTCTGTGCCGACCTTCCCTCAGCGTCGGGGGAAGGAGGGTTCAGTGATCCCCGAGTATCGGCCTCGCACCTGCCAAGCCCCCAGAGCCCAGCGAGCTCGGCGGGGTGGGGGTGCCTGCGCAGGAATGGGGAGGGCTGTGCTCTCTTGCCAGTGCCTTGATGGAACGGGTTTTTTCTGTGGAGACTCTAATTGCTATCAGAGTCTCTTGCCATATCACAAAAATGTGCCTTTTTAAAAAATCTTGCCACTCTCCTTGAAAAGGAGAAGTTTTCCCTGGCAGCTCCCCGCTCCCGGGCTGCGTTGGCCTTCGCTGGCTCCCGCGGGGTGACCGGCCACCGGGCAGGCAGCGGGGGCTTAGGCCACCTTCTCCAGCAGCCACACAACAGCTGCCAGGGCTCTGGGCCCTTGAGGCGCGAGGTAAGTGTCCGATAAGCAGCAGGTAAAGTCTCCACCGGCTCCCGACTGGGCAGAAGCCCAGGTCGGAGTGAGCTGCGCGGGGGCTGCTGCTGAGCAGAAGTGGGTGCCGCAGCACCGACCCAACTGCAGTTTCATGGCTCACAGTTTGTGCTCCTGCCTGTCTTTTATCTATTCAAAACAACTTCAAACCATTTCACAAACACTCATAGACTAAAGCTTACGAGGAGCCTGAGGAGGAGGCATTATTTCAGAGGGGGAAACTGAGGCTCAGAAAAGAGGCAGGGTTTGCCCAGCCACAGCAGACGCCAGCAGAGCCGGCTGCTCCGGGCTGCTGGCCCTTCATGCAAGCCACACAGCAGCTCGGCTCAGCTCCCACCATCCGCCGTAGCCAGGGCAGCAGCGGGCAGGCAGCAGCGAGCGGGTGAGCCGGCAAGCGGAGGCACTTCTGCTGGCAGGGCTGAAGGCTGGCGGCGGCCACCGGCCGGCGGAGAGGGAAAGGCTCTGGAATCAGCAGCTCTCAGAGCTTCAGGAGAGGTTCAGAGCGATCTTCGGGGGGGGAGATTCCTGCCGGGGCCCTAAACTGCTGCCTCCTCGCACGTCTTCTGCTGGCTGGGCCGTGGCACCTTCGCAGCGCGGGCAGGGGAACCGCTCCTGGAGGCGGCTCAGAGGGCAGTCCCCGGCGAGGCCTCAGCGCGCACGCTCTGGATCCGCTCGGGCTGAGACGAGGAAAACTGCGTTTCAGTGGCCAGGGGAAAGGAAGCACAACGGAGAAACTTACCTGTCCCCGCTGGGAGTCTGAGCAGGAACTTCGCCACCCAAGATCCGGATTAGCATGAGAACAGGCAGAGAGAAAAGGCACAGGGGAATAGTTTAGTAAAGGGAGGAGCCAGGTAGCAAAATCTGACAGAATAGACAGTCAGCAAAGATTTATTAGAAGGAAGAGTCTCCTTCTCTAATTTACAGCAGGCCCTAGGAGGTGAGGAATCCCTTCTACGGTTTCAGGCACGGCCACAGGGCCAGATCCTGCTCTTTTCACGCTGCTGCTCAGAGCGATGGGATGTCGGCTGCTCTGGAGCCACGTCCCAGTTCTGTGGTGCAGCTGGGAGCAGAGCGGGCTTGTATGTGTACAACTATGAAAAGACAGTGATTTTAAACCCCCATGGTTATTAATTCAAACACACAAGCTGGAGAGGTCGAAGCAGCCAGGTGTGATTCCACCCGCTGGCTTTGCCGGGGTATTAACCACACCCTGAACCAAAGCCGGACAATACCCAGCAGCCCAGAGACCTCCACACCCCGTGACAGCGAAATGCTCGCCGCAAAATCAGGCACGGCCTCGACTCTTACATTCCAGAAGTCGGACAGGTTTTGTCTCCAACAGTGCCAAGAGGTCCATAAAAAGAGAAGCCTCAAGCCCTTAGGGAGAAGACTACTGACTCCTGCAGTGAGAAGTCACCAAAGAATACTGCTGAGACAAAGGGAAGGATCTAAAATATGAGGGGGAGAAGCAAAATAGGTTGGGATTAGGTAGATGTTAAAGGGATAAGCCAGTTCGCGCTCTAGTGTCTCTCTGACTCGCAGCAGTCCTTCCAACCTCTGTAATTTTGCATGTTGTGCAATCTTCTGGCACTTTTTTCTACCAGGCGCGTTCGGTTACTCCGTGTCCTGGAAGCTCTGTCCTAAAGGCTGCAGGTTCTCCGTTAGCTGGTGAGAACGAGCAGCCCGGCACCGGCCTGGAGCCAGTTGGGCCTTGATGGGGAAAGGGAAGGGAGGATCGGCATGGGGAGAGGAGGAGGATGGGTTTGGAAAAGTGCTTTTGCCTAACGGTGAGTCAGAAGAGAGGCGGGGCTGTAGGAAACAGAGAAGTAAATAGATTGCAGAGAGAAAAGGTTTAGTTGGGTTTTTTTTTCCTCTGACAGCAGAGAAGAGTTTTGATCCTGTTATCAGTCTGTTTGTACAACTGGCTTTACTCTCAGAACTGCTCCTCCCGGATAAACCTGTCTCAACTGATTAATAATTCCAGAGCTATTTTTGAACAGCAAACCAGTAAATAACGGCGTTTGCCTCACAGATGATTTGCGGAGGGATCTGTGCTGATGCTGACATTTGCATCCTGACATAAAGCTATAGATTAAACATCCTGAGACTTTTTACTCTAAATATTTGATTTTCCCTCACTGACACTGAGCATCTTTGCTTCTGGTCTTTCTCTTGTCTCGCAGCTGGACAATGGACCCACAATTCTTCAGGTACTTTGTCAGCTGTAGAAGATCTGGCAGAATCAAGAGGGCAACGTTCCCCCAAAGAGGCCAGAGCAGGGCTGAGCACGTTGCCCAGAAGCTTCCGAGCCGCCGGGTGCTCGGTGCGGGCCCAGGGGTGCCGCGGGGGGGGCGTGGGCCCGGCCCGGCGCTCAGGGCAGCACCGGGGCGAGGGGCGGCCGCAGGGAGGACGCGGGCTCCGTGCCCGGCCCAGGGCGCGTTCCCCGGGAAAGTTTCTAACCCCAGACCTGCAAACCCGGTTACATGCGGCCTTGGAGAGTCTCTCCTGCTCTGTGTCCCTGAGGGGTTGATTTATTTTTGCCGAGGGCTCGTATCTAGCTTAGGAACGGGAAAAGGAGCCACAGTCTCACTGGGACCCAGAGCGCTCCAGCACCCAGGCCGGGAGCCCCGCAGCGCCCCGGGGCGTCGCACAGGCACCCTGACCAGATCCAGTGCTGAGGGCCTGGGAGAGGAGTAGCTGGGCAGAAGGAACATTACCTTCGGTTTTATGTTCATGGGCCATTAATCATCTAGTCTAACCCTATCCTATGATGCTGAGCAGCCTCTGGCGCTTCGCTCTGAGACAATTTATTGCTGCACAGCTCCGTCTGTAACTATAATGCTGAAAGGATTTCAGCAAAGCAAGCAGTCCTGGCACTAACTGCTGATAAATAATACCTGAGCAATGAAATATTAATGCAGTGGATCCCAGGCGGCAGCAGAGAAATCCAGGCTCTGGAACTGTCTTTCAGTAGAAGGACTGATAATCTGCACTAAGAAAAATCCTGGAAGTGAGAGATATTAACATGGTGACATTTTTTTAAGGCTCAGTCTCCTGTGAATTATTATCTTGGGACTTATAATTCAGGAACGTGCCGAGAATCTGAGGGATTCTGTGCACATCAGGATGTTAACGTGGTGCCCCTTACACAGGAGGAGAACATGCAGCGCTGCAGCCCGAAGGAATGGACTTGAATGATATTTCTCTCTTTCCCCTGGGATGGCACGTTTTCACCTCTAATTTTGCTACTTCTGTGACCAAAAGCTGGAGAACAGAAGGGAAGATACAAGAGCTTTGTGGGCTAAGACCCCAGTATTCCAGCAACAAAGACAAAGGGTCAGAGACAAACAATATCCACTCTTAATTAATGACTACCAGCGTGTATAATTCAGATTTTTTGTGGGTTTGATTCAGATTTTTTGTGGGTTATAACAAAGGCTTCATGATTAATTCTCTTTCATATTTTGTTTAAGAGCAGAATAAAATAAAGCAAAAGCAAATCCAGCATGAGAGGAATACCCTGTCCCCTCTGACCACACCAGGACTGTCACTGGGTGCTCCTGGGATCTGGCAGGTTGCTGATCCACAAACCCACCGGCGAGAACCTCACGGTAATTCTCTGCTGAACCTGGGGTGAGAACAGCTGTGGCTGGAAGGGAGCTGCTTTGGAATGGATTCACAGCAAAATGAAACCAGCCTTTTATTTAAAGTATTATCAGAAAATAAATACAAACCCCAGGTGCTGCTGCAACGCAAGTCTCTGCGGTGAACCCACGGGAAATACTGACCCCAGCGCGGTGCGGCTGCGGGCCCGGCGCGGGACGGAGCCCGGCGCTGCCATCCAGGCGTGGTTTGGAATTGCTGTTTGCTCCTTAACGCTGGTGGCCGGGCAAGCTCCACCAAGCCAGGGAACCCACGCGGGCTGTGCCGTGCGGCTGCAGGTCACGCTGGCTCCCGCGGACGCGCTGCTGTCATTACACTCATGAGGGTTTTGTTTCACAACGATTCATCTGAAGCGAGCCCGTAGCTCGGGGCAGCTGACGGAGTGTTTAGGGGTGCGGACGGGCTGCAGCCCCGGGGCGGTGGGTGCGGGGGCTGCGGCACGCGGGTCCGTGCGCCCCGTGCTCCCCACCAGACCCCTGAGCTCAGTGGCTTCTCCACGCTCTCCTGAGGAGCAGAGACCTAAAGCCGAGGCCGTTCAGGTCTGGCCTCCGAACCTCTCACGTTAACGTGGGTGTGAAACTCATCCCTCCTCCCACGATGGCCCATCCTGTCGCTCTCGCCCGTATAAGGCCCACTCACGGCACAAAAGCCAAGCTGCGCTATTTATATTTCCTCGTCCAGCCCTACCTCCCCTGCACACTGGAGGGCTCAGCTTCCCGCTCTGCCCCGCGCCCGAATCCGCCCGGCCCTTCCCACAGAAGCTCCACGTCTCTCGAGGCCCCGGGCGGCTGCCGGAGGTGGGTGAGGCACAGAGGAGCCCCGCGAGCCCCCGGCCGGGCAGCGGGGACCCCCCGCCCGCGCCCCGCTCCGAAGCCGCGCTCTGCCCAGCGTGGCACGGTGCGCACCGCGAGGCAGGCTGCCCCGGCCCGCGGGACCCCCCAGTGAAGGACCAGCACGCTTCAGAAACTCGGGACTCGGTACGTGTGCTGAGTGCTCGGAGCCTTTGTCTGGCTGCACAGAAATCAGGCCTTTGACATTCGCAGGAATAAGTTTAACAGTAGAAAAATGTTTGGAGGAAAAATGCCAGGCTTACGTAAGTGCTGACACTTGCTGTTCCCCAGATGAATGCGGCAGGCTGTCTGGTGTTAGGGCAGCAGCTCTGCGCATGGGACACCCATTATTTAATGATGAACTCTAGTAACCAGCCCCAGATTCTTGTACCCTAAAACCAGGGGATTCGGGATGAAGCCACTTCAGTTTGTTTTTATTAGCAGCCACTCTAACCACATTTGTTGGTGTCCTAATTTCTCTGAAAGACGGGGGCCCAGGGCAGCGGCACAAAGGAAGCACTGAGGAGCTCTGTTCCCGGGGGCTCTCATAAGAGCACGTAGTCATTTGACATCCGAGCGTGCAGGAAGGCGAGTCCTGCTCGTGGCGAGAGCACGGAGCCTCTGCTTACACGGCAGCTCGTCAGAGCCCTGTCCCCTCTGCTTTTGGTAGGCAAGGTCTGACAACAAGGAGATGTGGTAATCTGGAGGGGGGGGGGTGGTGTAAAATTTTTTTTCTCAAGAATCAATCTAATTCCCTACATTAAGTCGATACAAAAACTCTTGACTTGGTTGAAAACAGGGCAGCTCCTGGCAAAATCAGGTACAAGTGTACGTGGGAGAGCGAGGAAGCGGGAGAGCGCCCGCACGGGCACACGGGGCCGCCAGGAACGGCCCAGAAACACCCCGCTCCGTGCCTCGCCCTCGCCCGCCCACTGCAAGGGATTTTCAGTTCGGTGCTTTCTCCCCACGTCTGAAACCGCCAGGCAGGTGTGCTCTAGGCTCACCTCGACAGGTCAAGCCTTCCCAGAACAAAACTGGATTTTCCTTTTCTCCTAATCTAACAGCCAGCAAAATACAACTGGCGCGCAGTTTGACCTCTTCTCCCAAGGTGACAAAAGGTCTTATTTGCACTCCTGAAATAGTCCGTCCGTAACTGCTGGGGACGCGGTATCAGCACAGAGAATAATCAGGCATCTACAACCCGGAAAGAGCTGATTTATCTTCACTCCTTTTATTTCTTCATACCGCAGAATCGGGCAATGCTAAACCCCCGTCCAGCCCGACTGCGGTTCTACTCAGAGATCTGGCTCGAAAAGAGCCACCGCTGCTTTCACGTAATATTTTATGTCTCTTAGGATGAGCTTATCTCTTGTTCTCCCACAGAAAAGAATAATAAATCTTTCATTTTTAGCCATAGCAACTGAAAATGCAATTGCACAGGCCAGTTTATCACAGCTTTCCAAGGCAGCTCTTCCTGAGTTAGCAAGCAGCAATAACGTTGCTCACCATCACAGAATTAATTATCGACCTATAACATAAACTTTGATAGGCAGTGGGTCTTGAGAAGTGAAACACTGAATTAGAAAAGAGGGGGTTTTTTTTTGGTAAATAATAGATACAGTTAGGAAAACAGTGAATTTTCCTCATTTAAACTCCCGGGGTGGAGCCCATCATAAAGTTTTGGTTCCGTAGACTCTTGATACATTTTTTTGACGTTTCATGATTATTAATACTGAAACACAGAAGTGTGTTAGCAAAGAGGTAACCCAGCGGGGATCGACAAGGCTTCTTGCAACAAGCAGCATCGTTCAGTGTCCGTAAAGCCTCGATTTGAGAAATGCCTGGACAACGTACACACAAAAATATCACTTCTTCCTGTAGAGAGCTTTACTATCGAAATGCGTTAGCGTTATCTGGTTTGCATAATCCCAGGCGAAGTACGACTCCTGTCATCGATGTGCCCGGAATCACATATTCATACGAATACATCAGGACCCATCATTGTAACCTGATGTTTTTGCAAACCTGCCGTGCAGTTCCCCCAGCCCTGAAGAGTGACAGCCCCCGAACCCCAGTAAGACCCAAACTCTGAAAATCCTGTCCCTCCCAGGAAAAAGCAAAGCAGAATAAAAACCCCCAAAGCCAAAAGCAA
Source organism: Athene noctua (assembly GCF_965140245.1). NCBI lineage: Eukaryota > Metazoa > Chordata > Aves > Strigiformes > Strigidae > Athene > Athene noctua. The sequence continues at coordinate 545,188 of NC_134061.1, read as the reverse complement.
AACTCCCAGGATCCCCCAACGTGTTTAACTTCTCCAGAATAAAAGGCCTCCACAAATGAGAGAGACTCCTACACAGGACAGATTATTTCTCCTTGCCCCGAGCCCTACAGCTCAGGTTTCTGTACACCGAGGATCGCGGGGTGACGTTGCTGCGGGGCGCAGGATCGTGCAGCTCTAAGCCCCGTGTTCTCACGCAGCTCCGAGACAGACGGCGACTGGCACACCCAGGAACACGCTCTGTGGGCCGACAGCCCTGTGTCCGCCCCACGCAGGGCAGAGCAGTATTGCAGAGGACTGCAGACACACACCCTGCTCTTCCAGGGCACGCAGTGGTCCAGCCTGGCCCCCCAGTTCTCACCGTACGGGTCCGACTCAGCCGCAGCACAACGCCCCTGTCCCCCAAGTATTCGTTACTCAGGCACACGGATATTGTTGTAGCCTATTTCCTTCTAGTATTCAGACATCAAAAGCCCATCATGGGTTTTGTTTCTCGGTGTAAGCACCAAATTAAGAGCTAATGAAAGTTTCTCCCCCAGGAGAGACGACGCTTGCCTCGGCAGTGGCCACCACGAGCCCGCGGCCACAGCCCGGCTCCCCCGGCCCGGGACCCCAGCCCTGGCGTCCCACAGAGGCGCCGTATCACAGGAAGCAAACCTGGAGAATTTCTCACTTGTGCTCTGTGGCCTCTCAGTCAAATCACACTGAATCCCATGCTGGGACACTGTTCCGATTTACAAATAATAATTCCTCTGTTCCCCAATAATTTCACGATTCACAAGTCCCGGCCGTAGTCCCTCGTCAGCTGACTCCCTCACAGGCTGTTCTGTCCTCACTCCATCAGCCGGGGTATTGCCCCCGCTTTCCTTTAGAAGCAGGGTTGCTTTTTCATCTTCAAAGAGAAACTCCACTCAATATTCATAAGCAACAGCAAACCAAAACAAACAGCTCCCCAAATGACAACCTGCCAATGTTTAGGATGCTTCCAGAGGACCTAGCAGCTTGCCAACTTCCTACCTATTTCCGTAACCCACAAGCAATGTTATGTCTAAACAATTCCCTTCACTCTTCTCATTTTGCAACGTTTGTTGCTCCTGCAGTACACTCAGAGATTTATTTTATTTTTCCAAGGATAGATCTAGCCTCCCCCAAAAGCCTGATACAAAGACAACTGCTTAGTTTGCCCGAATGATCTGAACAGAGTCGAGTATTTCAGCCTTTCGGGCACGATAAAACTACAAATGCTTAAGCTCTGAATCAGAGTTACACAGGCCCCCGTACTTGTTAGATTCCTGAGCCTATTGTGATCAGCTCTCCCTTCAAATCCTGCAGTAAGAAGCATTTTCCCTTTTTTTTTTTTTTCAGTTTTTCTTCTCTCTCTTCCTGTGATCAGCACTAGATGCTTCTCTCTTTGTCCCTGATGTTGTCTATTATTATCCCAGAGGCTTCTAACTGAATCATTAACTATTTCACTCACTTTTCTTCTGCAGCCCAGCCTAAGCGTTTGCTCTGGTAAGGAAGAGTAACTCCGGACAGGAAAACTGACAGAAACGTCCCCCTCTCTTCTTGTTCAATACTAAAGGAAAAATCCAGCGCTTAGAGCAGGGGCTGAACATCAAACCAACCAAAGCTGTTACTGAAACAAATAGAAGATTCAAGACTTGCAAGTTGCAAAAAAAAAAAAGCACGTGACAATGGGCACAAGCACAACGGCAGAGCCGAGAGCTCAGGGACCTGTTGTGCATTTTCCCCGCTGTCGCTCTGTCCCAGTCAGTGCGACCAGCCCCGAGGCCGGGGTTACTGCCTCTTGTTGTTATCAGATGCAGGTCACAAATCTGAAACATTATCGCTCTCCACGTAGCAATACACACGTTGCCTCTCAGTAGAAAAGATGCCGGCAGACGGATTTACAATACCCCCTTCCAGAACCCAGCGCATTCTTGTTCTTTTTTTAGCTAAGCAGTAAAATCAGGTTATTTTGATACTTGTGGTCCATTGCAATGAGTGCTTAGGGCCGCTGTCACTACCTGCATTAAAAATCCTGTTAAATGTAGCAACTCTGTCAAACCTTGTCTTAGAACACACAGGCAAATCATGAATGAGAGCTCCTTTGGGCCCAGCTCAGCCTGGGCTGCCGGGCACTCGGGGGGGACTTTGGGACCGACCGTGCAGCGGGACCGACCCCTTGGCAGGGACAACACCCACGGCAGGACACAAAGACGTCGTGAGACAGCTCCTTACCTGGTAGATCATGACTTTGAAGTTTCTGCGCTTCAGGAGCTCCGCTTCGTTGGCCTCCAGCTTCTTTATCTGCCCAGCTTGCTTCTCCAGGTTCTGCCGGACGGTTTTCACGTTGACGCTCACCTTGCGCACTTTTTCCAGCATCTTGTTGACGGTGTTGCTGGTGGTGGTGTGCGCCTTTGTCAGCTTGGTCAGCTCTCCCTGGATGCTGGTCACTGCGCTGTCCATCTCTTGCTGTCTCTCCTCCAGCTGTGTTTGGGTCAGCTGGATCTGATCCACGGCTCCAATGATCTTGTCCAGAAGGGTCAGCACCATCACGCCGTTGATCTGGTCTGCTTTGATGGGCTCCTCAGGCACTTGCTCCTCGGAGGCCTCGGAGACAGTTGGGGGTTCGATAATCTGCAGAGTCGTATCCTCCATGACTGCTCGGGAGTCCGGGCTGGCGAGCCGGGGAAGCTCTCACTGCGGGGAGAGAGGGGAGCGAAAGCTAAACCCGAGCCTCTGCGCTGGGAGACGCGCCAGGAATGGAGAGCACAGTGTGCGGAGTCTGTGCTGAAATTCAAATGGCACAGCTCTGCAGAGCCGTCCAGTGAAACTGCCCTGCAAAATTTTCCAGGCTTGCAGGTCATTGGCTGACTCCACCTCGGCTGTATAACAGGAGCCCGCTGCCAAATGCCTGATGACCCACCCTTTCTGAAATGATTAAAATAGTTAGAGGGGAGGCGATGGCTTTGCATGCAAACACAGGCACAGCTCAGCGAGGAATGCAAAGCTCTGGAACTACAACCGCCTCTTCTTTACCGTAAGCCTAAAGCACTGTAGGTAACGAGAGGAAAAAACACAAACCTTGAGTAAAAGGCTCGGGAAGCTGCTGGAAAACAAGCCAGCCCATCTGGGCGCAGCTGTGCACATTAAAGGGAGGCTGCTTCAGACAACTGCACACGTTAAAGTTCAGCTGGAAAATTCAGATCTTTTGCCAATACTTAGGTGGCTTTTTTTTTCCAGGACTACGAGAGTTCGATTTTCAATACTTTAACTAAATGCTACAATTTGGATTCAGAAGTTACAGCACAGAACTTCTGGATCACAAAAATGCACACTCCCACGCGTGGGAATGTACGCAGCAGGCGCACACGTGATATGGACAGTGCGCACCACGTCTCTGTGCAGATTTCACGCAGAAAGAAGAATTGTCATTCACTCCTGAAGTGAAGCGGCCGGCGGCTCCCCCCGCAAAGCAGCGATCTCAGCTCTGCAATCCTCTGACAGGGACAAACCTTGTCACTGGGCTTCTAAATGCGGGACAAGCTCCAGCACACACCACGCAAAAATGTACTTGTAGCAGTGCCCAAATACACCGTGTGACACAAGGCTTTGTTGGTAAAAAAATACTAATGGCCTCAGAAATCTGGAGTACATACTGCTTTGGAAAACACGGTGAAAAAAAATAATCTTTATTTTGCTGATTGTAATCTCAGCATTGGCACAAAGTAGTTCAGAGACTCCTCCACAGCGCTGGCAGGAGTTCCGGCCTCGCGGCACCCGCACCAGCCTCCTGCCCTAGAAGACACTCGGAGGTGCCACCCAGGAGCTACAAGGGCTGTGGGAAGGAAAATGCGGATCTTGAGAGCGACACGATGGCTGGCTGAGCTCCGCCGAAGGCAGTCAGGCTCCCCGGGGCAGAGGAGGGGTGAAGGCTCCGCTGGCGGGGCAGCTGAGGGCCCTGGCTCAGCGCAGAGCCGGGAAGGCTCCAGGCTCCCTCCTGTCCTTGAGCACAGCGACCCGTGCTCAGCACGTCTCGCCCCCCGCCAGGGCCAGGCCTGCCCGTGCAGGCTGGCAGATGAAGCCAGAGCCCTGCACCAGGGTCTCTCCAGGCTCAGAGCCCCCAGAGACAGCGCTGGAGGAAACGCTGGGTCCGAGCACACGAGCCGGGAGCCCCGCGACGCGCAGAGGGAGCGCGGGAAGGGCGCTGGGCCCGGAACGCTCCCGGCAGCCAGCACCCCCCTGCTCTGCTCCTGCCGCAGCCACCCCGCACCGCGGCTCTCCCTCTGCATCGGTCAGTCCTGCCGGGCGGCTTCCACAATAGCTGTTATGTCACGTATTTAAAATAGGTTGCTTTTCTATACCCTGTTTTTTCCTGGAGGGGCCTTTTTCCTGAGGGTTTATTTCCAGTGTTGACTCTGATGAGTCAGTTCCATGAAAACCCCCTCACCGCGGCCAGGCAGGGCAGAGGCTCCGCAGCTGGTTCTCACTGGGGGCATCTGCTCCGGAGCCCCACGCACGGGGCGGGGTGCAGGCAGCGCAGAGCTCTCCGCCCAGCTCTGACACCCGCTCCACGGGTGACTTCCTCATTTGGGAATGATTAAAAACCACCAGACTGAGCAGGTCCATCTGGACAGAATCAGATACAACAGCAGAACAGGAGTTTATACTCTCGATACTCGGTAGAAGAGATGAGACGCCACACTCCGCGCTTGCTGCGCCCGCAGCAATCACACCCCAAGATAAAATGTGATGAGTAATTTTCTATGTTAGGACTAACTTAATTTCGGCCATTTTCTGCCGTGGAGACATACTTGGAAAAGCCAATAGGTGGCAAACTGCAGCCTCCCCTTCGGAGCCTTCACCCTGCCTCCGGCACAGGACAGTGAAATCTGTCTCAGTCTCTTCTAGCGCGAACAATTTCTTGCTGCTCTTGTTGCACAACAGATACAGCTTGATCCTTGGCTCCTCCACGCTTGCACTATGCCTTAGATATTACTGAGCATTCCAATGTCCCAGAGCTTTTACAGCACCGCTACCGAATTCATTACAGGGAATGGAACAGACAGCCCAAACAAAAACTAGCATGTTCCAGCTTCAAAGAAAAGCTCTGTCAGCTGTACGCAGGACAACAAAGGACAACGATGTGCCGCATCTGCTTCCACATCAGTCCGTGAAAGTTCCTGTGACTACGGGAAATGGCTCAGCTCACTCACATCTTAATCAGCAAGATACAGCTGCTCGGGGCCTGTCAGGAATAAGGAACAGCCTTGACTTCCAGTGGACAGACTATTGAATTTCACCAAGTGGAGCTGACACAATTTGTTCCTTCGCTTGTAGCTGAAATACAAAGGACATGGCCTGGACAGAGAAAAAGAAAGAAAATGTTCCTCTGTTTTCCAAGGACCTGGGGATAAGGACAGGGGGAGGAAATGTGCAGCGTGCGCGCAACTTTCTGTGCTGTTGGATGCCTCCCACAGATGAGGAGAATTGCGCTTTGTCTGCAAGGCATTTCGCAGGCACCAAACTCCAGGGACAAATGAAGATACGTGTTATTTAACCTTCTAGCTTGCTCACCTTTTCATAGTGAAGTTGAGAGATGTCAAATACGGGAATAAAAGCAAGAGCCGGGCGTTAGCAGCCCTGCCACTGCCACTTCCATCAGGCAGCACCGCCAGCCTCACTAACCCGGCCTGACTGTGCTGGCGTGGACCAGGAGCGCGGCCCTCGCGCCGGCCCCAGCGATGCTGCCGTTGCCTTATGTCCTCGGGGGTCCCTTGTCTCACCGGAGCCCTTAGGAGCGGCATTTGGGGTTGCAGCACCCACACCCTGTCCGTGCCCATCAGAGCGTCACAAGCAAGCCCGCGGCAGGAGCTCGATGCCCCCTCCGGCGGGGGCGAAGGCCCGTCCAGGGCCCGCCGGGGCCTCGCAGCTCCCTGGCTGCGCCTCGAGGGGCCTCGCGAGGACAAACGTCTGACGCGGGATCTCTGCGTAAACCCGGTTTTCGGGGTTCCTAAAGCTGCCCTCCAATCCCATCCAGGCCAGGCGTTTACCGCGGGACGGGCAGCAGGCACCCGGAAGCTCAGCGATTTCAGCGGCAGTCCCCGTGGCTGCGGGTCCCTCCCAAAGCACCGCGGTTCCGCACGCCCGGCGCGGAGAGCCCGGCGGCACGGGGAGGTCTCCCCTCAGCAGTCGTGTGCGAGCGTCGGGCAGCGCCGCACCCCCGGGCTGCCCCGCGGGGCTGAGCCCTCCTGCCCCAGCCTGCGGCGCCGCCGCTGGCCTCGGCAAGGGAACGCGCGCGGGCGCGGGGCTGTGCCCGGCTGTGCCCGGCTGTGCCCGGGTGCCGGGCACGGGGCCGCCCCGCGGGGGGGAGAAGCCGCCACCGGCCGCGGCCCCCCCAGGCCGCTCCCCGCCGCCGCCGCCGCACGGAGACGAGGCCGCGCCTTCGCGCCTTCGCGCCTCGGCCACGCTGCCCGTGACGCCGCTGCTTGCGTCACCGATGGCGTCAGGGGCGGCGGGTGACGTCACCCGCCCCGCCGGCGGAGCGGGCCGGCTGCCAGCAGCCGCCGCGTGACGCCATGACGTCACTTCCGGGGCGGGCCGCGCCGTCGCTAGGAGACGTGGCCCCGCCCCGCGCGCGCCGTGACGTCAGCGACGGGAGCCGCCGCGGATCAGCTGGCGGCGGCCGCCGGGTCCGGCTTCGCGGGGACTGCGGCAGGTAACATGGCGGGGACGGGGCCCGGCGGCGGCGGGGATCGGCCGGCCCCGGCCCCGCGCCCGCCCCGGCTCCGTCCTCACGGCCCTTCTCCGCAGAGCCCGCGGCGGGGCCGGCGCCGCCATGGGGGAGCTGTTCCGCAGCGAGGAGATGACCCTGGCCCAGCTCTTCCTGCAGTCCGAGGCCGCGTACTGCTGTGTCAGCGAGCTGGGCGAGCTGGGCAAGGTCCAGTTCCGCGACGTGAGTGTCCGCCGCCCCCCGCGGGGAGCGCCCGCCGCGCCGGGGGCCGCGGCTGCTCGGGAGGGGGTCCCGGGGGGGTCCCGGCGCCGCCCGCCCCGCGCTCCCGGGGGGCGCCGGGGCCCGGTTGGCCGCGGCCGCGCTGGGGGTGTCGCTGAGGAAACGGCTCTGTCTCTGCAGCTGAACCCGGACGTGAACGTGTTCCAGCGTAAATTCGTGAACGAAGTCCGGAGGTGCGAGGAGATGGACCGGAAGCTCAGTACGTTTCTCTCGGGTCCTGAGGTGCCCCAAACGCGGGAGCTGCCACAGAGAAAACCCGGCGCGGGCTGAGGGCGCCGGGCGGCGGCGGGCACGGAGGGGCCTCTCCCCTCTGTCCCGCTGCCCCGGGCGCTCGCCTCCCGCCCCAAGGGCGGCTCCAGCCAAGCGACATGGGCTTGGTCGGGCCTGGGGGGGTTACGGTGACACTTGGACATTGAAGTGTCTTTTCAGTTAACATCAGGCCTGTCTCCGCAGGGTTTGTCGAGAAGGAGATTAAAAAAGCAAATATCCCCATCATGGACACGGGTGAAAACCCAGAGGTGCCTTTTCCCCGTGACATGATTGACTTGGAGGTAATGATGCGCCTTTAGACTCAGAGCAGTGTTTGACCCTGGGCGGGAGCAGGGGAAATGAGCCCCATGGGTAGAATTTAGCGGCAAAGCTGCATTAACGGTTGTCCCCGGGTGTCACTTGACGTGCCAGCTCGCCGCCGGACGTTGGGTTGATTCTGGCTCATGAGTGTTGTTCTGCTCGTGCGTTATCCCCATGTGGTTGGAAGTGGGAGTACTTCAGAGGAATTTCACCCATTTAAATGAGTCAAAGCCTGTTGGAACCGCCTGGTTTATGGTGGGTCTGTGTTAAGGTTTGTGAGGGTTTTTAATGCTTTGAAGATCACTGTGTAAGTGCAGCCTGTAAAAGACTGGCTGAGTGTGGAAAGTTCCGAGTTGTGCGAACAGAACGTCACGGATCTGGGTCTGTGTGTCCCGGCGGGCCGAGACGCGTCTGTCATCGCAGGGAAACCGCGGGGGGACGGGAAGCATCCTGCCTGCTTTCTTGTTTTAATAGATTTAACAGCATTTATTCATGGAATTGCTTTAACTGCTTTTTCCTTCTTTTCACATCTTGCAGGCAAACTTTGAAAAAATTGAAAATGAGCTTAAAGAAATCAACACAAACCAGGAAGCTCTGAAGAGAAACTTCTTGGAGCTGACGGAATTAAAATTTATACTGCGTAAAACTCAGCAGTTTTTTGACGAGGTCAGAATACCGGGGGCGGGTCAACACTTGGGGAGCTGGTTCTTCTCCAACAGATGATCATTTTTATTCTCAAATGTATTTTTAGTTGCTGTTTGGGGCAGCAGGGTCATTTTTATGCTTTGTTTAAGAAAGCTTCTCAAATTATTTTCCGTTTTTCATGCAGTACGCCGAGCTATCCATGATTTACCTCTTGGGATGTTGGTTTGGGTTTGTTTTAGTTAAGCAACGGTTTGTCTAAAAATTGCGAAAAATAATTAAGATGCTAGTAGTTTTTAAAGTGGATTGACAGACCAAAAATTCGGTGCTGCAGGGAGCACTTCATCGGGTGAGAGCTGCTTTGGTACGCAAGCAGGTGAACCCTCGTGCCTCCCTTACGCAGAGGAGCCACAGTCAAGCTTAATTTCTCTTCAGCCTTTGAAATGTTGTGTGGAGATTACTCATTAGGGTCATAATACAAAGTCCACTGAAGTAATAGATTATTTATTTATTTAATTTAATTGAGCCTTTGATCAAACCCTGAAGTTTTCGGAGGGAAGCTCTGGAGCAAAGCTGCCCTGTAAAATCTTGACCCTTTTGTCCAGCGCCAGCTGGGCTGGCGACGGGCAGCTCTGTCACTGCTCCTCAGGTTGGCTTCTCGGATGTCACCCATGATTCAGACAGAAAACCTGCGTGGGAGATGACATAATCCTCCGTTCTAAAGCTTAACTTGCCCAAAGTCTAGGGAGTGTTTCCTCAAAGAGCTCCTCCATGGTTTTTAGAACAGCGAGGACGTGGTTTCCCTGGGTACGTCCCGTTTCCTCTAATCCAAGGATTTGATCAAAGAGTTCCTAACGGATACGGCTTCTGGTGTTTGCAGAGGCTGTGATAAAGTAGAGCTGGGCTCCTGCAAGCTTCGGACCGTTTATCTAACAGTTTGGTGTCGGGTTTTTTGGCACAGGACGGTGCCTGTTCAGGTTGTTTCTGTGCCAACACAAGTCTTGGTCACTGCTGACATAGATACTGCTGCTAGCGTGATCAGCTGATTGGTCATGGGGTTGGTTTCAGTACAAAAAACATTGTCTTCGAGTGTTGAATGTTCACTCCCAAGCGTCTCCTTGGGCAAGCAGCGTTAGCCTGATAGCCTGTTACTCAGCTGCATTAGGGTGCCGGTGCCTGCTGCGGTGAGCAGAGCCAAGCACAGCTGGCGCTCTGCGCTTGCTCACTGACTGCTGGCGAGAGCTGCCTGCTGCTCTGCTGCAAGCAGAGCAGGACCGTGCTAAATTTAAAGATCAAAACCAGTTTTCTCAACAGTCTGTGTCAGGTCACCCCCAATGGGGAGCTCACATCAGACTTAAACGAACTGGCCACAGAGTTTAGATGATTTCAAGCCTTGTGCAGCCTCTGCTCTTGTCCCCAAGTGGCGAGTGCTTCAGTTCTTCATGCTGCTGTTTGCGCAGTGCCTTCAACACTTGAAGACTTCAATGACCTGTAATTAAGACTGTGTTATTCATAGTAATAAGTTGCACAAGGAATGGCTCACTCTCCAAATTTCCTCACGCTTGGCATTTGCTCTGCTGCCCAGTTTGGGCGCCGGGGGAGGGAGGATGGCCACGGTTTGTCACTTGTTCTCCATGTGACCGTTCTAGCCAAAGCAGCCATTTCTTGTTTCAACAGACCATGTTGATGATTATGCTCCTTTTCTCAGTCTTCTTGTCTTTGCTTATGAAGAACAGTATGAGCTGGAGAGATTTCTCTGAAAGTTTTGCCTAGAGTGTGAGCGTAAAAGAAGACTGGAAAAGTAATGGTTAATGGCATGCAGTCCCCTGTCTCTCCTTCCTCTAACTCTTCTCACCATCTGCTTTTTTCTGTTTGTTTTGCATCTGTCATTTCTGTCTGGGCCCTGGGTTAATCAGTTAGAGGGTGAAATGAATCCTTTTTAGTTCTTGTGAAAATTGATTTTTGTTCTGTTTGTGAACTGGAAGGGGCTTGAATTGTATGGCCTTGGGTGCAGTGATCCAGAGCAGAACTCTAATCAAGATCAGAGAAAATTAACCTTTTTTCCAGGCCTTGAGATTGCTGATCTGGGTGAACAGTAAGCAATTTAAAAATGTTGAATAATGAAAAGTCTGCATTCTGATTACTGCCGTGCAGATGCTTGGGTTTTTCCAATCCTGAATGACGTGATGTAGTGAGAACTCCTTCACAACAACGGGGATATTTCACTTGCTGCTGGTGAAAGCTCTTACTCGCAGCAGATTTCCTGGAGCCTTGTTTCTCTGCGCTGTAGCTGGACAGCTCTTTCATTTCCACGTAGTCTCTCATTTTTAAAATTTCTGTTAAATCCTATAGCGCCGCTGTAGTTACCCTTCCAGCAGAAGGAGCTGATGTTGCTCCCTTTCTAGAAAGGGTGTGAGCAGAAATCAAAGCAGTTGAGAGATTAATTTAAAGAACGGAGGGATTTGTTATGCAAATAATCCTTGTGTAAGAAAGCTCTTGTTTAGTAAAACTGGTCTAGGCCAAATTTATTCTAAGCTGCTTCGTTTGGTAACTTCAGCCGCTCTAATCAGGACTCGCCTTTGTTTTCTGGTGTCCTGGATGAGGGATGCAGAGCCCCAGAGGGTCGGAGGGCACGTTCAGCGTTTGTAAGAATTACTTTCTCAAGGGAGGCGGATCCAAAGTTTTGACGTGTGCTGTCCTTGGGGTTTTTTTTGTTTCATACGCTAAAACGTGGTGCACCTCACAAAAATTATCCCGGAGAGTATCTTGATTACTGACAAATACAATACAAGCCTCTCAAAATTGTAACTTACTGTTTTTGAACACCCTGAAATCCAGATGTCAAGTGGTCACTGGTATGTTTGGTCTGTATGTTTTGTTTTGGGGCTACCGACTTTTCTTGTTTTGGTTGTGTTCTCTATGAAGCAAAATTTTGATTCAGTTTTTGATGTTGCAACAAGTTGCCTTAAGGTTGAAAGGATCGGAAATTCTTCCTGTTGGCTTTTCAAACTAAATTAAGGGCTCCCTTACTTTTGTAACATCTGTGAGCTAAAGCAAGTGTGTGTGCAAGCAGTTGAGCTGCGCTTGATGTCAGCCTTGCAAAGACTTGTACACGGTAAATGCTTTTATCTGACGTGCAAGTAAAATGTGGAGCTTTTCACTAAAATTATGATGCAACTATTGCACAAATAAACTATGGCCGAGTTATTAAACTTACGACCTACTTTTGCAAGGCTGCGCTGTATGTGTGCATGTGTTTCAACGTCTCCTAGGGTCAAACTCTACCTTCAAGTGTGTTTTAGCAGGTTCCCTTGGTAGCTCTGTGGGGAAGCTCTCCCGCGTTCCACCGAGGGTAGAGTTTGACCCCCTGTTTGTGCTAAGGGGCTGTAATTTTCATCATTTCATTATATAAGCTGCAGAGGTAGAAATAACTGTGACGTGGGATTGAATGAAGTGTGAAGATGGTGCACAAGGGGGTGTGATTTGAGCATCCTTCTGGCTGAACTGCTGGCACTTACAAGCTGTATTCCCAAGAATTTTAGCCTGCAGGTTAGTTGCAGTGAAGGACAGTATAAACCAGCCTCCTGTTTTGGTGCCTGGCTGCTCAGAAAACGAGCGACATGGCCAGACTGCGCCGGGCGACGCCTCTTACGTGCCTGGCGATAGGTGCAGTGATTGGGGATGGAGACCCTGGAGAACGGAAAGATTGAAGCCGAAGGCATGTTTTTAAGCTGCAAGTATTGTGTGGTCTTCCAAAGGGAGAACGCTGTAAAACCAGTAAAAAAAAAAATGACCATCCAGTCCGTGCAGGTTCTGTTGCCGGCTCTGATGTACCTGCTGGGGCAGGACGGCCCCGGTGCCAGCTCATCCCGCTGAGCGAGGCGCTGCCTGCCGCGGGGCGCTGGCACCCGCAGGGCCCGCAGCGCCGGCACCGGGGCTCCCCAGGGCACGGGCTGCCCGGCCCAGCTGCGGGACTCGCCCAGCGTCGCCCTCCTGTTCCGCAGAACGAGGCTCCGGCTGCGGCAGGAGCGAGTGCCGCTGCCCAGACTCCGCTTGGAAACGTCCTTTGTCTTCATTAACGTGCAGAAAGCGCCCCAACAGTGCGAGGGGGAGTCAGCTTCTACCTGCACGTTTGTCCCTGTTTAAAATCCAGGGAAAGATGGGAGTAAAGTCTGTCACTGTTTTCTGCCATGAAAAAATGGTTCTTGGGAACATCACTTGTATTTAAAACTTGATACTTTTTTTGGAATTCTGCCTTTCTTCAGACTTTTACATCCCACAGCCCGTTTGTTCTGTGGCAGCAATCTTCAGACTGTTCTTGTATGGAAGCTTTGCTGAGCCATTCCACTTTTCCTCTTGTTTTTCTCCTTCCTTGTGTGATTCTTGCTGTCTTTTCTATCATCTAGTTCCTCTTTCTGCTGTCTTATGTTTGTTCTTTCTTTTTTTTTTTTTTTTTTCTTTTTTTGTCTCCCCAAACTATCTTCTGGTTCCTCATTCCCTGCATGCCACTAACTAGTTTCATTAGATATTAATTGATTTGTGAATTCAGGCTGAATTGCATCATCAGCAGATGGCGGATCCAGACCTGTTGGAGGAATCCTCTTCGCTCCTGGAGCCAAGCGAGATGGGAAGAGGTGCCCCGCTGCGACTCGGGTAATGGCAGTTGGAGCTTCCCTTTCCCCGGCCTGCTCGGCCCGCGGGACCCGCAGGGGTCTCGGCCTGGCTGCAGAACCTTCCAGACTGGCACGGCGGGCGGAGGAGGGCTAAAGCTAGCTGTTGGTCTCTGCTCTTGTCCCGTGGACATTAACTTCCCCGTTCGTAGTGGGCTTCACACATTTCTCTGCACAGAACGCTGCGCTGGTTTGTTCCTCGTACGTCTGTTGCTTTTTCAGATGTTCTGGGCTCTCGCTGCTTTGCTGACAGCAGTGACTGCTGTGGGCACGTGGTGCTCAGGGGGGAAAAACTGAAAATCCTCTTTATTAGCTCCTCCAGGCTGTCGTTGCACGTGTGTGATGCTTTGTCTGGACGTTGGGGTTTGAACCGGTGAGGAGGAGCCGTGACCTCGCCACGTGCTGTGCCAGGGGCTGTGGAAACGGCGAGGAGCAGGCGTGGGAACTGCACCTCTAAGGGCATTTGTTTCTGCTTTAGCCAGTGATTTGGTTTTTTTTCAATAGATGATTTCATTCTGTTCAAAGACCCAGCTGGTGCTGCAGTGCACTTGGTTTTGCTGTGGTTTTATCTCTGTTTTAGAGCACATTCCGTTTTGCTTAAAGAACTAATTTTAAAACAGGGTTCTAGAAGCTTTCAATCCGATGCTAAACTCCGTTGCCATCGGCGTTTTGGGTGTCGGGTGGCGCGTTTTTTGGTGCAGAACCTCCATTTATGCCTTTGCCTTCGCAGGTTTGTGGCTGGTGTGATCAACCGCGAGCGAATCCCCATGTTTGAGCGGATGCTGTGGCGGGTGTGCCGGGGGAACGTGTTCCTGCGCCAGGCGGAAATCGAAAACCCCCTGGAGGACCCTGTAACGGTAAAAGGGGCTGTCGTTTACAGCAGCCAAAGTCTCAGATGTGTAAGAGGACCCAGGGTCTGAAGACTTAAGCCCCCATCCCTCTGTGAGCTCCGTGCAGGCGAACATTTGAGTTGTGTCCCTCCACGGCACCTACTTGCCGTCTCTGAGGCTTGAGTGACAAATGTCTTCCCATTTTATTAAAGCAAACGTAGTAGGATGGATGGTGAATGCTGTTGGAAGGCAGAAAAACAACTGAAAATTCGGACTGCAGTGGGCCATAGTTGCTTCTCTGGCCCAAACTGCGAGTGCAGCTCTGTACACAGCTCTGGGCAAGCGCTCGTCCTCCTGGCAGAGGCTCTTCGGGCCTGTGCAGCGAGTAACATCTGTGGCTCATCTGCTCTGAGCTTGCTGATCAACGATTTAAACACCCACCTGAGAACTGTTGGCTTTATTACAGATATAAATCATAAGTTGTGATCGGGCCTGTTTTTACATTCAGTGTCCCCAAATCAACGGAGAGTGCCCAAACTCGGGGGACTCTTGCTCTTAGGCGGTGAGGAGAGAGGCAGGTGTGGGCTGCCCCGGAGCAGAGCCTGCGGAGCTGGAGCCCGGTGACGGCCTCTGCTCCTCACAGAGGGCTGTTCTCTTGTCCCACCGACTGCTGGTAGTTGACCTGTTGAATTATCTGTCTGCTAGGAGAGACTTTGTTCTTATTGTGCAACACTTCCTTAAATTGAGGTTACACCTAGTGTAATTATTCTTGAAATATTATGTTAAAATTTCCGAAGTAAGGTGGAACAATAACTTGTCAACAAATGCAGGAAAGGGGACCTGGCTGCCAACATGCAAACAGCTGTGCAAAGAATGTGCCGTGGGCCTCCCTGGAGAATGGGGGTGGTTAAACTCCGCCTTATTTTCATTCACTCTTTAGCGTTTTGCTTGGGTCCATAGGCGAGCTGACCGCAGTACGTGCTGATAAATATTTCATTGCACCCCTGTTCTTTTGGAGGTCTTCCCAGGCTTTCCTGTTTGTCCTGTTACGTAGAATAGGTAATAGACAGTCTGGGGCGTTTTGTTTCAGTGAACACAAGTGCAGTTGTTGTGTCGCCAGGCTGAGGAGGTGGCTTCCCTTCTGACCCTCCCAGAGGCCTTAAGGTACATTCCTACTCACCGTGCAGGTACGGGCTCTGCGTGTGCAGGTTCAGAGGAAGGGAAGGCAGAACTCTGTGGTCATTTGCTATGCTGCTGATTTCTGTAAGTAGCTGAGCTACTACAGCGCACTCTTTCTTCTGTTCTAGGGGGATTATGTGCACAAGTCTGTGTTTATCATCTTCTTCCAAGGCGACCAGCTGAAGAACAGAGTCAAGAAGATATGCGAAGGGTATGAAAGCCTCACAGCTGGGCAGCTCTCTCATACGTTTGAAGCACATTGGCATGACTTAATACCAATATTTTTCAAGTCCTTATTTCACAGTGACCGTAGCAGGACATATTTTGGCAGCAAATGAAACGTCCCATAAGTGGCTGAAACATTTTACAGTCAAAGTAGCCGCTCCCCAAGCCTGTAGTGCTCAGAGGAGATGACTGCTTTGCTGGAGAATGCCTGAAAGCAGGAGAGCTGAAGTGTCGACTCCCGGACAGACCCAGTGGGGTGTGGGGGGGCGATAGTCTGACAGGGGACACCACCAGGGGCGGCTTCGGGCAGCAGCTGCCTTGGCCTGATAGCAGCACCCTGGTCTGGGATGGCTGATCGGCTCTGGGACGGCGCCTTTCAGACACTGTCAGTGCAGGGCGCTGAGGATTTTCTCCCACTTCCATTTTCCTAAGCGTTCAGCTTCTGTTTTGGCCTAAAGCAAACTTCTGTACCCACTTGATCTAGAGGCTGAGCTCTGCTTGGCAGTCTTTGCTGATCAGATACTTCTCTTAAGGTGCTTCTTGCTTTATTTCTGTGTTCAGGCTCAGCCATCTGTTTCCCTGACTGATTGATCTTCTTTCCATCTTTGTTACTAAGGTGGCTTGCATGTCTTTCAGATTCCGTGCCTCCCTCTACCCATGCCCAGAAACCCCCCAGGAACGGAAGGAAATGGCTTCTGGTGTCAATACCAGAATTGATGACCTTCAGATGGTAAAATAACCGGGATCGATGCCCTTTTTTCTTTTTTTCTTTAATAATATAGTTGGATCCTATTAAAACAGCAGCATTTTTGGCCCTATTAGATCACCACATTTTCAGCTCCGGGGGCTTGAGACAGCAGCTCAGCAGTGCAGGATGTTTGGCAGCTGCTCAGGTGTTTTCTTTGTCAGGTTGAGGCTGGTGAGGTGGTTTGATCCTTCTGGAGGGCCGAGCAGTTAATTCTGTACATGTAAGTACAGCGTCGACTGAACTGCATACCAGGGAGCCGAGAGGAATATGCATGTGTAAGGAGATACCGTGTTTTCCAGCTCTGAAAGTGTGCTTGTATAATTGCCTGTTTCGTCTGCAAGAACTTTGAAAACGTTGAAACTTATTTCCAAGTTGAGATAACAGTGCTGTTCTTTTTTCTGCCTGTCTTCACATTTTTGCGTTGTGCTGTCCTGAAGAGCCCTCTGCTTTACAACTAATCTCTTGTGCAGCAGCCTGAGCACTGGCAAAAAGTGATCAGCACACAAATCTACTGGGTGGCAGCTCTGAAATAATCGATGCTTGCTTCAAGGAAGAAAGGCGATTTGTTATAATTTAGAAAAATTTCAGGGATCGGAGTTAAAAAAGGAGAAAAGGTTCAGAAACTAAAAGGGAAAAACGGTTGAATTTGGACTGCTTATTTGATACAGCTGGGAGCTGGGTCGTGCAGCTGTTTAGCAATTTTAAAGTAGACAAGGACTCAGAAGCAAATGAACTAGTAGGGTTCAAAACTGCATGTGCCCTGTGTCCTCGCTTTCCCTCGAGTCTAAGACTTTCCAGTCTGGAAATGTGACTTGGCATGAGTTCGTTATGTTCCAGTTGGAAAACACCCTCAATAGAAAACACTTTCTCCTTTTGCCTTCAGTAAAAACATCTTTCATTGCAACCTTTGTGTTTTCTTAAGGCAATATACACCTCACTTGGAGAACTCTGCTCTGCTCTTTTAACCTGGGTGGAGGAAAAAATGTTCTCTGTGGTCTCTGAACAGTTCACTGTTTGAGATACCTGACCCTGAGGTTGGAGGAGGAGAGTAGTCAGACAGTATCCCTGGGAAGAAGCCTTAAAACCTTTTAGCAGAACTAATTAATCTGGAGAGTAAAAGCCCATATTGCAGGCATGGGATGGGGGAGAGGGCTCACCCATCCGTCTGCCGTCCTCGGGCGGGTGCGGCTCGTCTCCTTGGTCAGCCCGACTTCTCTGTGCTTTGAGTTTAGGTCAGTGATTTTTGCCTCATCTTTATCCTCCTTCTCTGTGAAAGGTGCTGAACCAAACAGAGGATCATCGCCAGAGGGTTCTGCAGGCAGCTGCTAAAAATATCCGCGTGTGGTTCATCAAAGTGCGGAAGATGAAGGCGATCTACCACACCCTGAACCTCTGCAATATCGATGTGACGCAGAAGTGTTTGATTGCTGAAGTCTGGTGCCCTGTTGCTGACCTCGACTCCATCCAGTTTGCTCTCAGGAGAGGCACCGTGAGTAACCGCTGCGCTGCCCCTGCCTGCTGTCCGAGCAGGCTCTGCTGGTGGCAGACCCAGCCTGGATTAATTGATTTTTCCGAATTGCGAGTCTCCGAAACCCATCCCTTTGGGCTGTCTGAACCACAGGGGGCAGGTCATTTAACAGGCAGCAGTCGGGGCTTGTAGATAAACTTTGTTCCAAATACGTTGTGTAAGGCTTTAAGTTCTGGAAAATTCTGTCACGGTGAGGCCTTTTCCTGTGTCGGGCACTTGGTTAACCTGGCCGGGCTTTGTAGCCCTGCTGTTGGGCTGTGAGGTGGAACCTCCTGAGAGGAGCTAGCCAGGATGTCAGCAAGCTCGCCCTCCGCTCGGACAGACAGGGAGTAGGGTTGCATTTCTTTAAGTTCCTCCATTTGCTGTTTTAAAAAACCAAACCCACTCTTGCACAAGTTTCTCGTCTGCCCTAATCAGTGTTCGTCCTTCCCAGTGCTTCTCCTCCCGCTGTGCAGAGAGGAGAGCAGTGGGAACTCGGCAGCCTTCCTCAGCTGCTCCAGTGGTTCCCCACTGTGCAAGCACCCTGCGGAACGCGAGCTTGGAGTATTCCGAAGGCTAAGGGGGAAGGAGGGTTTCACTCTGTCATCCAGTGCTCTGAGGGTGGGTTTTCTATATTTTTTTTTTTTTTTTTTTAAAAACAGGAGCACAGCGGATCCACTGTCCCATCTATTTTAAACAGGATGCAAACCAGTCAGACCCCACCAACATACAACAAAACTAACAAGTTTACTTCTGGCTTTCAAAACATTGTTGATGCTTACGGCATTGGAACATATCGGGAAATAAATCCGGGTAAATTCATACTTACAAGAGTCCAGTATCTCAATTTTCTAGTCATGGTGTTTTTCTGTATTGTCTGTCCTGTGTGAAAATTTCTAATAGACAGTTAACACCTTGCAGAAGCGAAGGGGAAGCTTGGGAATTATAGTGCTAAACGGCAGAAATTGCAGTGTGGGAAATCTGGGCTTGCCGGAGGACGGGCCCCTAGGAGTGTCCCCTTTCCCCTTGCAGCGCCGTACACGATCATCACCTTCCCCTTCCTGTTTGCTGTGATGTTTGGAGACTTTGGCCACGGAATCCTGATGACTCTGATTGCTGTCTGGATGGTGCTCAGGGAAAGTCGTATTCTGTCGCAGAAGAGTGACAACGAGGTACGTGGCCGGTCAGGCTGGGCTTTGCCTCTGAGGCCAGGAGCTGCAGCGGGGCTTCCTGCCAGCCCTCCCCTGCCCTGGCAGCGCCCCTCCACCTCCCCTCCGCGGCTGAGCAGCTGTGGGCCACGCACTGAGTAACATCATGTCCTGGTAGCAGTGAGTTGCTTCGGTTTTCCGCTCAGAAGTTTATAGGAAATGATTCCTTTTTGGTTTTTTTGTACTAGATGTTCAACATGGTTTTTAGCGGTCGATACATCATTCTGCTGATGGGACTGTTCTCCACTTACACCGGCCTCATCTACAACGACTGCTTCTCCAAGTCCCTGAACATGTTCGGCTCCTCCTGGAGCGTCCGGCCGATGTTCTCCAAAGGCAACTGGTCGTGAGTAGATGTTGGTGACTAGATAGTGGCGGTGATGAGCAGATGACTGGCCTTTCCCCATTGTCCTCCCAGTGCAGCAGAACAAAACCTTCTGAACTCAGTCTCAAGTAGAATTGGAAGAGGGGCGTAAATGCGGTATCTGTCAAGATTCAAAACAGCTTTTTTGTTTTTACCAGAAGACTTGTGGAGATGCAGTTTAGCCCCTTTCTCCTCACAGACAGACCAAGATTCCTGTCCCCTGCATCTTTCTTCCTTGTAGCACCAGTAATAGGTCAAGAAACAGGTTTATTAATCTTTCGAGATAAGTCAGGACCAGGCAGGACCCTTAAAGATCTCTCAATTTGAGACGCTCCTTCTCTCACAAGGGAGGAGTGTCGTTAGTTTTTCCAGGACGAGGGCAGCGTTGCTTGTGTTAAGGTCTGTGTGATGTGCTTACACCCGAACAGAGACGCCCTGCTCGAGAGCACCCCCCTGCTCCAGCTGAACCCCGCCATCCCAGGGGTGTTCGGCGGGCCCTACCCCTTCGGCATCGACCCGGTAAGAGCTCTCCCTCCTCTGCTCTCCCGTTCACTGCGGAAGGTTTCCCCGGCCCAGGCATTCCCTTGGCAAACTCCAGCAGTGCAGGAAATACTCCTGAAGGATAAAATCAGTTCGGTCCCTGTTGAGACACCACATTCAGGGTAGAGACTTGTCCTCAGGTCTGTTAAAGGCTCTTTCTAACCCGCAGCATTTTAATCCAGACTTGCCAATCACTGTATGAAGTTACTTTTTTACCTTGGGAAGAGTTATTTATCTCTTTTTTCCCAGTCAGTTTTGGGAATGCAGGTTTCCACACAATCCCATCATTTTGTGTCTGCCTACATCAATAACGCTGCTTAGAACATTTGATACAAAACTTAGGTGTGTTCCACATTAAAGAGGGAGTGCAGAAAATCAGAACTACGTGTAATTACTCATTTAAATGGGTAGATTTTTTTTTTTTTTTTTCCGTCGAGGATACGGTGCCCTTTTTGCTGTAACTTTTGCCTGCCATAAAACCAAGCACGGTTTGATTCCTGCTGTGCCATGGGGTCGGGTGCTGCAGGACAGAGTTCCGAGCGGGGAAGGTTGGCTGCTCGTTTCCCTGAAAGATCCATGTGACAGACAAACCTTTAACAAAACCTGCTCTTACAGCCGAATACTTCCTGGATGGTTAAGGGGGAACATTTTCATTCTCCTCTGTTTTCCTTTGAGTCGGCGTTTGGCTGACTCGGGCTTGTTTTTCACAGATTTGGAACATTGCCAGCAATAAGCTGGCCTTCCTCAACTCCTTCAAGATGAAAATGTCTGTGATTCTTGGCATTATCCACATGCTCTTTGGTGTCACACTGAGTCTTCTCAACCACATGTAAGTGCTTTGCTGTGTTTTTCTGATGGCGAGGGCAGCTCCTCCGGGTGTGCTGTGCCTCAGCTCGGGATGCAGGAGCCTGGGGGGCTTCACCCCCCATGGACGGAGGGGTGGGATGCGGGCAGAGCCGCTGCAGTTCTCTTCCAGAGACACTCTTCACCTCCTCTTTAACAGTTTTTGCTCTGTGTATGCCTCGTGCTAACCAAATGTAATATTAAACTCTTCTCTTTCTTCCTGTAGCTATTTTAAGAAGCCACTGAACATATACCTTGGATTTATTCCAGAAATGATTTTCATGTCTTCACTGTTTGGGTACCTTGTTATTCTCATTTTCTACAAATGGACAGCCTATGATGCTCACACGTCAAAGGATGCACCGAGCCTTTTAATACATTTTATCAACATGTTTTTGTTCTCCTATGGTGACACCAGTAACAAGATGCTTTATAAAGGGCAGGTGCGTGCTCTTGCTAGAATAAGATCAGACACTTCGTGATATTAGAGTCCTTCGCTGACCTTGTAATAATGGTAATTGTAGTCAACCATAAAACTTTTTTTTTTTTCCTGTGATAAGAGGAAATGTGGCACCATTTCCAAAGCCTGACACTATGTAACATTGAAGAGGGAAGGAATAACCCCCATACCGGGAGTTAATGTCAGATTGGCCATGATCAGCTGCGGCCCCGGTGCGTTTGCATCCAGATTCACAGTGGGAGGGGATGAGGAATGTTGTCCTGCATCTGCAGTCGGGTGCCTCTAAGCTCAGCTGACGCTGTCTCCTCCCAGCGCTATCAGACATCTGCCAAATTCTCCTTCCCTGCAGAATCTGGTAGATTTTTCCCCAGTCTAACGCAGCACCAGCATCACCTGCTGCGTGCGGCCCGAGGAGCTGCGGGCCGGCGTTGAGCACAGCATGTCTGCTGTTCCCAGAGAGGGACGCAGCGAAGGGGCCGCGGGCGCCGGGACCTCGGTCGCTCGGTGCTGCGTGAGGCTCGTGCTGGGTTTTGTCTGCTTGTCTGAGCACGAGCTGCCACTAAACCATCTGAGACCTGTTTCTTTTACAGCAAGGGCTCCAGTGTTTCCTTGTGGTGGTGGCGTTGCTGTGTGTGCCCTGGATGCTGGTAGCTAAACCCCTGGTCCTTCGCCATCAGTATTTAAGGAGAAAGCACTTGGTGGGTGACTCCTCTTATATTTTCAATATCCAAACTCGTTATGGTTGAAAAGCTCTGTCTCCATCCTGATCTTGGATACGTAGGTTCACGCTGCATCGTGACCCGTAAAACGTTTTTGCATGTTCCTGGGCACAAGGGCAGGTGTGTTTTACTGGAGCCAGAGCATCGCCTGCCTGCTCCTCAGATCCTGATCCGTATCAAACCTGCTTTTAAAACCTGTTGTGTTGGTGATGATAAAAACAATGTCTGGCTTGGGCTTTGTCAGCTGGTCTAGGAACAGTGTCTTACTGGTTGCTGGGTGCACGCCTGTGCCTTCGCTAGGCTGACAGTGTAAAAGAGATGTGAGCTTAATTGCCTGGCAGGCTTATCAGCTACTTTTGTTAAAGCAGTTTGGATGGTAAAAAGTTAACAATTAAAAGGAACAAAAATTGACTTACGCAGTTGTTATGTGCGAGGTTGTTTTCTGGGGTACTCTCTAGGTTTCCATCTGTACTGTAAAGTATCTTTATATAAAATGCAGGAACCTGGCACACGTGCACTGAGGATACTTGAAAATTCTCCCTGCATGTATGGCAGACAGCTTTTAGGATGTTAAGCGAGTCAAAGATCAGTTCAGTTAAAGACACTCCCTCTCCCTTCTCTGACCATCTTTCATCCTCCCATGTCCCCTCCATTCGTCTCCCTTTCTCTTTTTGTTTTCTTCCTCCTCCCTTTCTTTTCTTCCATTCACTATCAGGAAGGGCAGCCCGTGGAGGCCCAGGTCAGCCCAGTCCCGAGCGAGCAGGCACTAGAGGCAGCAGCGGCTGCAACAGTGAGTGGATTTAAAAATCGCCTGATGGACTTAAAGATGGGAGTTGGCTTTCTATCTAATTACCAAGAGAGCATGGAATGTATCTGAATTTCATAAGTGAATGACAACCGCACCTTTAGGGTGAAAAACACTTTCTCTTGGAAAGAGCAAAGTTCAGCAAAATTGATACATTCTGGAAGAACTACCAGGCTGAAGGATAATAGTTATGTGTGACAGAATGCAGAGCCACTTCTTTGCAGGAGTCTGCTGAAATCAGAACCTGCAGAGCAGCACAAGAATACCTTGCTACCACAGCCCCCCAGGTTAAGTTCCCCTTTTTTTTGCTTTTCTTGCATATTTGTTTAAGATAGATTAGGATCCTTCTCAGTGAAGCATTTCTGTTTGCATTGTGTGTTCCCGAACACCATGTTTATGTGACGGCCTCCCAGCGACTTGGTATCAGTAATCACGGGATTTTTGACACCTGTGCCCTTGTAGACACTTTGACTTGAAACTGTTATAAAGTGGTTGTGCACAAGTAAGCCTCCCGGTGGCAGCTCTTTCTGTTTATTTGTGTCTAAACCCATAGACAGCCCTTTGCTGCCAGAGCTTTCGGGGCAGTGAGCATTGCAGCAGCTCCCGGGCTCGGTCCCTTCCCCAGCTGCGTATTTCAGCTTGGTTTGAGTCGTGAGTGCTGCCTGTGGGACGAGGCAGGTAAATCTCTCGGGCTGTGTGAAGCACACTGCCCTCTCCACGTGTCAGAGGCACTTCGAGGCACTTCTCAGCTGTTGGCCATTGAGCAGCCTCCCAGAAATGTCAGAAATGAGAATGGGGCGTTTGTGCATCATCCCTCCAGCACACGAAGTGCATCTCAGCACCAGAAGCTGTGAGGGAAGGTCTCCGAGTGAGGTGTGGTTAAAAGTATAAAGCAAACAATTAGAGCTTCTGGAGCTGTGTTTAGATTGGATCATTTACAGAGAACAAATACAAGTCGAGTGTGAGGGAGAAGCTGCAAAAGTGCAGATTCACACAGGCTAGAAATATGTCAACAGAGTTACTTGTAATGTTTCAAAGGTGCTGAAAATCCTAATAGAAACGTTGTCTTAAAGGTTGTTTGTTTTTTTTTTTCATTTTATCTCTATTTTCAGAGCACAAATGTCTACCTAATTTGTTGTTAGAAACCTAACAAAATGTTTAACTCACATCTGGCATTTTGGGCACATTTGTAGTGCAGCCAGAAATAAAAGTAGGGTTCTAAGAACCAGTCAGTAAAAGCCCATGGAGCAGGCGCCCGGCTGGAGCGCCCGAGCCGCGCGCTGTGGGACGGGCAGTCACGGGGCCCAGGGCCCGGGGTTTCCACACTCATCCCAGTCTGCCCAGTTTAGCCCGTTCCCTGCCGTGTCGCGGGTGTGACGGCTGGACGCGGGGCTTTTCTCTCCCTGGGCAGCGCCTCGGATTGCCTCTCTAGGGGTGTCAGACTCGCAGGTGTTATTTTACAGTCCCTTGGATCAGTTGTGAACGTTTTCTGTCTTGGGAGCCTCTGAGGGAGCTGGAAATGCGGCTGCACAGCTCAGAGCCGCGGGCCGGGCGGCTGCACCCTGTGCCCTCCTTGTCCAAGGTGTTCACGATGTGCAAAGGCTCTGCCCGAGGGCGCTGCCAGATGGTCCCCGGGGCCTGCATCCCCCGTGTGGAGGGGGAAGCAGCCCTAAATCGGATCTTAACGCTGCAGCGAGTCACTTGTCAAAGGAGAGGAGCTCCCGGCCCTCCCAGAGTTTCCACAGTTTGTAGATGATTCTCTGTTCGGAGCGGAGCTGCGGCCGAGGGTCAGATGTGGAGTGTCGGAGCAAATGGCTATAAAAGGAACTGCTTGCTCAAGGTGGCATTTCCCAGTAGGGGAAGGTCTGATCTCCCCCGTGGGGCTGCTGGGAGCACACGTGTGTGTGTGTGTGTGTGTGTGTCCGTGTCCGTTCCGCTTCGCGCTCCCCCTGTGTGACTCCCCCGTTTCCAGCCGAGTTGGTGTTTCAGTGCCTGTCCCAGAGCTGCTGGGCACACGTTGCTCTGTTCCACGTCAGTGCCAGCAAATGTCTGCTCGAGAGATGTGCCTTTTATTTTACTTAGGGTTACGATCGCTGTGTAGAAACGTACCAGTTACTCATTCAGACAGACGTTTTTTTCCCAGCCCTAGCAGGAATCAGCATCTTTCCCATCCAAGCTGGGAAATAGAATTGTACAGCTGGCTTAACCTGGGCCTTAATACTTAACGTTTTGTTTTCTTCTGTGAGCTGCTGCTGCATGTGGAGTCATAAGAACCACGTGCTTTTGCAGTAAAACCCAAACAACACTCTGCTCCTTCTTTTTCTGCACGTTAGGGAACGCACAACTTCGGTGGGATCCGGGTGGGCAATGGACCAACCGAGGAGGATGCTGAGATCATTCAACACGACCAGTTATCCACCCACTCCGAGGAGGGGGAGGAGGTAAGTGCCCGGCCGCCCTCGCTCAGGGCAGCGCCCGGGGGCAGACCGGGCTCCGTCTGGGCTCTGTTTAGGGATTTCTAGGCTGTTTAAATAGCAGCATTTTCAGTGAAGTGTTTCCATAGCAGTTTCCGTACAGACTCTCCCTCGGTCATTCCCAGGACTCCAGAAAAAGCAGGATAACTTGCATAGAAGGGGAAACGTGGCTCTGTTTGCCCCCCTTAAACAGAGCAGCCGTCTGGGCTGTGCGGGGGGGGCAGGGGGAGCTCTGGCCCTCCCCGCTGCTCCCCTTGCACCCCCAGAGCCCGAGGGCTGTGTTTCTGGCAGCGAGCCCTGGCCTGCGTGTTCGCTCTGAGCCCCGGGGTTGCGCTGCCTGCTCTGCCTCGCTCTGCTGGAGCAGACAGAGGAGCCTCTCGGGGCAGTTGGGGCGTTTTCCCGTGCCTCCGAACAACTGCGGCGGCACCTGCGCTCCGCGCGCGCCCGGGCTCTTACTGCTCCACGCTGTCGTGTCGAGGAGGGAATTCTTGACTCTGTTCATGATTAATGCTGTGATCGAGACCCTGCACTAAATGTAAACTTATGTTTTCAAGCCTACGGAGGACGAGGTGGTAAGACTACAGCCAGCTTTGCGTTAATGTGTATCTGGACCATTCCCCATCGGTGTGCAGCACACGCTGAACCAAACGTGTTACGTCACCACATCTTGTTTCCCAAAAGATCTACCTTCTTACATGTCACTGGCATTTTTAATTCTTCATGCATACATGCCCATTAACAGGCCTTTAATTACTTCATCTATACAGCTTGTTTGTCTCATCCCCTGTCTGCAGATCTCTCTTAGTTTACCTGGAAAGCTGTTAAGCTGGAAGTCTGAATCTGCAAAGTTTGCTTTTAAACTTCTGAGGAAATAGTCTCGTTTGCCTTATGCTGTGTCTTTGGTAATTCTGCACTGAAACAAAGCCTTTAAAGACATTTTTTCCCAAACTATATGCAATTTTAAAGATGATACTAGCTGTTTCCAGTCAGCAGATAGAGAGAAAGCAGCCCAGTTTCGTGCAGTTCAACACCTGAACTAACCAGTGTCTTTCTGTGAGAGGGAAGCTCTGCTCTGAGAAACTGCTCAGTCACACACACTTGTACCACGTGCCAGTGTCAAGGGAAGGGTGTTTTAGGGATACTCGTGCAGGGTTGATCGTAAGTTTCAGCACTATCAGGTAACCAATTTGATTACAAAAAATATAAATGCCACGAAATTAGAGTAGCTTCACAACAGTGACACTGTTGTAAACTGTGCTGGAAGTGGTTTTGCTTAGAGATCTGTTACGCACGGGTCCGTGTAGAACCGAGGGGGTGGGAACAGTGTGCTGGTGTCCTGTTCATTCTGCGTCTCGCTGAACACCGAAAAACATGTAAAACTACAAATACCGTGCCACGGCAGTCCTGCTGGTTCTCCCACTCCCCAGCATAGTGGTAACTCTCCAGCAGTTGCACAAGGCTGTAAATTGTCATTGTTTAAATATTTATCACGTTCCATTTACTGCAGACTGACTTGGGAGGCAGTGCCCTTCACTGGGGCAGGCTCTGTTAAAGAACTTCGCAGTTCACGTGCTGTGGAGAAAGAATTAGGCTTTTGACAGCTAATTTAACTTAATTGTTTGAAATATTTATTACCCTGAATATACTAGGAGAGAAATACGAATATAAATAGCTTTCTGTGCATGCTTAGAGCATTAGTCACTTGATGTATTTAAAACATCATGTTCACTTAAACGCGAGCAGTTTCTGAAGCATGGATTAAATCCAAGATGTAGGGAACGCTTCCCCAAGATGCAAAATAAGAAACTGTCCTACAGGGCAGACCCCCTTATAAGTTCTTCTTTTTATTACTTCAGAAAATTACCAAGACACAGAGACTTTGCCAGTGAATGCTGCACAGGTGTGACTTTTCCAAGACTGCTTTATGCGTTATTTTTGCTTTCCAAAAGGGCAGGCTCGCAGCTTGCAAAGTGCTGTTGTTGATCCTGTAGCAAAGGTACATAGGCAGTATCGATTTGGAATACTGTCTCCTTTTTTGTGGTGATACCTACAGTTTACGGGTGAGTTCATACGAATACCACCTTGTTGCTGAACAGTCTTTTCCTGGCAAAGTCCATGGCTGAATTTGGAATATCTTACTTTCATATGTGTGAATGGGAAAACACCAAGGTTCAAGTGGCAGCAATGAACTATTGTTTTACAAAACCTAGCAAGACTAGAGAATTTGGTTTTTGTGTATAAAGCTGACATGGTAACCCAGGAGAAGACGGTGTCAGTGCCCCTGCTCGCAGCCCGGGCAGGGCTCTGCGGGCCGGCCGGGCCCCGCCACCCGCGCGCTCCCAGCTCCCCCTCTCCTCTCTTCTCTCGGCAGTTCGACTTCGGCGACACGGTGGTGTACCAGGCCATCCACACCATCGAGTACTGCCTGGGCTGCATCTCCAACACGGCGTCCTACCTGAGGCTCTGGGCGCTCAGCTTGGCCCACGCCCGTGAGTGTTCCGTGCGGAGCCGAGGCCGGGACCCGTCTGTCCTGGGCGGGCGCGGGGTGAGAGGCAGGAGGTGGCTCTGGCAGCTCGGGTGCCCGTGCCAGAGCTGTGCGGGCAGCGGCTGGGAGGAACTGGGTCTGCGCACCCGCGTCCCCTCGCACGGCGCTCTGCTGGGAGGGGGGATGGACCTGAGGGCACTGAGCAGAGACCCGCGGGGCCAGGGCCCTGCCCTGCACCGTGTGCCACGGTGGGAGGCAACTCCTGACATGCTCGGCTGCCAAAGCTCTTGTCCCCCTTCAGTTTTCCACCTCGTTGTAGCGGGAGTTTGCGTGATTTCAGTTTTTGCTTTCTAAGCTGTGACACCCCCCTCTTGCTGAACGCTCTGAAACGAGCCCTCTTCTCCCCTTTCAGAGCTCTCGGAGGTGCTCTGGACCATGGTGATCCACATCGGCCTCAGCGTGAGGAGTCTGGGCGGGGGCTTTGGCCTCTTCTTCATCTTTGCTGCTTTCGCTACCCTGACAGTAGCAATTCTCCTGGTCATGGAGGGGCTGTCGGCTTTTCTCCATGCTCTTCGCTTGCACTGGTGAGTCACTGGAACGTGCAGAAACTTCAGAGCTCCTTATAGCAAGAAAATTAATGTTGCCTGGAGTATGCAGGAATGCCATCTCCTAGAAAATTGTATTGGCCCGTACACAGGAAAGCCAAGGCTGTAAAATTGGGGTAGTGGATAATACGAAGCCAAGATCAGCAACGTTCAGACGTGCTGGAGTACCACAAATCTGCCCACACACATAAACGTCCTACGGCAGGCGTGCTCTGACGGCAGAAAGTCTTCAGAAGGGTCGGAGATTTCAGTCTTGTTTTAGTGAAACACCACTCTCTCCTGGTGTTTCCATAAACCTTGCTTAGAAATTGTGGAGAGTGACTGATCTCTGCTTAAAAATAAATTAGCCTAAAGCTTTGAACAGTGGGATGGGGAGGTCGTGCGAGACGGACGAGCGTGTTTGTGGTTTCCAGTTGGACTTTCTCGTTCCGTCTTTTGGTCTTTTGCCTGGTTCTGATGTTTGTTTTCCTTAGTGTGCAGTAGCTACTGATCGCAGTTTCCTTCACGTGCTCTTGTTGGTCTCTGTACGACCTTGCACTGAGCAGGGGCAGCTCTGCCCGTGCTGCGCGACGGCCGCTCTGACTTGCTGGGCTCACTGACTGGCAGGTGCCGCTGTAGCCCCTTCCCCGTGGTTATCAAGCTCCCGTGTGTGCACCCGGCCAGCAAACAAGGAATTACTCGCTGGAGTGCTCATCGCTTCCTCCGCGCCCGAGTACAGACAGTATTCCAGAGCTTTGTGTTTAAGTGCTCGCTGTTCCACCTCGGATCCTCTGGTTAGTGCGCTGGGGGGGTCACGGGAGCAGCGTGGGTTTGGCTCCCCGAGGGTTCTCTGCAGCCTGACGTGCAGCAGAGTACGTCTGCGCCTCTGCAGAGCTCGGGTCGCTGCCATCTCTTCAGGCGGCGCCTTCCTGGCGGGTCGGGAGAACAAAGTGAAGCCCCGTGAGCTTCACAAGGGCTGTTCTGTCGTGCTTAAATGGGGAGAAAAGGTTGTGAGCCCTTTTAGAGAGTGGTTCTGTAAGTGAAAAAGGAAGCCGGTGTCTTTTTTTTTTTTTTTTTTTAAATCAGCCTTTCTGCACTTCTGCTCTGCTTCTGGGGAAGCAGAACTTTGTCCCCCTGCCCTGTCGGCCGCAGCCCGCGGGGCGCAGGCCGGGGTGTCCGGGGTGCCCGGGCCCTTGGCCAGCCCTGTGGCTTCGCCCGTGCTGGAGCCGAAGCCATCTTGTGCCGAGGGAGCGCGGGGGGGGCGCTGCTGGAAATGGCTGCGGGAGGCTGCTTCTGCTTTTCCTGGCATCCAGCCTAGAAACCGTCATGGCAGTCGCTGGAGAGCTGGTGCTGAGTGGCTGATGTTCCCTCATCCTGCGTCAGCGCGGGAGGAGGAGCCCCACAAACCCTGCCTGGGCCTGGCGGGGCAGCCGGGGGGGCTGAGCGGGTCCCTAACGCCGTGTCTGCTGGGTTCCAGCTGCAGTTCCTTGTGAATTAGTGGATGTTCAAAGCCTTGCTGCTCTGGGCGGCAGTGCTGCGTGGCAGGTATCTGAGCGATAGCAGACAAACAGTTCTGAACGGCTCTTCCTCGTGGCAGCTCGGTGTTCTGGTTGAACCCGAAGGGATGGGCTGAGATAAGGCGGCGCGTTTCTCTGGGGAGACCTGTCTCGTGTTAATAACCACAAACTGCACTGAGAGATGCTGCTCAGAGCCCGTGGAGCCAGTGGGAGCTGGAGGCTGCAGTTCAGCCAAGAGCTGGCGTTTCGCCTTGCCAGGCTGTTTCTAAAGCTTGGTTAAAAAATTGTCTGGAAATGTGTTGGGGAGACGCGTGTCACTGAAGCAGCAGATCCCAGCTGGGCCTCGGCAGCAGGCGCGTGGGTCGCTGCGGCCCTGCGGAGCCGGGCAGGGCGCTCGCGGGGGAGCTGCAGCTCTTGACAAAGTCACGGTTTCCCTACACACATGTTCCAAACTTGTAAAACTCTAATAGACATTCTCTAAGAGAAAATCTGCTCATGCTTAGAGCCTGAAAAGCAACTTTAAGGCAATTATTTCAGACTGCAGGTAACCTGTTCCAATTATTTGGGGTTTGTTGGATTTTCGTTATCGCAGCGGAGAGGAAGGCACCCGCAGCTGTTCAGCAGAACACACTGTTAACATTCCTTTTTGGTTCTGAACACAAAATCAGGATGTTTCTGATGGTAGGTGTTCCTGTTTTTAGAAGGAGGGAGGGAGGGTCAAATATAGCTGTCCTGGGAGGAGCAGATTGGATTTTCTGGCTGTGGGAGAAGAGTCACCTATCAGGAATTCTGAAGGTGTGGGTGGTTCAGCCTTCCTGGGAAGGAGGGAGGATTTAGCATGTGTCTTTCTGGCAGGGGAAAAAAGCACAGATTGTTCCATGTGCTCTGCCTATCGGTCCCAAATGAGGAAGATTTATTTTGTGCTTTTTCAGAAAGCATGCATTCTTCCAGCAGGCTGGGGCGTTCTGGGGCGGAGGAAGGACTCCGAGTGCTGCCAAGGCTGCGGGCGTGTGTATGTGCGGGAGCTCGGTGCCTCTCGGTGCCCCACGTCTGTGTTAACTCCTGCTGTAACAGTGCTCCTCAGAAAGAGCCTGTTCGCTTTTCAGTAGCATAATTTGACATGAATGTTTAGATTAAAGTACTTTACCTTTTTTTAAGCTAGTCAGCTCTTCTAGTGTGAGCAAACAGAGACTTTGCCCTAAAGGAGAGGTTTGTAACTGGATTCAAAGTAGGGTCCCAACATCATGGGTTGGTGCAGGAATACCGTCTCTGTGGAGCTGTTTTCCTGTGTAAAGCAGTATTTTAGGCTCAGTTTTAGGCCTGATTTGGAACCAGAAGCTGCTCTCCCTAGAACATGTCCCAAGCCAGGCCACAGGGTGGGTGGCAGTGGGTGCAGCACAGAGCGAATGGGGTTAATTCAGAGCGGGGAGAGGGGGGGCTGTGCCGCTCTCTCGCTGGTGCCAAACCACCATCGTGAGGTCGGGGGTTCAGCCCCGGGGTCTGGAGCAGCCCGAGCACGTTGTGCAGCCTCGGCTCTGGTTACCCAAGGGTCTCAGCCCGTGTCTGTCAGCGTGGGCCCGTGGGTCCCGGCTGCCCGTGGGCCCCTGGCAGTCGTGGGGGGCTGCGATCCTCAGCTCTTGCTGAAGGTTCTGCCCCGGCTCCCCAGCGCGGGCACTCGGTGACTGTCGCGTTGGAAAATCCACGTCCCTGCAGTCCAGTGATCGCTTTGGCTAATTATTAATGCAAAAAAGCTGAAGAGTGGGTTTTCTTTAACTCTGACTGCCAGAAAGCTTCCTAGTCTGTTTATTTAGTGTAGCGCTATCTGCCTGGTGAATCCTTCTGCAGGACCTGATCTCTGATGGGAGAAGTTCAGCAGTAGGGCTGGTGCACGGCGGCCTGCCCCTAGAGAAGGACCTTGGATTCGGGGTGTTACTGGAGACAGTTGCAGAAGCAGCACAAGAACACTTAAGCCATGATTATTTGGTTCAATAAATGTTTTCACTAGTTCCTTAACCCTGCAGCAGCCTCTGCTCGAGCTTCAGGCATCCAGTTGTGGCCAGTTGTAACCGAGTGTGTCCAAAAGGAGCTTTCAGATGTCAGGGCCAGCTGGAACGGTTAATCATCAGGGTTAAAATTTCGTTTACAGTGGGTTCTGTGTGACTCAGATACCCAACCCTCCGCCTCTTATTTCCCTTTGCTTAGAGAATAGTTCCTTAGTCACAGGATACTTTGGAGATTATCAGGGTTCCTGAAAAACTGGAGCGTGTTGGCAAGGAGCCCTTCCTCCCACACGGAAAATCCTGCTCATCCCAGGGATTCCTCTGCAGGGAACTCTGCGTGTCTGCAGGAACAGGCAGCAGCAGAGCAGAAGCTGTTTTTCTGGACGTTTCCCTCTGAGCTCTGTTGGGAAATCACTTTTTTGCCAGCTGAAACAGCAGCATCTCTGGAGTTCGCTGTGATTCCTGATTTGGAAAAAAAATAATTCAAGTCTGCCTTCTTGCGCTTCGTAAAAATACTTGTTAAACTGTGTTAAACTGCTCCGCAACTTGCTGTCGCTTGATTCCTTCAGAGACTTTGGTGTTTGGATCACGCAATGGAAAGTGTTTCTCATGAGGCTCGTGAAACACGGTGCTTGTTTTCACTGTGAATCATGGGATTATTTTTTTCTTTCCCTATTTGGCTGTTGCTGACCACTGGACAGTTAATTCTTTTTTTAAACTGGGTTTATTAGGGGAAGGAGGCAAACAAGGCTAAGTTAATGTTCAGCTGGAGACAACAGGCACAGCTCTAGCTCAGCAGTGGTCACGGGGATGAACCAACCGTGCTGAAGCAAATAAACAGAAGTGGCTGATGGAGGAAATCCGAGCATCGCACGGCTGAGGTTTGCTCTGGCTAAAATGAACTTCAGTAACGAGATTTTACCGGAAATGCTCCGTGCTCCCAGGTGCTTCTCTGTGTCACCCCCTGGGAGCCCTCTGGGTGCCCCTGGGGGTGGGATCGAGGTACCTGAGAGCTCTGCTCCGCCGCAGGAACATCAAACAAACGTGGGTTTGTGCCAGAGACACGCTACATTATAGTATCACTTTTTAAAGCTTTATATTTTTTGTAGTCAATAATCATACTTAATGGAGTTCTCGCTAATTGCTGACTCCTGTCCGAGAGCTGCCTTTGTCATGGACAATCGCTCTTCCCTCTCTTGCAGGATTGAGTTCCAGAACAAGTTCTACACTGGCACCGGATTCAAGTTTCTCCCCTTCTCCTTTGACACCATCCGCGAGGGGAGGTTCGACGACTGACGGCGCCTCAGCCCAGGCACTGTCAAACGCCCCGTGTTTGTGACTAGTCCTCTCCCCTGTGTCTGAGTTGCATGTGACCTTCCCGTAGTGGAAATAACTTATTGCAGCACCCTCGAGTGTTACCGTGGCTTTGACATTCTTGGGTAACGAGTGACACTGGATCAAAGAAACTTTTTGTTCCTTAAGTTTACCACTGCAGATAGTTAAGTGCATGAAGTTCCCGAGTTTGGTGTGTGATCGTGTATCCTCGTGTTGTGAATTCCCTGGCAGGCTTAGGGGGCCCAGTGGGAGATGCAGCTGTGGCTGAGGGGGCACACGAGCACGTGGAGAAAAGGTGCAACAACTTGAGCTTGCACAAAGCTGCGCAGGAAGAAGAGATTATTTTTTTTTTTTTAAAGAAAGTTTCACCTGTGGATCCTACGTGTGTCAGCCTCAGGTTATGAGCAGTGAGTTGACAAGCCAGGGTGTGCAGGAAAGGCTGTTCTGTTCCCCCCGGAGAAGAGACGCTCCGTTAACTGGGCCCTGCAGGCCCCGTGTCCCCCCCGGGAGGCCCCTTGCCCCTCATTTCTGGGGGCAGGGGGGTGCAGGGGTTTGGTGCCCAGCTGCGGCCTGGGGTGGGATGGAGGCGGGACGAGCCAGGGTGCCAGCGGTCCCTGGTCCTCGCAGGCAGCGGAACTTCTTGGGTTTCTTGTTTTCAAAGGCAGGCCGGGGGCTGCAGAGCCCTCCAGGCGCAGCCCGGCAGCGCCCGTGCGGCCCTGGGGGCGCCGGGGGCAGCATTTGCACAGGCCGAGGGCCCCGGAGGTTCCTCACGGGCGCTCGGGGCTAAGGAGCCCTTGGAGGGGGGGGGGACAGAGGCCGAGTCTTGCCAAAACACCCCGGGGGCAGCGGAGCCCCCATGCCAGGTGGTTGCTGTGGCTTTTTCTCCCGTGCAGGTCGTGGATCGTCTCTTGCCCTCAGCTGGCTGTCGGGGGGGGTGGGGGGGTTGTGTGTGTGTAACTCGTGTTTAATTCTCCCAGCGCTCCGAGGTGTTTGTGTAGGAACGACCCGAGGAGGGCCCGTGTGCGGGGCCCCGGCTCTATGTTCGGGGGGGCGGCACTACGGGTGGAATCGAACGTGCCGGGGGGGCACAGGGACCCCCCCGCCGTGGAGCGCGTTGCAGACACTCGCTGTATAAATTAAACCAACTGCACCACCGGCACCGCGACCCTTCTCTGCTTCCCCCGCGCTCTCTGAGGGGGCTTGGGGGGGCCCCGCGGCCCTGTCCGGGCCCCGAAACCTGCCGGGGGGGGCAGCTGGGACCTTCCGCCGCCCTGCCCCGGGCTCCGGTCACCCGACACCGGTCCGAGGGCGTTTGTGAAACGGGGCGGCAGGACCGGGCCCGGGCTCAAACGTCTCTGCCTCGGGGAGTCCTGCGCGCTGAAGCCTGCAGCCCCCCCCGCTGAGCCCCCCCAGCCTCGGTGACCCCCGGGAGCAGCGGAGCCCTTCGGCCGGGATGGGCCTTGTGTGTCCCCCCCCGAGCCGCAGGGACGGGGTCATTGAGGGGGGGGTTGGTTGGCGATTATTTTTGAGGCCGCTTCCCTCTCCCCGTGGCTGCGGGGGGGCGGGGGGCGGGTCTGCGCTGCCCCGGGACCCCGCCGTGCCCGGGGGCCGCTCTCGCCGTTCACCCCCGCCCCGCTCCCCCCCGCAATCACAATACTCCTCCCGTTTCCAGGGCTCGCCCGGGTCACAGCTCGGGCAGGGCAGGAGCCCCGGGAGCCCCCGGGGAGGTTGGGGGGCCCCCCCCCGCCGGGCTTTGGCCCGGGAAGGGCCCGCGAAGCCCCTCCCGGACCCCGGGCTGGGCCCTGCCCCGCGCCCCGGGGGTTTCACGTCTGTGCCCCCCCGCACCCGCCGGCCGTCGATGAGGGCCCAGCGCCCCCCCCCCCGCCTCCCCGGGGCAGGGGGCGGCCGGAGCGGGGCCCCGGGGGGCAGCCGGGCCTCTCCCCCGGCCCCGGCCCCGCCGCCCGGTCTCGCAGCGCCCTCTCCAGGCGCGGGGGCTGCGGGGCCCCGGCAGCGCTCTCGGTCCATCCCGGGAGCCCGGAACCGGCAGCGCCGCCCCCCCGGGCTGGCGGATGCTCCGGCCCCGCCGCGTCCCGGTTGGCCCCGAGTGGAGACCCGTGACCTGAAAACGGCCCGGAGCCCCCGGCGCCAGCCCCGGCCCGGGCACCCGGAGCGGGCGGGGAAGGGACCCCCCGGCCCGGCCCGGCCCGGCCCGGCCCGCCGGCGGAAGCGGCCGCGCCCGTCCCGCCCACCGCCGGGGCCGGGGCGGGAGCGGCGATGGCGGCGCGCTGGGCGCTGGTGCTGGCGCTGCTGCTGCCGGTGCTGCCGCCGCTGCGGGGGGCGGCGGGGGCCGCGCGGCAGGAGGCGGCGGTGCGGGCGCTGGCGCGGCGGCTGCTGGGCCCGAGCGCCGCCGCCGTGGCGCTGTCGGTGGAGGCGGCGCTGGCGCCGGGCGGCCCCGACACGTACCGGCTGCGCTCGCCGCCCGGCGCCGCCGTGGCCGTGGCCGTGACGGGCTCCAGCGGCGTGGCGGCGGCCGCCGGGCTCTACCGGTACCTGCGCGACTTCTGCGGCTGCCACCTCTCGTGGTCCGGGGCGCAGCTCCGCCTGCCCGACCCGCTGCCGCGGCTGCCGGCCGAGATCCGCGCCTCGGCCCCCGGCAGGTACCGGCGCCGCGGGGGGGGGCACCGGGCGCGGGGCCGGGAGCGACTCCCGCCTCGTTGCCCCGGGACAAGGCGACGTTATGGAACGGGAGCGGGAGCGGGAACGGGGGGCCCCGCCCGCAGCCTCCCCCCCGCTCCCCCCCCAGGTACCGCTACTACCAGAACACCTGCACCCAGAGCTACTCCTACGCCTGGTGGGACTGGGAGCGCTGGGAGCGGGAGATCGACTGGATGGCGCTCAGCGGCATCAACCTGGCGCTGGCCTTCGTGGGGCAGGAGGCGACCTGGCAGCGGGTGGGTGATCGGGGCCGCGGGAGCGGGCAGGGCAGGGGGGGCCGCGGGGCCGGCTGAGCCCCCGCCGCCCCGCGCAGGTGTACCGGTCGCTGGGCCTGAACCAGTCGGAGATCGACGCGCACTTCACGGGGCCGGCGTTCCTGGCCTGGAACCGCATGGGGAACCTGCACGGCTGGGCAGGGCCGCTGCCGCCGGCCTGGCACCTCCAGCAGCTCTACCTGCAGGTACCGGGGGCGCCGGGGCCGCCCCCCCGTGCCACCCCCTGCCCTGGCCCTCCAGGCCGAGGCCGCGCTCCGAGAGCCTTGGGGGCCGCTGCCCCCTTCCCCGAGCTCCGGCAGCGCCCGGGGGCCCCTCGCAGGGAGGTGGGGGCTCCTCTCCCCCAGCTCCCTCCCCGCTCCTCTCCCCCAGTACCGGATCCTGGAGAGGATGCGCTCGCTGGGGATGGTGACGGTGCTGCCGGCCTTCGCGGGCCACGTGCCCCAGGGGCTCCTTCGGTAGGTGCGGCCCCACGTGCTCACAGACCCCCGGGGCCGACCAGCCCTGGCCGCAGCCCCCTCCCCGGGGTCCCACCTCCGGCCTGCGCCGGCTGCTCGGGGCGCTCCTGGGGCTCCCAGCCCCCCTGTGCCCGTGCCGGCTGCCCCGGGAAGCTGCCCCGTCCCCGCAGCCACGCGGTTCCCGCTCCCGACCCCCATCTCTGCCCCCCGGCGCAGGGTCTTCCCGCACGTCAATGCCACTCGCCTTGGGGGCTGGAGCCACTTCGACTGCACCTACTCGTGTACCTACCTGCTGGACCCGGGGGACCCCATGTTCCAGGTGATCGGGACCCTCTTCCTGAAGGAGCTGATCAAGGAGTTCGGCACAGACCACGTCTATAGCGCCGACACCTTCAACGAGATGACGCCCCTCTCCTCTGACCCTGCCTATCTCTCGAGGGTCAGCAACGCCGTCTTCAGGTCGATGGCGGGAGGTGGGTCACCGTGGGGCGCTCGGTGGCCGTGGCTGGGGCGGGGGGACGGTGGCTGGGGGCCCCGTGCGGGCGCTGAGCACCCGCTGGTGCCAGGCCCTCAAAGACCCCTCCGAGAGGGGCCTGACCCCCCGCCCCTCTGTCCCCAGCCGACCCCGAGGCGCTGTGGCTGATGCAGGGCTGGCTCTTCCAGCACCAGCCCGACTTCTGGCAGCCGGCGCAGGTGCGGGCCCTGCTGCGCGGCGTGCCCCTCGGCAGGATGATCGTTCTTGACCTCTTTGCTGAGTCCAAGCCCGTCTACCAGTGGACGGAGTCCTTCTACGGGCAGCCCTTCATCTGGTGCATGCTGCACAACTTCGGGGGCAATCACGGCCTCTTCGGCGCCGTGGAGGCCATCAACCACGGCCCCTTCGCGGCCCGACGCTTCCCCAACTCCACCATGGTGGGCACGGGGCTGGTGCCCGAGGGCATCGAGCAGAACGACATGGTGTACGAGCTGATGAACGAGCTGGGCTGGCGCCACGAGCCCCTCGACCTCCCCGCCTGGGTGACCCGCTACGCCGAGCGCCGCTACGGCGCCTCGAACGCGGCCGCTGCCGGCGCCTGGCGGCTGCTGCTCCGCAGCGTCTACAACTGCACCGGCGTCTGCGTCAACCACAACCACAGCCCGCTGGTGCGCCGGCCCTCCCTGCACATGGACACGGAGCTCTGGTACAACGCCAGCGACGTCTACGAGGCCTGGCGGCTGCTGCTGAGCGCCGGCGCCGCGCTGGGCTCCAGCCCCACCTTCCGCTACGACCTGGTGGACGTCACGCGGCAAGCGGCTCAGCAGCTGGTGGGCGACTACTACCAGAGCATCCGCCGGGCCTTCCAGGGCCACGCGCTGCCGGAGCTGCTGACGGCCGGCGGTGTGTTGGTCTACGACCTGCTGCCGGAGCTGGACAGGCTCCTCTCCAGCCACGGCCTCTTCCTGCTGGGCCGCTGGCTGGAGAGCGCCCGCGCCGTGGCCACCAGCGACCAGGAGGCCGAGCAGTACGAGCTGAACGCCCGCAACCAGGTGACGCTCTGGGGGCCCAACGGGAACATCCTGGACTACGCCAACAAGCAGCTGGGGGGGCTGGTGCTGGACTACTACGGCGTGCGCTGGAGCCTCTTCGTGTCCGCGCTGGTGCAGAGCCTCAACTCGGGCAGCCCCTTCCACCAGGACCAGTTCAACCAGGCCGTCTTCCAGGTGGAGAGGGGCTTCGTCTACAACAAGAAGCGCTACCCGGCCGTGCCGGCTGGGGACACACTGGAGATCTCGAGGAAGCTGTTCCTCAAGTACTACCCCAGCGCCCTGCGGCGCCGCTGGGCTGGGCCGGCGTGACTTCGAGCCGTGCCGCTGGAGCCTCCCCCGGGAGAGAGGGCAGAGACCCCGCACCCTCCCGCGTCCACGCTCCACCGCTCCGGGCCTGGCGCCGCACGCAGGCCCGGAGGCGAGGGGTCCACTGCCCCAGTGCTCCCAGCTGGAAGCTCTGCGGGAGCTGGGACCGTGCAGGGGGACGGGGCAGGCGAGTCCCTGCCGCAGGGCCCTGGCCGGCTGGTGGGGGCAGAGAAGCAGCTGGAGGGGACAGAGCAGCCCCTGCCCCAGGGGAAGCGGGGAACCAGCCTCACCCCTGGTGCCCTGCGCCAGGCGCTCCCCACCCCGGGGACCCCAGCGGGGACCCGCCGGTGACGGCCCCGGCAGCGCTTGGTGCCTTTTGTCCCGAGAGAGACTTTGCGGAGCGTTGGGCAGCGGCGCTGGGGCCGCGCTCCCTGGGACGGGGTTTTCTGGGCCTTTCCCCCCGCTGGGGCTCGGGCAGAGCCCGGCCGGGTGCTGCCAGCCTGCGGAGCAATTAAAGGCCGGGCCGCCGAGCGTTCTTTTCTCCCACGTGTGTCCGTCCCCCCTCCCTAGCGCAGGACTTGTGCAAAATGGGGGGCAGGGGAGCGGCACTTGGCCCCCGAGCCGGCACAGCAGGATCAGCCCCCCCAGACGTGTGCCGGGGTGCCTGGCACGGCCTGGCCAGTGCTGGACCCAGCTGGAGCCACCCCTCGGGGCTGCGGCTCCCCTTGTGCCCCCGAGCCTCCCCCCGCGGGGGGGTCCTGGCTCCGCCGGGTCTTTATCAGGGCAGCTGCGCCAGCATCAAAGGCGCGGGGAGCCCCGAGCGCGGGCAGGAGGCGGGTGGAGGGGCCTTGAGATAAGGCGTCAGACACAACACGCGGGGGGCGGGGGTCCCCCCTCCCAGCCCTCTTAAACAGCGCGGCCGCCCCGGCCGGCACCGCCTGCCCATGGAGAGAACCACGGTGCTGATCACCGGCTGCTCCTCGGGCATCGGCCTGGGGCTGGCCGCGCGCCTGGCGGCCGACACCGCCCGCAGGTTCCAAGGTAACGGGGCGACGCGGCGCTGGGGGGGGGCAGCACCCCCGGGGGCCTCGCCCGGCCAGGCTGGCGCGGGGGGGCGGCCGGGTCCGGCAGCGCCGTGCTCTCTCCCACAGTGTTCGCCACCATGCGCGACCTGGCCAAGGGCGAGCGGCTGCTGGAGCGCCTGGGGGGCCGCTGCCCCGACACGCTGGAGCTGCTGCAGCTCGACGTCACCGACCCGCGCTCGCTGGCAGCCGCCGCGCAGCGGGTGCAGGGGCAGCGGCTGGACGTGCTGGGTACGGCTCCGCCCGGCGTGGCTGGGGGGGCGCCTGCGGGGTCACCGACCCTCCCCGGGGCCCCGGGAGCAGATGCCGAGTCCCGGGAGGTGCCGGCGGCCCTGGGGCTGGGACGGGACGCGTGCAGTGGGGCGGGGGTGCCGGAGGTGGGTTTGGGGAGGGAAGGGCCCCCCCGTTCCTGTCCCGCGGCACCTCGGCAGCGCCAGGGGGTGCGAGGGGGGCGCGGTGCCGCTCACGGGGCTGCGCCCAGCAGTCTGCAACGCGGGCGTGGGGCTGATGGGGCCCCTGGAGACCTGCTCCGACCAGGCCATGAAGAGCCTCTTCGACGTGAACCTCTTCGGGGCCGTCCGCACCATCCAGGCCTTCCTGCCCGCCATGAAGCGCCGCAGGGCCGGGCGGATCATCGTCTCCAGCAGCATCGGGGGGCTGCAAGGTGGGTGCGAGCCCCCCCGCAGTGGGACCCCCGGCACCCCGCGGCACGGGGAAGGGACCCGGCGCTGAGGGTGCGGCTCTGCCCCAGGGCTGCCCTTCAACTCCCTGTACTGCGCCAGCAAGTTCGCGGTGGAGGGGCTGTGCGAGAGCCTGGCCATCGTCCTGCGGCCCTTCAACATCCAGTGAGTGCCCGCAGCGCCGCGGCCGCCGCGCCTCTGCCCGCCGGGCACCGGGTGCAGGGGTGCGGGGACCGGGGGTGCCCCGGGCTCAGAGCTGCGGCCCCGCGCCCTCCCGCAGCCTGACGCTGGTGGAGTGCGGGCCCGTCCGCACCAGCTTCCTGGCCAACGTGCGGCGCCCGGAGCCCGAGGGCAGCGAGCTGCGGGGCCTGGACGCCGAGACGCGGGGCCTCTACCGCCGGTACCTGCGGCACTGCCAGAGCCTCTTCCGCGACGCGGCCCAGGAGGTGGACGAGGTCCTGCAGGTCAGTCCCCGCGGGACGGGGGGGGCCGCGGGGCCGGGGCCGCCTCTGACCCCTCCGCGGTTCCAGGTGTTCCTGGAGGCCATCGGCACCCCCTGCCCGCCCCTGCGCTGCGTCACCTCCCAGCTCTTGGCCCCGCTCTGGCGCCTGAGGCTGGCGAGCCCCGACGGCTCCGCGTACGTGGGGGCGATGCACGACTTCGTGTTCGGCCGCGGCGAGGCCGCCGGGGACCGGCCCTGAGCGGAGCCGTCGGGGCAGCCGCGCTGCCCCCGGCCCTGCCGCGCCCGTCCCGCCGGGGGCTCGGGCCCA
This sequence comes from Athene noctua, assembly GCF_965140245.1. Taxonomy (NCBI): domain Eukaryota; kingdom Metazoa; phylum Chordata; class Aves; order Strigiformes; family Strigidae; genus Athene; species Athene noctua. The sequence goes on along the minus strand of NC_134061.1, from coordinate 504,661 downwards.
CCGTGTCGCCAATAAAGCCCTTTGCGGCCGCCCGGCTCCCGCCTCCGTCCCTCTCGCCGCGACCCCCCCGCCGAGCGCCCGGGGGGGCGGGGGGGTGTCCCCGGGGTCCGGCCGTGCCCGGGGCGGCGGGGCGGGTCTGTCCGTCTCCTCCCTCCGCGGGCGGAGCCGGGTCCCGACGCTCCGCCCGCACCGGGGCACGCCGCGACCTCCCTCCCCCGCTGCCGGGCGCCGCGGCCGGGCGTTCCGGGGGGTGCCGGGGGGGTTCCCGGGGGTGCCGGGGGGCTCCCGGGGGTGCCGGCGGGGCCATGCCGCCCTTCGGCTCGGGGCTGCTGGTGCTGACGGCGCCGCTGGGCGCGCTGCCGCGGCGGGCGGCGGCGGCGGTGGCGGCGGCGGCGGCGGTGGTGGCGGGGCCGCTCTACGTGCACCTGCAGCCGGGGCTGTCGCTGGCCGCCCCCGAGCCGCGCCCCGCCGCGCCGCCCGCCTGCCCCGCGCTGCTCCGCGCCTTGGCCGCGCTCTACGCGGCGGCGGCGGCCGAGCGGGGCCTGGACCTGCGCGTCCTGCTGGGCCCCGGCCGCCGCCTGGCCCGCCCGCCCCGCGTCCTGCTCGCCGCCGCCGCCGAGGCGCCGGGGCCGCCGGGGCCGGTGCAGCTCGGCCTGCAGCGTCTGGCCGCCGCCGCCTACGGCTGCCCCCCGCGCCTGCCCGCGCTGCTGCTGGGCGGCCCCGCGGAGCCCGGGGGGGCCCCCGAGGAGGAGGAGGAGGAGGAGGACCCCGAGGGCGGCCCCGGCGCGGCGCTTCCCGACTTCTCCGACGTGGCGGTCGGCGGCACCTTCGACCGCCTCCACGGCGCCCACCGCCTCCTGCTCAGCGCCTGCTGCCTCCTGGCCCGGCGGCGGCTCCTGGCCGGGGTGGCCGACGGCGACCTGCTCCGCCGTGAGTCCCCGGGGCCGGCCGGCACCGTGCGGGGACCGAGGGGGGTGAAGGGGCGGAGACGAGGGCGGCCGGTCCGGCGCGGGGCCGAGGGGTCAGCCCGGCGCCGGCCCGGGCCAGGGCGGGGAGAGGGGCCGGGGCCGCGGGCTGGGGGTGCCGGGCGGTCCCGGCAGCCGCGCTCCCGCAGCGCCCGGGCAGGGTGACGGGGGGGAGCCGGCGGTGCCCGCGAGCGAGACCCGCAGAGGGTGCGGCGGAGGCAGCTCCCCACAGCCACCGACGGGTTTCGTCTCCGTCTCCCGGTCTTGCCGCCGTGCCGGGAGCTGCCCGTTGTCGAACGGCCGCTCTCCCCCTTGTCCTCCCTCCCTCCCCGGCAGACAAGGTCCTGATGGAGCTGATCGAGCCCTACGAGCTGCGAGCGGCGAAGCTGCGCGAGTTCCTGGAGGACGTGAAGCCCTCGCTGCGCTACGACATCGTGCCCCTGGCTGACCCCTACGGCCCCTCGGTCACGGACCCCGACCTGCAGTGCCTGGTGGTCAGCGAGGAGACCCGCCGGGGAGGGGAGGCCGTCAACAAGAAGAGACTTGAAAACGTAACGTGGGCGCAGGAGCCCGGCGGGTGCCCCCGCCCGCCCGCCGCTGCCTCGGGGTGAAGCGGCTCTCGGGGAGCAGCCGCCGGGGCGGGGGGGCAGGACGCCCGCGCAGGCTCTGCCGACCAGACGGGTGCTTCGTGCCGAGCTGCCCCCGGCCGCAGCCGAGGGGGGGGGTCAGGCGGGCGGCTCTGGGCTCCCCTCCCCTCTCGGTGCCGGGAACGCGCCCCCCGCGGGGATGGAGCTGCCCGTGGGGACGCTGGTGGCGGAGCCGTTTGCGCTGGGTCGCTCGGGCCTTGACCTCTCGCTGAGCCCCTTCCCCGTCGGGGCTCTTCTCTCGGCAGGGGCTCCCCGAGCTGGCTCTGCACGAGATCCTGTTGATGAAGGACCCCGACCACCGCCAGAACGAGGAGGAGAAGATCAGCTCCTCCAGCCTCCGGCAGAGGCTGCTGGGGACGCTGCTGCGGCCCCCGCGGGTGAGGGGGCAACTGGAGCCGCGGGCCGAGGGCAACGGCGTGTCCGGGAGGAGGGGTGCAGGGGCCACCTGCCTGCTGCCTGTACTGGCCCCCCAGCGGGAGCAGGTCCCCGCTCTCGGGGCCAGGACCTTCCACGCCTGCCTCCGGGCCGGCTGGTCGGGACCCTTCTCCAGCAGAGCCCGTGTCCTCCGGCTGCTGGCAACGGCTTTTCCTTCCGCCCTTAGCAAGACCCCGCCATGCCTTCGTGCCCGTACGTGATCGGCCTGACCGGAGGAACCGGGAGTGGGAAAACCTCCATTGCCAAACTCCTGGGGCACCTGGGAGCCTTCCTCATCGACGCCGACAAGCTGGGCCACGCCGTCTACGTCCCTGGTGGCCCTGCCTACGAGCGGGTGGTGGCCACCTTTGGGGCAGGTAGAGCCACCGACGGCTGCGGGGAAGACTGGGAGGAGGAAGAGGAGGGAGGGGTGTGCATCATCCTAGGGTCCCAGGGAGCCGTCCAGGCCAGCGCTCCCCCCCCTCCCGTGGGTTTCGGGCCCTGCAGCACCCAGAGGGGGCTCTGGGTGGATCCGGTGGCGGTTGGGCCTGGGCGTGACAAACCGCCGCGTCCCCGTCCCACGCATCCCGCGTCAGAGCTGCTGTAAAGGGCCCGGTGTGGAAGCCAAACCGGGCTGCCCTTTGGGAAAAGTTCTTCCCTGTCCCCTTCTGGAGCAAGGAGAAGAGCTGCCAGGTCAGGTCCTGCAGCTCCTGTCTGCGTCCTTTTTGAGCACCGTGCTGAAACCCTTCTGCTCTGGCCTGGGCTTGCTGCAGGGAGGGGAGTTGGGTTCGTTCCTCCTGAGCCTGTTCTGCTTCTGTCTTGCAGAAATCTTGAATGAAGATGGGACAATTAACAGGAAAGTCCTTGGGGCCAAAGTGTTTGGAAACCAGGTAAGAGCAGCAGAGACTGTCAATATTTAACCTCGTGAGCGGGGAGCCCTCCATCTGTGCTGAGGCTTTTTATTTTTCAGCCCTTTGAGCTGACGCCTCCCTGATCTGGCAGCGACGTGCAGACAGGGCAGGACACAGAGATCCCGTCTCGGTAGCCGAGTCAGTGGCTGTGCTGGCCCCGCTCCTCCTGCCCCAGCAGCTGCTGCTGCCTCCCCACCCCTGTCCCCGTGCCCTCTGTCCCACACTTGTCCTTCCCCCAGCGCAGAGCTGCACCCTGACGGACGGGGAGCTGGTGCTCCCTGACCCCGGCGCGGCTTGGGCTTGTACCCGGCCGGGCTCGGTGTGGGGCACCTGAACCTGACCCTCGGTGCCCGGCTTTGTTGGCCGGGCCAGCACTCGGAGCTGCTGTGGGCTGCCCCAGGCCAAGCGGCAGCTCGAGGGGTCTCGCGCGGGTGCTGCTGCGGGGGAGCGCGGGTGCTGCGGGCGCGTCTTTGCAAGGCGCCTCTGGCAGCACAGACAGAGGCTGTGCTATGCCTGGCAGGGGAAGGAAAATAATGGGGGAAAAAGAGCCTTGACGCCACCAGCAGGCGTGGGGGCCCCTGGCCGGCGTGGAAGCTTTGCTCCCCTTTCCTTTACTCAGCGAAGCCGGCCATGGGCCAGGCCCGTCCCCCGTGCTGGGCACCCTCTGGGCCTGCTGCTGCCAGCAGCCATCCCCTGGTTTGGCTGCCCCGGGGTTCGGAGGGCAAGTGGCCAAATCCTGTCGTGGTCCCTCCTAGGAGCGGCTGAAGAGTCTCACGGACATCGTGTGGCCCGAGATAGCCCGGATGGTCAAGGAGCAGATCGAGGAGGCGGGTGCTCAAGGTAACGGGCGGCTGCCCTGGCAGCGCAGCGCCGGGGCTTGGGTGCCTGGTCTCGTGCGGCACAGCAGGGCCCAGGGCCCCTGGGACGCTGCTGCTCTTGGCAGCCCCGTGAGTGTTTTCCACGCTCAGAGCCCCCGTCTTCTCTGCTGGGCTTTTCACTAGCGCATCTCTGAGCAAACTCCTCCGCTCAGCTGGGCCGGCCGCTGGGACAGGCTGACCTCAGGCTCGGAGGGAGGGTGGAGGTTGTGTTCTCTTTTCCATGTGACTTCAAGTTCATTTCTGGTGGAGTGCTCCAGCAGTGAGCCTGGTGTTTATTCCTCCCGGGAGCAAAATTTTCCCAGCTGTTGGGAGATGCTGTTGGGAGCTCGATAGGCATTTGGCGGGCGGCAGCGGTGCCGTGCCCAGGAGCCCTCCCATCCCGGGTGTCCTTTAGGCAAACCCAGCCGCCGCCTGCTGCTCTCCTCCACGTGAGGTTCTCTGGCTCAGCAGCGCAGTGGCTGTGCCACCAGTTTGAGGAGGGGTAACGCCGCGGGCGCGCGGGGCCTGGCTGGGTCGGACCCGGGGAGCGGCCGCGCTGCCTGGCGGGCGCCGGGTGGTGAGGAGGGGCCCCTGTTCCCTAGGGAAGGCCGTGTGCGTGCTGGACGCTGCCGTGCTGCTGGAGGCTGGCTGGCAAGACATGGTCCACGAGGTGTGGACGGCCGTCATCCCCGAGGAGGAGGTGGGCGCTGCCCCTCGGCCCGGCGCTTGCGGCGGGGCCGGCTCTCGGCTCCCCCTGCCCGAGCGCCTGAGGGTCCCTCTCGCCCTGCCAGGCCGTGCAGCGCGTCGTGGCCAGGGACGGGCTGAGCGAGGAGGCTGCTCGCAGCCGCCTGCGGAGCCAGATGACCAACAGCCAAAGGGTGCAGCAGTCGCAGGTGGTGCTGTGCACGCTCTGGGAGCCGGACGTCACCCGCAAGCAGGTGAGCCCCTGGCCGGCCGCAGCGCTGGCGACCCCCGGGGGGCCAAGGGGGACTGCAGGCCGACCCTGGGCACGGCCATGCTGGATCTGGGGGTGCAAATGCAGCAGGGAGGGGACAGGGAACGTGGGGTCCTGGTGTGGTGCCCGGGCCGTGGTGCCGCTCGCCTCGTCCCCGGCCTGGCCGCGGGTCTGAGGCGCCGCCCCGCGTGGGTTCTCTGGCAGGTGGAGAAGGCCTGGGACCTCCTGCAGCAGCGCCTGAGCCACAAGTGCAGCCTGTGAGGGGGTCGCGCTCCCCTTCGCCGTCACGGGCCGACCCCGCGGATCCCACAGCGGTGGGGCGGGAGGCGAGGGGCCGCGTCCTGGCATCACGCGCCGTCAGCCGGGCCGGGGGGCGCACAGCGCAGAGGCTGAACCCCCCCGCCACGTCCAGCCCCACGGGGGGGTCCCGCCGCCCCCTGGCGCGAGGGGGGACACTGCGGCGGCTCCCCGGGCCGAGCCCGTGCTGGTGCCCGGCTCTCCCTGGGCGACAGTAAAGAGGCTTCTCCCTGTGTGCGTGTCCGAGTGCTGGGACTGTCCCCTGTGCCCCCGGCCTGTCCCGCAGGGGGCTCAGCCCCCCCCCGGCCTGGCCCGGGCGCCCCCTGCCCTGCCCGCCCCTGCTGCGGGCACCGCCCGCGGCTCGGGCTCCAGCGGCTCTGCGGCCCGGGGCCATTCCCGAGAGCTGGAGGCTGAAGCTCGTTCCCGGACGGTCCCTGCGGCTCCCGGCACAACCGGCAACCGCCTGCCGGGCCCGGCTCGACCCCCGCGCCGCGGAGCATTTATTTTCCCGTCCCCGCTCCGCGCTGCCCGCTCGGGGACCGGCGCGTTCGGTCCCGGCAACGAGCCCCCGCGGGGACCGGCCCAGCCGCCGCCGCCGCCGCCGCTCCCGGCGACCTCTGACCCCGCGCACCTGCGTCGCGCTGACGTCACGGCGGTGACGAGCGCGCCGGGGCGGGCGCCCCCTGGCGGCGCGGGGCGGACTGCTTTTCCCGTCGGCCCCCGCGGGGGTCACATGACCGGGGCGGGCGGAAGATGGCGGAGCCGCCCGGCGCCGCGGCCGAGGACTCGTGGGGGAAGGTGGGTCCGTCCGCCGGGCTCGGGAGCGGCACCGGGGCGGGCGGGGCAGCGGTCGCAGCGCGCGGGGACCGGGGGGCGGGCGGTGCGGCCCGGGCTCCCGGGGAGGCGGGGGCCGGGGCTCCGGGGACACCGTCTGACGTCTCTTCTCCCGCCGGCCCCGCGCAAGGTGGACGCCGCCTACAGCGACAATGGCCTGGACTCGGGTAGGTGCCCAGGGACCCCCCGTGCGGCCGCGGCAGCCGCTTGTCGCGACGGGGGCGGCGGCTGCCGGGGGCCCCCCGCGCCCCGTCCCGCTGCGGCGGGGACGCGCCCCCGGCTCGTCACCGACCCCGCGAACCCTCTTGCAGCGCTTTTCGTGGAGAACGCGAGGAAGGGCAGCATCGTGTCGCGAGCCAACAGCATCGGCTCCACCAGCGCCTCCTCCGTCCCCAACACAGGTGCGTCCCCCGCGGCTCCGGGCGCTCGCTCCGGGGCCCGCACCGCGCCGGCGCCTCCACCCTCCCCGCTGCGCGGCCGCCCCTCGCTGTGGGCGCAGGATCCCGCCCCGAGGACGGCGGGCGGGCGGCGGGGAGCAGCGCCCGGGCCCGGGAATCGCTCGGTCGCGTTTTGTCGCCTCCCCGGGGGAGCTGCAGCGCGTGGCCTCGGCCCTGCCCGGGCCTGGCAGCCGGTGCCCCGAGCCGTGCCCCGGGCATCGCCGCTCGGGCTCGCTCCCCTGACACGAGTCCTCCCGGCGCAGACGACGAGGACAGCGACTACCAGCAGGAGTCCTACAAGGAGTCGTACAAGGACCGGCGCAGGCGGGCGCACACGCAGGCGGAGCAGAAGAGGCGAGACGCCATCAAGGTAACGCCGGAGGCTGCGTGTGCCGGCGGCGCCCAGCACCCGCCGGTTCGGGTCCTTCCCGTTTGTTTTGCTGCCGGATCCCCCCCGGACGTGGCCTGTGCCGGGAGCCGCCTCGGCTCTGGCTGCTGCCTGCTGGGCCCTGGGCTCGACGCCTTTTGAAAGCACCGGCCTGACGCTGCCGAACCCCAAACACACGCGCTGTGGCTCTGCTTCCCCGCAGAAAGGCTACGACGACCTGCAGGCCATCGTCCCCACCTGCGAGCAGCAGGATTTCTGCATAGGCTCCCAGAAGCTGAGCAAGGCCATCGTCCTCCAGAAGAGTGAGTCCTGAGGGTGGGGAGAGGGAAGGGGGTGCTGTCAACCCCCAAAATGCTTCGCTAGAGCTGTGCAGCACGGAGGCTCAGCACTTTGGGACCTTCTGGAGTGACACTGCTCTGGGGGTCCCAGGCACTGCCACCCTCCCCCCCGAGGAGTCGGGGCAGCCGGGACCTGGCGCTGCCCAGGCTCAGGCACCTTCTGCGGGGACCTCGGGGGCTCGTGTGTGCTCTCGAATCCTCACTCTGGGTTTTTGTGCTCAGCCATTGACTACATCCAGTTCCTGCACAAGGAAAAGAAGAAGCAAGAGGAGGAAGTTTCTACCCTCAGGAAAGATGTGATGGCCTTGAAGATCATGAAAGTGTAAGGGCAGAGCTGCCGGGGTGCTGCCCTCTTCTTCCTGCCCTTTCCCCCCTGCCCTTGCCAGGCTCCCTGGGTGCACCCCGCGCCCCCCAGGCAGCCAAACCCGTCCCTGCCTCCTCTTGTCCTTCCTCCTCCGGTGGCTCCTTCATGTGGGTCTGTCTCAGGTCAGTTGGTAGAGTTTAGTATGAGGGTGGATCTGAGTCAGGAAATTAATCTGCTCCCAGTGTCAGGAGCAGCTGCAACTTCCTGGTGTTTATTTACTTGCAGGATTTTCTGCAAATTCTTGGTCCTCCCCGTCCCTGCAGCGGTTCTCAGTGGCCAGGGGCGGGCAGGGGGTGCTGCAGGGGTGGGCACGGTGGGGGTTCGGGGCTTCGCTCTGCTGCTCACACGGGGCGCTCGGTTTGTTGCAGGAACTACGAGCAGATTGTGAAAGCTCATCAGGACAACCCGAGCGAGGGGAAGGACCGGGTCTCTGACGAGATCAAGTTCAATGTTTTCCAAGGCATCATGGATTCCCTGTTCCAGTCCTTTAACGCCTCCATCTCGGTGACGAGTTTCCAGGAGCTCTCGGCGTGCGTCTTCAGCTGGATTGAGGAGCACTGCAAGCCCCAGGTGAGCGCGGGGGCCCTTGTGCTGACCTGGGCAGGGCGGGGGCCTGGGGGGACACGTGGCGCTGCCCCAGCTCCAGCCTCCCCCCTGCAAACCAGCTGCCGGCCTGTTCGGAGGCTCAGAGCTGGCCGGGGTGAGGCAGAGCTCGGGGGTCGGTCCTGCTGGGCCCCACCTCGCGGTTTTCTGGGAGTTAAGAAACCCCTGAGGGAGGCGGGGGGGGGCGGGGTGGGACAGGGCCGGGTCCCTGCGCTGCTGCCGCCCAGGAAGGCGTGGGAGCGTTTCCCGTGGGCTGGGCAGCGCCCGTGGGGCCGGGACTGCGGCGCTGCCCGTGGCACCGGCCCCGGGCCGTCCCCCACCGGAGCGACTGCCGCGTCCCCTCTCTGCCCCAGACGCTGCGGGACATCGTGGTGGGGGTCCTGCACCAGCTGAAGAGCCAACTCTACTGAGCCTTCCCCTGCGGCGCCGCGGGGCCGGGCACCTCCCGCCCGGGCGCCAGGAAGGGCTGGGCCGTCTCCCTCGGGGCTGGTTTTGAAGCTTCTTTGAATTAATTATTTATTGTATTAAGTACCAAACCAAAACGAGGCTGTGCAGCCACCTCTGCCCCACGGGTACTGCCACAGCTGAGACTACCAAATACTTGTAGGGACTTGGCAGAGCCGGGGGGTGTTTCGAGCAGAGATCTTGTGCCAGAGTGCTCAGGGCAGGTGGGGGCGTGGGGGGGCGTTGCCTCTGTTTCTGCCGCGGAGCAGCTCTCTGACCCCAGGCCTCTGCCCCTCTGCTCCCCGCAGGGGGATGGGAGAACAGACACTGAAAGCTGTTGGTTTCTGTTAGAACACTCGGAACACGCTTCTCCCGGCACCGCGGGGGGTGGGGACGCTCTGGCAGGGCCGAGCCCCGGGGACACTCGCCCGGGCAGTGCCACCTCCCGGCGCGGCGCTAAAACCCGCCCTGTGCTGCCGCCGGCCCCGAGGGGAGGGAGCGAGGGTCTGCTCTGGCTCCGGGGTGCAGCGGGGCCGCCGCGCCCAGGCCGGGGCTCAGCCCTGCGCTCGCACGCGACCAGCCCCGATCCGATCCCATGTTTTTCTGAACCGCCGAGCTCACCCTCGGCGTCCTCAGCTCTGCAGTCGGACGCGCTCTGGGCCCCCCTCGCCCGCAGCCGTCAGCGGGTCCTGGCTCTGCCCCTGCACCCCGGGACCGTGCTGGCAGCAGCGGGGTTTGTTCTCCGCAGTCGCTGCCTGCCCCCGCCCCAGGGCACTGGGTATTTATTTCAGTTTTTCAGTTCAGGTCCTGGGCTCTGAACGCTGCAGCCTGAGAACGCTGAAGCGACCGCTTCTACCCGCCTTGAGCGGCAGAGCCCCCATTCGCGTGGTGGGTTAATTATATAAATTTTTTTCCTCAAACTCCAAATCTGGGTGCCCTTTCCCCCCCACCCCGCCAGCTGCGTCTCACCTGTCGCTCTGGGAGGAAGAAAATCCTGTGGGGGGTGAGGGGGGGGTGGGTTCTGCACTGGACAGGGGGCACGGACAGAGCCCTGGGAGCTGCTCGGCCAGAAGCTGCCTTGGGAGGAGGACGTGGAGTTTTACAGACCTCACATGTGAAAGCAACATATTTTTCTATTGTGAAAAGTAATTAAATAAATTTTGCTGAATGTTTTAATTATTTTTCTGCTTTTATTTCTGTTGCTGAGTTCCTGGAGCCTTCCCCTAGACAGGGCAGAGATGGACTTGGTGTTTCTGGTTGCCCCTCGTAGCTCTTACCTCCCCCTGGGCCTGCCCTGACCCCCTTTGGCCAAAAAAACGCCACAATGACACAAACTGAACCAAAAACCTGCTGTTTAATGGGTTGGAGTCTCCTGCACCCCTCAGTCCCAGGGCGGAAAGGGCTGAACCACAGGTCGAGCTCTGCAGCCAGCACAGGCCTCGTCCCCTCACTTCTCCCAGCGACACCAGGGATGCCACCATGGTGCACTCACACCTTGCACCACAGTGAACACTCACACCTTCCCCTACACCGCCCCAAGGACACCCACCTCGCCCACTCCTGGCACCGATGGGCAGGAAGAAAGAATATTCCCTCTGGCAGGGAGGGGGCTTGGTGCCAAGTCATCCCCTCCACCCACCCTCCCAGCTCCAAAGCATTTTAACACAAACATACAACTAAGCAGGACGAGACCGAGCCCTGCAAGAAGAGGAAAAAAATCAACCCAAGAGCCGAGTGCCAGCAGCAGCTCCCGCTCCCCGGGGCTCCCTCGGCGCCTCAGACCGCCGGCAGCGCGACGTTGTGCTCCTCGTCCGTCTCGATCCCCACCTCCTCCTGCACCGGCACCGAGTGTCTCAGCGTCGTGGCTGCCCCGGCCCGGCCGAGCCGCCGCCGCGGTACTTACGAAGAATTGCTTCTTGCTCTTGGGGTACCCCTCCAGGATGGCCTCCAGCAGCTCCGTCGCCTGGCGAGACGGGGGGGCTGTGGGGGCCGCTCCCTCCTCCTCAGCCCCGCTCCAACGGGGGCTGCGCCCCGCGGTGCCCAGCCGACCCCGAGTCCCCGTCAGGGCGCCAGGGTCACCCCCCGGCCCCACAGCCTGTCGCCGCTCCCTCACCATTCGCTTCCTCCTCCGCCACTCCTTGCAGTACAGCCTCTGCTCGCTGCAGACCTGATAAGCGGGACGAAGCGAGCACAAAGTGAGCACAAAGCGAGCAGCCGCCCCCCGCAGCCGGGACACATCAAGGACCCACCGGACAGCCCAGCTAGAGCCAGAGGGTTATTTAACACCCCTGCAGGGACGTGAACCCCTGGAACAGATCGTTCAGGACAGGGAAGATGAATTCACTCGGGCAGGTGACTGCGGGAAGCAAAGGTCTGCAAGGAAAAGGCAGCTCAGGCTGTTTCCTACAGACGCCCCGAGCGTTGTCCCCAGGGACACTGTGGAGCAGCCCGGGTCCCACACAACCCCCCACCTCTGTGTGCCGGGGACAGCTGGACTGGGACGGCGTAACTGGGGGGTGGTTTGGTACGATCGGCCCGGCCCTGGCCGGGGCTCAGCCCCTGGCAGCTCTTTACCTTCTCTTTTTCTTCCGGAGTGACGTGGTTGCTGGCAGACTTGATCCTCCCCAGTTTCTCTGTGTAAGTCGCACAGTCCTTCTTCAGCTCCTCAATCTCTCTGGCCATCTCGGGGGTTGTCATGGAGCTGTTCAGGTCCTTCAGCTCTGGAAGGGAGGTGCCAGTCACCGGCAGGGCCGACAGCCGGGGCACAGCCCCCCGTGCCCGCGGGCCCCCGCCAGCGCAGCCGCTCCCGGTGCGGCCGGGGCCCGGTGGGGCGGGCAGGGCGCACTCACCTGTCTCCATGTGCCGGCAGCTCTGCTGCAGCGCCTGCACCTTGGCGGAGAGGGCAGCGATCTCCCCGTCCAGGCCGCGGAGCTCCGCATCGCTGGCGGCCGGGAGCTGCTCCTGCAGCGAGGCGGCGGGTCAGCGGCGGGGGGGGCGGGCGGGGGCCGCGCCCGGGGCCGGGGCTCACCTGGTCGGCGAAGTAGATCTTCTGCTTCCCGTAGGCCTTCTCGCGGACGCGGCCCTGCTGCGCCAGCTGCTCCAGCGCCTTCACCACGGCCTGCGGGATGGCGCCGTCAGCCGCGCCCCGGCCCGCCCCGCGCCCCCCGGCCCGGCCCCGCTCACCGCCTTGCCCAGCCCGTGCTCCCGCTGCAGGTTCCCGAAGGCGTCCTGCGCGCTGTAGGGCCGGTTCTGCTCCCGCAGGTACCGCAGCAGGACGGCGGCGGCGCCTCCTGCGGGACAACCCGCCGGTCACCGCGGCCGCCGCCGCCCGGGACCGCAGCAGCGCGGGGACGGGCCCCACTCACCGCCCGCCGCGGGGCCCTCGCGGCCTTTGCTCATCCTCCGCCGGCGCTGGCCCCGCTCCGCTTCCGGCCGCCCGCGATGACGCACTTCCGGCGCGCCGCCCGCTGCCGCCAATGAGGGGAACGGAAGGGGCCTCCGAGTGGCGGGGGGGAGGGGCGCGAAGCCACGCCCCGGGGGCGGGACACCGGGGCCCAGGGGCGGGGCCGGTTCCCCCGTTCCCCGGTGCCGGCCGGGCCCGCGGGGCGAAGCGGCGGCCGGAGAGCGCGGGGCGGGGGCTCCGCCCCCCCGGGCCCGGCAGGAGCCGGTGCCGAAGCGGCCGGGGGAGGAGCCGCCGCCATTCCCCGCCCGGCCGCGGCTCAGCGCCCCGGGACCGCCGAGCCTTCGCTGACCCGTTACCGACCCGCCTGCCCCGGGGCGGGGCAGCCCCCCCCGCGACCGCAACCCCACGGCCGGCACAAGACAAGAAGCGCAGCGGTTGCCCGGGGCAGGTGCGTCCGGAGGGAGCGGGGCCGCGGCTGCGGGAAGCACAAGGGGCGGCTGGGGCGGGGGCTCGGGCCAACCGGCTGCCCCAGCGCCTCTGCCCCGCTGGTTTTTACGTGACCGCAGCGGGCAGAAGCTCTTCGGCCAGTGGCGGCCCCGGCCGGCGCCGGGCTCTCGGCACACGCGGCTGGAAGCAGCGGGGCGGCCCCGGCGCCAGAGCAGCACCGGCCGGGCAGGGCGGCCCCACCTCTCCCTGCTCCGGAAAACCGGAGCCCCCGAGCCAGCGCCGCGGGAGCGGTTCTGCCGCTGTCCGACGGGCGCCGGAGGCACACGGGGAGCTTGAGCAAAGCGCTGGTCCGTTATTTGAGGAAAGCGACACAAGAGCAGCTGCCACACGCGCGTGTTCTTTGCGGGACTCGTCATCACAGTTGGTGTCTTATTGCCAACGCGTCTCTTACAAAACAGCGTCACTCGAGAGCCGGAGCTGAGCCGTCGCTGCAAGCACAAGCACCGCGGCAGGAGCGAGGGGCTCGTCCCCACCCGGAGCGGGATATTGCTGGGAGAGGAGACTTGGATTCTGTGCACGTTTTAGGAGTGGGGAACGGTTGTCTTAAAGACAGAACAGCATTAAGTCCCAGACACGAAGTCTGAGGGGACACCAACCCCGCCTCCCCGGGGCGGTCGGCTCCGGGATTGTCCTCGGCGGCGCTGTCGGTCCGGCCGGCGGCCCCGGAGTGCAGAGCCCGGATTTACTGTCCTGGGTGAGGAAGTGTGGAACAAGCAGCGTCCTGGCAGAGAGTGCAGGGCAACGCATGGGTGATTGTGGAGCTATCACATCAACGCCTTTTCCCTATGAATTACCAGTGTAGTTTATTTTAAAATCCAAGCGAGGCTACAGAGTCACAAGTCACAGTGGTGTTCCCAGCCAGGGCTGGCTGTCACGTCACTCATACTCACACAGGAGACGACCTAGGTAACTGTGCAAGGCTTTTCCTTCCAGGGTTCCCTCCACGACGCACGATAGAAAACCAGAGGGAAGTGGTGGGGTTCTTACTGGCCCCGTGAGCCGGCAGGATCCAGCTGGTTCAGCTCGGACTGATCCAGCAGCTCAAAGTCATCCCCTTCGGCATCCGTGTCCAAGTCCGAGCTGGCCGTTCTGAGGTAAGTCTTTGCACCTCTCTGGGGATTGTCGCCGCGCGAGGGGCCCGGCTGAGGGGCCCCTGACAGCGCCAGCTGTATCATGCCTCTGGTGACGAAGCCGGCTATGTTGTGGGTGAGGTTCTGTACAGACGGCAGCGCGCCCGACTCCTCCTGCTCGTACGGGAGATGCAGGTCTTCTGTCAGCTGAGGGCGGTAAGCCAGGCTGGGGATCCCAATGCTGGTGTCATCCTCGTCATCTATGCCAGCTGCTTCCGGGTTTATGGAAGGGAAGTCGGGGAGATCCCGGGCAAAAGATTCTTCAGGGTCGCTGTGACCATCCAGGTCTAGAAGAGGAGAAAATGCTTTGAATACACAGCACAGGCCAAACCCGAGGCGGGGGCAGCACACACGCGAGCGCTGGGCCACCACCTCCCCGAGAGAGCCCGTCTCCTGCCGCCTCACGGACCCATCGTGCTGTCACCTGCCCTGGCACGGCTATTCGGGGTGCCTGCTGGCCTCCCCAGGGCACATGCTGGAGCAGACACCCTCTGCCAGAGGAAACGCCCCGTGGCAGGCGGGGCTGCAACCCGCATCCCTGCAGCCAGGGACGCGCAGGGCTGGGTCTGCCTCTGGAGAGCAGCTGCCGGTGCTCCACTAAAGCACCACAGGGACGAAGAAGCTCAGTTCTGACAAAACAGGTACTGGCATCTCAGCCAGCAAGACAGACATCAAACAGCTAGGCCTCGAGGACAGAAGGCAACGCACCCTCCCTCCAAGCCATCACACCGGCGCCTGCCAGAGGCTGCCCACTCCCCCTCACCTTCCGACCCCTCCGTCAGGGGAGTCTGGCCCCTCGACAGGTTAAACATCCCATTCTCCGTGTAGGAGACCTCCGCGTCCGAGTGCTCCGAGTCAGAGATGGTTAGTTCCTTGGCGACCACAGAGTCGTCCAGCTTTGAAATTGGAGATAAAATTGGAAACATCAAATACTGGAAAGCTGATTCCTGTGCCTCAAGACAAAACACGTGATCCAGTGGCCGCCAGTTAAACCCAGTCCTTGTGGGAGGCTGGCACCTGAGGCTCATCTCACACGTGACTGCCTCGCCTAGGAGACTGGCTGGTACAAGCAGCTCTGGACATACTTGAGCGAGACAGAATAGGACAGGCCTCTCTAAAAGGAGGATATCCTCATCTGACCTCCCATCACAACGTGCTGGATACAGGGCTACGGACCCCGTGTCCACGCAATGGGGTGAGTTCGTTCTGGTCAGCTGAGCCTTTCTGCTTCTGAGACTTTGCATTACCTTGGGACAGAACGCAGCGAGCTCCTCTTCACTGTCACTCCCATCATCCACAGCCTCCTGACTGAGGGATCGGTGACGCACTGCCAGAAACCAGAGACAAAGCTTGTTATTGCTGCTAGGACGGGGTCTGCACAGGGCCAACCTCAGCAGAGTAGAAAAACCCTCAACTGCCATGCGTGGACATGACACAACCCAGCAGGGACACGACGTGACACAACCCGACACGCTTTGTTCCTCAGCAGAGCAACGGGATCGTTTCTGACGTGGGCTGCTGCAGACCTTCTGCAGAGATGAACATGTTTAGCAGCTCCCTCGCGCCGAGCCCCTCCTCTTTTTTCAGTGCCAGTGCAATACGGAACAGGCAGTCCTGGCAGCTCAGCAGGGCGGCTCGGCGCTGCGAGGAGCCCACGCCAGCCGCTGGCCGGGAGCTGCCTGCGCAGGCAGAGCGGCCCAGCGCGGCTGCAGGGACCTGCCGGCGCCAGGGGAGCGGTGCCACACGCAGCCCTGGCCCTCCCCGAGGCCGGGCCTGGCTCGCAGGCAGTGTCAGGTACGGAGGGGCAGAAACACAGCACAGAAACTTACGCTGCTTCTCCCGCTGCTTTGATATCATGTAGCCTCGAACGCTGAAATCCAGCCGCTGCAGAGCTGGCTCCAGCTTCATGTACACGCGCTGCCCCAGTCTGTGGTACACGGCAAGGGGCCACAGCAGGATGAAGAGCACTGAGGTAAGTGGGAACTCTGATCAGAAGTCTGTTCAGGATGCTACTTGGCAAACATCTTGCCCATTTTGTGCTGCAGCACAACACACACAGGGCACGCGAGGTCTGAGCGCTGGAGGCAGTGCTGCGGGGGGGCGGGTTGGTGCAATCACCTCTGCCAATTTAACAAAACTGAGAGGCCATCCTATTAGTGCTCAGATCTCTGGTTACTAAGCACTCAAACATGTTCTCTCTGGACCAGAGACCTTAGAGTCCCGGAGGAGAACCACCACATTCCAGGCAGAATATATTAACGTAAAGTTTAAAGCCATTCACACAAACTTCCCTTCAGAGCAGAAGAGCCCCATCCCTCGGCCATCCAGCTCCCACTCGTCTCCACCCCTTTTCTCTCAAAAGTCTGTATTTGGCACAGAGATCTACTTACACAGCAAGTACGAGAGCAGGAGTCCAGGGATGTACCGGCCCAGGACCGCCAGGAAAGTAAAGAATCCACACACTAGAAGGCAGAACTGAAGACATGGGAGACAGTGAGTTTCCGAGACGCAGTTCTTTGCTGTCTTGTTCTCTGCAGATTCTACGTCAGGACGTAATTCTAACAGCAGCGAGGCCTTCCTAACGTTGAGCCACCCCGCTCTAGGGCTAGCGCAGAGACAGGAGGTATCTGGCTTCAGAGCAACAGGCAGCGTGCCAAGGCCTCTGCCTCCGTACACGAGGAGCTTCCCAAAGCAGGTGTGCTAAAAGCAAGGAAGAGGCTAAAGACAGGACTCTCTGAGGTAAAAAAGACAAGGACAGTACCACCGTGTTACAGGCTCCTCTTTGCATAAGCCTCAAAAAAAGAAGGAGAAAAGAAAGCTTGACACACTTTCTCAAACCGTTAAAGTCCAACGAGGGAGGGAGTTTGACAGACACTTAAAAAGCCAGAAACCTACAGAAGGAGCAGCTCAGTGTTCACTTCCCTAGCGCAGTCAACATGCTGACACTCGCCTTCTCCTCCCTCCTCCACAACCTGATTTTTCTGCCTGTGCTTTCCATCCCTCCCCACCACCGGGAGCCGTGGGGACCTCCCACGCCCGAGCGCCTGCAGCCAGCGCTGGACGCCACCGCAGGAGGATACCGGCGGTCAGCAGAGGCTCCACGTCAAACACATCATCTGCTGAGCTCGGTACATTCTTACCTTTCCGGGGTTTTGCCTCTTGAAAATGAAGAGATTACTTAAGAAGTTGGTCCCAGCCACCCATCCTTCAGCCAAATGGTGACAGAGTTCTGGCACGCCGAGCAGCCGAGGGTGAACGTATCCCCAGCTGCAGCGAAGGGGGGAATTCGGGAACAGATATTACTGCGTGGACCCCAGTGCAGGAGTCACCCGTTACAAACACTTGTCTCTACACTACCTTCTCCTCCCCCCAGCCGCTGAGCTCTAGAGGCGAGGGTCAGCCTGCCCTTCCAAACAGCACCTTGCCAAAGGCAGCACTTCTACGCACCCTTCCACGAGGGTCCCATCCTCCCTCAGCAGCTAAGGAGCAGTAATTTCAGTCATTCAGTCTTTTGGCTTAGACTAGTTTCCACGCTACTGGAGGGAAAGGGCAGTGCAGAAGCAAATAAAGAGAATCCATTTGCCTTTTCTGCATTTACTTGGTCAACTGCAACCCCCAAGGATTCAGCACCAGGTCTACAGGCAGCCTTGCACCTTACTTAATATATCCAGTTACTTCAGAGGCTTTGTCAAGTTCTATTAGTGCTTCTTAACTGCTAGTCACAAGTACCTGAAGGTTAGGAAAAGCAATTCCTTTTCTACTTGGGCCTCTTGCAAAAAAAAAAAACCCAAACCCAAACAAAAACAACCAAAGCAACTGTTGTTTGGCAACAGTTCAAGTGATTTAATCAGGAGCCGAGCACCCAGCAGGGCTCGGCAGCAGGAAGGTGTGCTCAGAGAGAGGAAGGTGCTATTAGTAAGACAACACCCCAGCATTTCTCAACCCATTAATAATGCTGCAGTCAGATCGTAACTACGCAGGAACAACTTCTGGAACAAGCTTGTTAAACATTCCTTGTCAAGTCTCAGAAGACTTCATTATTTCCAGAAGAAATGCTGGTTTCTTGCTATTAGAGGCCCACACAAAAGGAACTGCTTTTACGGCAGCACCTCTACCTTAAGGGTGCAGGGGGAAGTGGCAGGGGAAGTTTTTTACAACACTCAAGCAAGCGTTCTTGGAGGCCAGTATGAGGCAGAGATTAAATGGTTTGGGGCCAGTCAAAAAGTTGTCTCAACAGCTTGACAGAGTCCGGGGCTCCGTCCGCCTTCCCCCCTCCTTTCCCCGCTCGAAGGAGCCAACATTACAAGCACGTGCAGGTAATAATTACACAGTATCACAGCAAAGTACCAAACAGCAGAGATTCAATTAGTTTCCTACCTCTCATTGTCTAATTCGTCAGGTCTTGCCACTAAAATATTAAGAACAGACACTGCATTAGTTGCAAGGAATTTGCCATGAGAATGCTTAGCTCTTGGGATTTAAGTAAAGCTTTAATGAGCTGGGGAATACCTGGAAAAGGGATCAGCTGTAATTAAGAACCACCTCACTGCACACCCCATTCTGAACATGTATGTGTGACAGCACAAGATGCCAGAGAGTCCCCCTGTTGCTCCTCAACCTGCTGGAGGCTCTCTGGAAGGGTGCTCTGGTTCCACTGACAGGTAAGAGCAAAAACCACCACTGCTGCCTTCCCCCACACACCAGCCGGTGAAGGAAGATCGGCCTGCTTCTGAGAGGCATCAGAGATCTCAGTCTTTTGATACTTTCCCACCCAGGCTGGGATGTGGGACCCAGTGACATACCAGTTACCCTGACAAATCAAAATCAAGGTTATGGGGGAGCTGGACAGACATTTCCTCCTAAGCAGGAAACTTCAGCTACAGAGCCTGAGCCAAGCTGCTGCCAGAAACCAGAGAAAGCTTTAATGTCCTCCCAAGAACTACAGAGAACACAAGCCGAAGCAGAAAGCTGGGAACTGTACTGGCTAGTTAGTTAGGGAACCACCTCCGGGAGCATGCAAACCATCCACACAGCTTCAAAGCCAGCCTGTCCATGCAAAGCCAGCCCAACCCTGAGCTGCTGAGAGCGGTAGTATTCATTAGTGTATTAATGCCAGGAACAAGAGATACAACTGCTTTCCTTATGGAGAGCGTACGACTAACTTCATTAACAGCCGTTGAGAGGCCTCTCCTTTCCAAAAATCTCTGCTCAGCAGCAAGGCTGGGACTCATCTTTGTCCTAAAACACGGAGCTAGTTTATTACAGATTCTGAGGAAAAATCCAGATGTATTCCATGTATGCTTTAGTTTCTTGTTCTTGTACTGAATGCTCCAAAGGTGAATCACTGCTTCAAAACCTGCACTAGTTCACGTACACCAAACGTTTAGAGACTGTGGGACAAATACCAGTGTCGCAGGCATGAGAAAATCTTATGTTTGTATAGGTTAGGGTTTTCCAGTCCCAGAAGAACCTGCCTACAGTGCTCTTGCCTGCTTCCAGATCCACAAAGCAAAAGACCCACAGTTTTAACTATTTAACTCCACATGACGCAGAGCCGGTACACCTCTGGGGCTAAATCCAGCGCTTGACTTGCCGGTACCAACTCAAATGTGGCAACTTACCTCCAAGTTCAGGCCAGATTCTGTTCTTCCACTGATCTAGACAAACTACTACTATGAGAGTAAACGCAACCAGGAACAGCAAGCGGAGAGAAGTCAGAGCAAAAAACCTGCGGGGAAGAAACAAACAAGTCAGTACCGCCCCGATCTGCGCGACACGCACAGACGGGGTAACACAAACCAACCCCAAACCAAGCAGCCACCACCACCAGTTACAGGCAGAGGAGAGCGAGCAGGCGCTCAGCCCGTCCCCCCGAGCGGGCAGCTGCCGCCCGGCGGCTCCGGGGACCCCCATCTGCTGTGGCACTGCACTGTCCGATCGCGGGGAGGGAGCGGGAGCTGGAGCAGAGACCGGCCCTTCCCGGTTCCCGCCCGGCTGCGGCACACGTCGCGGACTCGAGCTCTGAGGAGCCGCTCGGGTCCCGCCTCCAGCCACGACCCGTTCGCAGCCAGCGCGGGGGGACGCGGCTGCCCTGCACGAAGCGGAGGGGCCGTTCCCCTCCGGGGCCGCGCTCACCGGGACCCGGGACGAGAGGTACGAGGCGGCCGTGACCGGTCGCTGGGGCCCTCTCCGAGCGCCGGCCTTCGCCCGCCCGAGACCCGCTGCCGCGGGGGGAACGGCCCGTGAGGCGCAGGACAACCCCCCCCCGCCGCCCAGGGCGTTCCGGCGGCCCCCGCGCCCGCACCGAGCGCACCCGCGGCCCCTCCGCCGCAGCAAGAGGCCTCGCCGGGACGCGCCCCCCGACACAGGCACCGCTCCGCTGCCCGGCGCCGCCGCGGGGGAGCGGCCCCGGGCCCCGCCGCCCGCTCACCAGAAGAGGCCGTGCGCCGCCGCCCACCACAGCGCGCTGCGGCCCGGCCGCTCCCACACCAGCGCGGCCTGCGCGGCGCTCAGCAGCGGCTCGTAGGGCCCCAGGCGGCCCCGCAGCGCGGCGCTCAGCGCCTGCACCCGCCGCTGCCGCTCGCCGGGCCGCGCCGCCGCCGCCATGGCTCCCTCACGGCACCACCATCCGGCCGCCCCGCGCGCGCGCACGGCCGGGCGCCGCCGACATGGCGGCCCCCCCCGCCGCCGGAAGCGGGGCCCCGCTGGGCGCCGCCATCTTGGCGCAGGCGCGGCCGCCGCCGCCCGCCGGGGCGCACGCGCGGGGCCGGGGCGCCGCGGGGGGCGGGGCCGGGCGGCGCGCTCCCGGAAGTGCGCCCCGCGCACGCGCAGTGTGGTTGGCGCCGAGCGGGAGCGGCGGCGGGAGCCGGGCGGAGGAGCGGAGCGGAGCGGAGCGGAGCCTCGGCCGCGATGCCGCGGGAGATCATCACCCTGCAGCTGGGCCAGTGCGGCAACCAGAGTGAGCGGGCGCCCGGGGCCGGCGGCGCGCGGCGCGGGCGGGGCCGGGATGCTGGCGGGGGCGGGGCCCGCCGGGGCGGGGGCGGGGCCCCACGGGCCCGGGGATGCTCCGGGCTCGGCCCCGGCCCGGGGCACCGGCACCGGCCCCGGCCCGGCTGACCGCGGCCCCCTCCGCAGTCGGGTTCGAGTTCTGGAAGCAGCTCTGCGCCGAGCACGGCATCAGCCCCGAGGGCATCGTGGAGGAGTTCGCCACCGAGGGCACCGACCGCAAGGACGTTTTCTTCTACCAGGTACTGCCGGGCCCTGCCCGCCCCGCGCCGCGGGAGGCGTCCGCCCGGGTCAGCGGTTGCCCCGGGCCCGGTGGGGCCGGCAGCGCTGTCTGCGGCCGCTCCCGCTCCCCGCAGAGCCCCCGCGTTCGGGGGCTGGCGCTGACGCCGAGCCCGGGCCGGTTTGAGGGGCGGCCCCAGGCGAGGGCTCCCGGGGGCCGCACGCTGCAGCGCTCCCCCCGCGCTGCGGCGCTGGAGGTGGGGGTGCTGCGGAGGCAGAAGCCCGCGGCCGGGGCTGACGCAGATCCCACCTTACGTAACGCTGCGAGCAGCTCGCCGGGGAGAGCCGCCCCCCTCCACCTGCCCGCGCTCAGGACCGGCTCCGGGGCTCCGAGCGGCGCTGCCTCCGCGCAGACGGGCCGCGCAGAGCGAGTCTCCGGCGCTGCCGCGCTCGCCCGCGGCCAGGGGGTGGCACACGCGCTCGGTTCTCGGCCCTGGGGAGCAGCGCTGAGCTGCGGCTGCATCGGGATCTCGCTGCTCCTTGCTAAAGGCAGACGATGAGCACTACATCCCGCGGGCCGTGCTGCTGGACCTGGAGCCCCGAGTGATCCACTCCATCCTGAACTCCCCGTACGCTAACCTCTACAACCCGGAGAACATCTACCTGTCCGAGCACGGAGGGGGAGCTGGGAACAACTGGGCCAGTGGCTTCTCCCAGGTAACAGCTCTAGTGCTCTTGCGTGCGAGCGTGGGCCAGCTCGGTAGGCGTGAGGCTCTCGTGGCTGTGTCACGTCAGGCTCAGTGCGTGATTTCTGGAGAGTTCCTGCTCATTCAGTAGGGACTTTGTGTCACCCCGGGCGCAGAGTCACGTTGCCAGTCTGACTTGGCTTCGCACCAGGCTTGAGGAGCTCTTCCCCATTTTCTGTGGGAAAGGAACAAATCCTGGTGTGGTCTCTCTCGCAGGGAGAAAAAATCCATGAAGATATTTTTGACATAATAGACAGAGAGGCTGATGGGAGCGACAGTTTGGAAGTAAGTAAACCAGGGGATTTGGATCTGGTTGCCATGCTTGGCATTCTCCAAGCCAGGCTGCTCTTCTGTAAGGTCAGTCTCAGCCTTCTGGCGTACACAGATTTCCTCAGTCTGCTTCTGGGTGCTGAGCAGAGAACGCGCAGAGAGGGGAACCAGGGAAAGGAAGCCTTTCCCGTCACTGCCACATCTGCCAGCCTTCCCCAGAAATCTTCTCACTCCTTGCACAGTGGGGTGTTTTTCTGCCCCCAGTACTGTTTGCACTGGGCACTTCCCGCAGGACAGGGTCTGCAGGAAGAGTTCCAGGCGTTGTGGTGCCTGTTCCTTCCCCCGTTCCACCCCCCTCCCCGGCTCTGCCCCGCGTCAGCCGAAGCAGGACACGCGCTGCTTGTCCTCCAGCAAAGGCCCTCGCGGGCAGGGAGGGCTCTGCTGGGACGAGGCTCGGGCTGCCAGCAGGAAGGTGTTTAGAGCCCGAGCTGCTGAGTGCTTTGAAATCCGCAGAGCCAGCGCAGGCAGCCGCAGCTCCGTTTTGTCTGCAGCTGGGTTAAAGGGGCACCAGGGTACCCGCAGCTCTTCGGCTGCTTCGCCGTGTCCTCCGGCAGGACTTTGGTCCATGTAAACCCGTTTCCTGTGTGCAGACAGACAGGGCTCCCTGGCGTTTGTGTCGGGCTGTCACATGGCAACCGGGGAGCGGAAAATGGCATCGTAAAATAGTCTGGCAGGAGATCCAAGAGCCTCTAGTGGGACCTGCAGCAGCTGGGAACTGCCCTGAAGTCGGGTAGAGGGAGGTTGGCCTTGGGCTTTCTAGAGGGAGGGGAGCAGTGCCGAGGGCCCGGGGAAGGGGCTGAGAACATGAGCCTCCATTTTGTGTGGCTGACTGGACCCTGAGGGTGACGTTGGAGCAATTCTGAAGCTGCTCTGGGGCAGGAGGAATCCAGGAGGCTCCTGAGCACCAGTTGCACTCTGTGGGGCGTGCGGAGATGTGGATTCCTGCCCCGCTGGCAGGAGGGGCCTGGTGAGCCTGTGGCTGTCGCTGTGGTCGGGAGGAGCCCGGCAAACCTCCGCTCTGTCCTCTCAGTCCTGACGGAGGGGGGGGTCTCTGTGGGGTGTGGGGGGGGCACAGTGTGCCGGGGGCTGAGCTGGACCCTGAGCCACCCCCGTTCTGCTTCCTTCCAGGGGTTTGTGCTTTGCCACTCCATCGCTGGTGGGACGGGCTCGGGGCTGGGCTCCTACCTCCTGGAGAGGCTGAATGACAGGTGAGCCTTCAGCCTCGTCCCCTTCCCTCACCGCGGCATCTGGCCGGGCCGGGCACCCTGCCAGAGCGGAGAGCGCTGACTCAGAGCCGCCGCCCCCACCCAAACACTGTCTTGTGCAATCCCTGGCACGCTGCCCGGGGACGGGACGGCTCCTGATACGCCTGGGGACTTCAGAGGCTCTGAAACTGGACCTGTGTGTCCTACCCCCGCTGCCCTCAGCCACTCTTATCAGGCAGTTGCCTTCCGACACCCTGACGGCGCGGGGGGGGGGGGGGGTTGGGAGGCTCTGGCTGTGGGCTCTGAGCTGCCCTCCCTGCCTGTTTCAGCTTGCAGCCTCTTGAAGAGGCTTGTAAGCAGCTGCTTAATCAGCCTGCGGATGGCTCAGCCTCGTCTGGCAGCCTGCTCCCGCACTGCCGGGACAAACTCCCTCCCTGGGAGCCGACTCTGGCATGCGGCTGGTGACTCACAGGGTCCTGAGCCCTGGAGACTGCGAAGGGAGCTGGTGGGAGGGAGAGCGCTGGCTCGGTGGTGTTAACCCTTGAGGCAGCTGGGCTCTCTCGCCAGGTACCCCAAGAAGCTGGTGGAGACCTACTCGGTTTTCCCCAACCAGGATGAGATGAGCGATGTGGTCGTCCAGCCCTACAACTCTCTGCTGACGCTGAAGCGGCTGACTCAGAACGCCGACTGCGTGGTGAGAGTCCCGCGGCCTCGGGGCGCCGCCACTGCCCGCGGGGGAGCCCGTCCCCAGCCCCCCAAAACCGCGGCCTTGGGGGTCGGTGCCGCAGCAGCTGGTGGAGCCCCGGGCGCAGGAGGGGCCGTGCCCCCGCTGAGCCGCCCGGCGTGTGGCGTTTCTGCCCCCGGAGCCCAGCAGATCCCTCCCATGGCGGCGGGGACTGGCCGTGCTGCCTCTGCGCTGCAGCCTTCAGCTTCACCGGATGCCGGCGCGGCTGCCGGCACCCACCGGCCCCGCCGGGCAGCGCCTTCGGCCGGCACCAGCCCCTTGGCCGGGTCCTAACCAAGACACGGCCCATCCCTCCCTTCCCTCTGCGCGGGACAGGGCCAGAGCTGCTGGGCTGGTGGTTGCTGCGCGGTGCTGGCCCAGAGGCAGTGCTCTATGGGAGGGCGCTGGGGAGCAGGGCTAAGACGGGAGGGAAGAGCTTCCATTGACAGTGTCGGTTACGCTCACAGATGAGTCAGCTTGTGGTTTCAAGTGTCTGCCACCTGCCGCGGGGCTGCCACCTCCGCCAGGCCGCGGCGCTGGGGCCTGTGCGGGGCCATCCCGTGCCCTTGGACGCGTGGCCGGGGCTGCCCTTCCTCAGGCTGCCGCTCAGGCTCTTCACGGAGCCAGTTTCCCTCTCGCAGGTGGTTCTGGACAACACGGCCTTGAACCGAATCGCGACGGACCGGCTGCACATTCAGAACCCGTCGTTCTCTCAGATCAACCAGCTGGTGAGAAGGGCTCTGCCCTCCGGAGAAGCTGGCGCGGGGCTTCCCCGCTGCATTCGGCTCGGTCTGACCCTGCCCGTGGGCTGGGCGCGGTGGCGGGCAGGCGGGCGCGAGGCTCCTCTGCCTCCGCGGGGGCCGCGGCCCCCCCCCGCCGGGCTGACCCCGCCCTCGCCCCCAGGTCTCCACCATCATGTCCGCCAGCACCACCACGCTCAGGTACCCCGGGTACATGAACAACGACCTCATCGGGCTGATCGCCTCGCTGATCCCCACCCCGCGGCTGCACTTCCTCATGACGGGCTACACGCCGCTCACCACCGACCAGTCGGTAAGGCGGCCCCGGGGCCAGAGGAGCTGCCCCGCTCGGCCCGTAACGTCCCACGGCCCCACGGGCTCGGCCTGAGCCGCAGCTGCGTGTTCCGCAGCCCTGGCCCGCGGGCCCGCACCACGGGAGAGGCGCGTGTGGTGTGAGTCCGGGGAGCAGGCGGTTGTGCTTGTGCTGGGCTACCGGCTGCTGGGCCAGGATGGCCACGGCAGAGCGACGGGCTCTGATCTGACAGAGCCACCCTTGGAAAGGGTCGGAGCGAGCCCAGCAAAGCAGCCCTGCCGGTCCCGCCACCCCCACGGGCCGCTGGCCCGGGCCGCTTGGCTCAGAACGCTGCTGATCCTTACACCAAGAGTGATGGTGGGCTCCAGGCTTGATCCGTGTCCTGGGAGGGCGTTGCCACCCCTCAGCCACATCAAACATTCCCACTTGGTTTCGCTCGTCCCCAGCCCCCCGGGAGGACGGGACAGTTCTGTTTTGAGGCACTCACCTGCGCTGGCCGCGTCTCAGTTCTGCAGGGAGCTAACAGCTGCTGTTCTCTCGTGTGCATTTCCTCAGGATGTTACTCAGAGAAGCAAATCTGAAAAACTGCTGGCTCTGAAAAGGGTATCGAGTGTGTGATCTGTCCTCCCAGGGAGGAGTGTGGGGAGGGCTCAGCCAGCAGCTCAGACGGTGCCTGGAGCAGGGCTGCCGTGTCGCCGAGCTGTCGGTGGCCCATTCCTTTGGGTGCTGGCCCGGGCTGTGGCCCCCTTGGCAGGCAGCAGCTGGGCAAAGCCCATGACAGCTCTCGGGGACTGCGGTGGCCGGGCTGCCACGGCAGGTGAAACGACCCCTCCCCTGCTCTCCAGCCCTGCTCCTTGCCTCGGCAGCGGAGCAGGACGGAAGTTTGACATCAACAACTTGAAACGTGTCCCCGTCACTCTGGTTTCAGCCGAACTTTGCCCCCAGCCCTGCTGTGGTGCTGGGGGAGCAGCTCAGGGCCCTTGTGCTGGAGCTTCTGCCAGCGCTCCAGTTCTCAGCCTGGCTGTGCCTGCTGTGTGGCTTTGGGGGTCCTGCATGTGGCTTTGCATGGGGCTGCATCCCTGGGGCAGGGCCCCTCTGCCCCCCGCTCCGGGGCCTGCAGGGCGGCGGGAGGGCGCGGGAGCCGCACACCTGCGCCTCTGAGCCCCAGCTGGTGTTTGCAGGTGGCCAGCGTGCGGAAAACCACAGTCCTGGACGTGATGAGGAGATTGCTGCAGCCTAAAAACGTGATGGTGTCCACAGGGCGAGACAGACAGACCAACCACTGCTACATCGCCATCCTCAACATCATCCAGGGGGAGGTGGACCCCACGCAGGTGAGCCCCCGCGGCCTTTGCCGATGGCCTGAGGGAAGGGCACGGTCGCCGTGTTTCTGCGCGGGGATCCTGGGGCGAGGCAGCGGTGCCTGGCAGCCGGCTCCGAGTTGCCCCTGCGTGGCCCTGGCCTTGTGGCAAGGCCGCTGGTCCCTGGCTGTGAGGAGCAGCCCCACGCGCCGTCGGCTGACACCCCCATCCCTGTGTGCGAGGGGCAGCGCCCGGCCTGCTGGGACCGTCACCCCGCCGCTCTCCTCCCGCCAGGTGCACAAGAGCCTGCAGCGGATCCGGGAGCGGAAGCTGGCCAACTTCATCCCCTGGGGCCCTGCCAGCATCCAGGTGGCTTTGTCCCGCAAGTCCCCGTACCTGCCGTCCGCGCACCGCGTCAGCGGCCTCATGATGGCCAACCACACCAACATCTCCTCGGTGAGTGCCGGCCCCCGGCGCCGCCGCTCTCAGTCCGGCCCCGACGCGTCCCCCCGGGGGCCTTGGGAAGCCACGGCCTGCGCGTGGCTGCGGGCGGGGGCACGCAGGGCTCGGGTCTGCGCTGGGGTCCCCTCAGTCCTGCCGGGAGCCCGGGGAGCTCCTGACCCCCGCGCCGCTCTCCAGCTGTTCGAGCGGACGTGCCGGCAGTACGACAAGCTGCGCAAGCGGGAGGCCTTCCTGGAGCAGTTCCGCAAGGAGGACATCTTCAAGGACAACTTCGACGAGCTGGACAACTCCCGGGAGATCGTGCAGCAGCTGATCGACGAGTACCACGCGGCCACGCGCCCCGACTACATCTCCTGGGGCACGCAGGAGCAGTGAGCGGGGCCGGGCGGGTCCCGCGGCCGCCTGCGCGCGCCGGGCAGCGCCGGGCCCGGCCGTGCCCACCTCCCGCACCCTCGGCGCCACGGGCCGCGCTCCGGGGGGAGCGGCGCCGCCCCTGCGGGCCCTTGGCGGGGGGCAGCCTCCGCTCCACCCCCGCCCCGGCCCAGGGCCCGCGCTGGGGGGAACCTCCGCCCGTGGGGTAACGCTCGCTCGGAGGAGGAAGAGGAGGAGGAGGAGGAGAGCGAGGCCGGGGCTCGGAGCAGGCGTGCCCTGTGCCGCGGCTCTGTGTGGCTGAGCTAGTCCTTGCCCTGGGCTGGAGCCTTGTTCCTCCTCCACCGGATCAGGCCCGGGGCACAGAGGCTGTATCTATATTTTTGTAGGTTATTTTGCTTTAATAAAGGCTGTTCCTGCACTGACGCTGCCTGCACGGCTCCTGGAGCACGCCGCGGGCGAGGGAGGCAGCCGCAGCCTGCCAGGGCCAGCGCTCGCCTCGCCCAGCTGGCCGGCCCCGCGTGGCCCGGCCGTGTGCGGGGCTGGCCCCGTGCCCGGCGCCGGCAGAGCCAGAAATACGGGAAGGACTTGCCGGCCGCGCCCCGGCCCACAGCACCGGGCCCGGGGGTGCCCTCGGGATCGGGGCCAGCGCTGCCGGGCAGGACACGGGCTCCGTGGCGGCGGGGGGGACAGACGGACGTGGCGGGAGGGCCGGGGGCGCGAGGTGAGGCCAAGCCCAGGGCGAGGAGCCGTTTCCCCCGGCCCGCGGCGCCGCAGGAGGATGAAAACACGGCGAGGCTCCCACGGCCTCCCTGCAGCCGCCCCGCGGCGGGCAGTGCCGGGGAGCTGGCGCCGGACGGGAGGCCCAGCCGTTCCTTTGTGCATTTATTTAGAAAAACAAACAAACCCCCCCCCCACCCTCCCCAGGACAGAACCGACAAACTTTACAGAGGCAACACGGAGGGGCCGAGCCCCGGCCGTACCAGCCGCCACGCCGGCACCCTGAGCCCCGGCCGGAGGAGCCCGCTGGCCCCCGAGGCGGCTCTCGGCAAAAGCCGCCCGCAGCTTTCCGGAGGGCTGGGTTCAGCGGACGGACAGACAGACGATGGCACGGCCCCGCTGCCCAGCGCCCCCCTACCCCGGGCAAAGCCCCCCCGGGGCACGGGCAGCGCTGCCAGGCAGCACGTGGAGGCGAAGGCACCGGGTCCAGGGATGGGGAGAGGCCTGGGGGCAGCGGCGGGGGGCGGCGGCCCCGCTGCCCTCCAGGGAAAGTGCTGGGAGTCGTGGGGGGCGCGGGCGTCCCGAAATAAATTAAGGAAATAACCAGAAAGGCAACGGCAGCGTGGGGAGCGCGACCCCCCCGTCCCCCTGCTCCGGGGAGCGGCTGGGGACCAGCACAGACCTGCCGCACGCTGCTGGGCCGGCCGCCCTCCCCGGCCGTGTCGGGGGCACCCTGCGCGGCCACGCGGCCACTGGGCTAGCCAGGGAAGGACTGGGCTAGCTGGGGAAGGAGCCCACCGGCGGCCGGTGCTGCCAGGGCCCGGCCGTGGGGCAGAGCCCCTGGGGCAGCGCGGGGGGGTCCGAGGCGGGGGGGCTGCTGGCCGGCTCCTGGGGCCGCCGGGTGCCGGTGGAGGCGAGGTACGTGTTGAGGAGCTGCGCGATCTCGTCCACCTGCGGGGCGGAGGAGAGAGGCCGGGTCAGGCCAGGGCAGCCCCGGGGGCGAGGAGGGATCGAGGGGCGGCTGCCCCGTACCTGGGAGGTCTCGAAGAGCAGGTCCCGGTCCTCCACGGAGAGGCGGAAGGTGCTGCTGTCGGAGGCGCCGAAGGAGGTGATGCGGCCGTAGCAGAAGCTGTCCAAGGGCTCGGGCTCCCCCGGCTTGTAGAGCGAGACGGCCTTGGCCCCAATGCCCAGCCACAGGCGCTGGGGCCCGGCCCCCACTGGGCTCTGCGGGGAGAGGGGTGTCAGCGGTGTCAGCGGTGCCAGGGCTGCCCCCCGGCCCCTGCCCCTGCCCCACCGGGGCCTCACCGCACGCAGGTCAACGTCGAAGAGCGTGGAGCCGAAGCCGGGCCACTCCCGAACCAGCGCCACATAGGCGGCCATGGCCTCGGGCCGGCCCATGCCCTGCAGCAGCTTCCACTTCTCCACGATGGCCGCCATGGTGCTGGCCCCCTCCTCCCGCAGGCGGCCCCGCAGGCGCTGGTCCCGCTCCGCCCGCTGCTTGGCCAGCGCCTGGCCCCAGAGCCCCCCGGCCAGCAGCCCCGCGCGCAGCCGGGCCCCCCGGCACTTGGTGGGGGGCCGGCGGCGGGGGGCCGGCAGGCGGGCGTGCAGCACGTGGGGCGGGAAGAGCTCCTCCAGGCGCGGGAACGGGGTGTGGGTGGAGAAGTCGCTGTTGAGGCTCTGCAGGCGCAGCGCTGCCAGCGTCTGCAGCGTCTCCTCCGACGTGGGCACGTAGCCCCGCAGCACCATCTCGTGCGCCTGCGGGAGGGGGGCGAGCCAGGGGGTGAGCCAGCGCCGCGCGGCCACCCCGGCACGGCCTGGCCACCCCGGCACGGCTCTCACCTGCTCGAAGAGGAGGGCGAACTCCAGGCTGTCGCGCGGGACGTTGTCCGTGTCCAGGAAGCCGTAGTGCTTGAAGCAGAGCCGGCACGGCGGGTCCTGCTCCCGCTCCTCCCCGGCCAGGCTGCGGCAGAAGGGACCAGCCCCGTCAGCGTGGGGGCAGGACCCCCCACACCGTCCCCTCCCGCTCGCGGGCCCCCCCACGCCCTCCCCCGTAGGCAGCAGAGCGGGACATTTACTTTTCAAACCTGGTGAGGACGTCGGCCAGCAGCGTGGCGCTGCCCACGGGCTGCTCCCGCCGCCGGGACTGCTCGTAGAGCGCGAAGAGGTTGGGGCTCTGGGACAGCCCCAGGCGCGACACTAGCTCCCGGGCCACCTGGGGCGAGACAAAGGCAACCGACGGTGACTGCGCGTCCCTGGCCGCGGCGCTCAGGGCTGCAAAGGGACACAGACAGGTCACGGCGGGCAGACAGGCGGCCCCTGGCCCCTCTCCGCTGCGGCTCAGCTGGGAGAGCCCCCCAGGAGCCCCCCCTCCCACGGCACGCTGCCCACCCAGCCCCACGTGCCGAAACGTCCCGGGGCCCCTGCTCGGCGCGGCCGCAGCCCCTCACCTCCTCGGCCGTGGTGTGGGAGCTGATGGCCACGCTGCAGGCGGGTGCCCCCGGGCAGTGCACGGTGCAGATCATCTCCTGCCGCCGCATCAGCACCAGGATCTCCTCCAGCGAGGGCACACACTCCCGCCCCTTCGTCTTCCCCAGCGCCTCCCGGATGAAGCAGGCGTACTTGGCCATCTCCGAGGCAGGGAACCGGCTCTCTGTCCTGCAAGAGGCACCAGGAGGGTCACAGCAGCACTGACCCGATGGGGACCCCAGCACCCGGCGAGCCCCCTGCCCGCCGCCGGCACCCGGCGGCTCCGCCGGCACTCGCCTGTCAAGGTGGAAGCGCAGGAAGCGCAGGACGGGCAGGGAGGGCAGGAAGGTGCAGCTCATGCAGGTGAGCAGCTGCCAGTAGTGCAGGTCGCCCTGCCCGCCCGGCGCCGGCGGCTCCGTGGTCTGCTTCACCAGCTGGCAGTAGATCTCGTCCACCAGCGGCGGCAGGTCCAGGCAGGTCTGCAGGACACCCTGCATCAGCGGCACCGGGTCCCGCTCCGACTCCAGCTGCTGCAGCGAGTTGAAGAGCTTCACGGCCTCGTCGCGCAGTGTGGTGTAGCTGTGGGGGCCGGGGGCTGCGGGATGAGACGGGGGTCAACAGCCCCGTGGGCTTTCCCAGGCCCCCCTCCGCCAGCAGCCGGGCACCGCGCCCGCAGCCGGGGCAGCCCCAGCCCAGCGCCCGGCCCGGTCACCGCCGCCGCCAGCCCGGGGCACGGGGCCAGGCTTTGGGCCCCCCCTCACCGCTTTGGTCCAGGCTGCCGTAGGGGAAGGGCAGCAGGGGAGCGTAGAGGGGGCTGCTGGTGTAGCGCAGGATGGGGTTGCAGCGGTAGATCTGCTCCAGGACCTCGGGGCTGCCGCAGTGCTCCTGCGAGGGCGAAGCGACGGCCGCAGCTGCAGAGGGCCCGGCCCAGGCCCCCGCCGCCGCCCGGGGGGCACGTGAGGGCCCCGAGCGCCCATCCCGGCCCCGCCGCAGCCCGGTGCCACGGGCTCACCTCGACGTCACGCATGAGCAGCTGGGTGGGCGTCTGGACGGGCGCTTTGCTGTCGATGACCTTCTGCACGGCGCACACCCAGTGCACGGCCTCGTTCAGGTGCTCCGTGTAGAGGCGGTAGCAATGCTTCCTGCCAAACACTGTCACGCTCCAGTAGCCTGCGAGGGACAGACGGCTCACCCGCTGCCTGCCAGCACCCTCGCCCCAAGGACCCCCACCCCAGCCAGGGGGACAGAGGCCCCCCGGGGCTGGGAGGGCGACCCAGGGCACGAGAGGCTGCGAAGGCGCAGCCCAACTGCGGGGCGCGGGGGCCTCACCCGTCTCCTTGTAGGTCCGTCTGTCCGGCCAGAGCACGGAGCAGAGGCTGGTGAGCACCAGGGAGCCCAAGCGCCGGGCCCCCTTCTCGTTGCTGCTGTAGTAGTCCAGGGAGTCGGGCGTCAGCACGAACCAGTACTTCCGAGGCCGGATCCAGGGGGTCTTCACGCCGCCCCGCACCTCCCGCTGCAGCCAGCCTGGGAAGGCGAAGGCTCAGCCCCCGTCGCCGGCTCCACGGCGCAGGGCAGGGTCAGCCGGCGCCCCCCCGGCCCTCGGGGACAGGATCCACCCGCAGTCGGGGCACGATCCCACCCCGGCCACTGTGGAGGCAAAGGCCCCTGAGCCCCAGCCGGGCCGTGCCCACCTTTCACGAGAGCGTCGGGGTCATCCTCCACTGGCCCCGGGCCCTTCTCCACGATGAGGCTGCGCATCTCCTCCGCCACGAGCAGGGACCTGGGGACGACACGGGGCTGAGCCTGGGTGCCCGCAGGTGCCTCCCACAGCCCCCTGGCAGGGACCTGGCCCAGGGGCTGGGGTCAGCCGGGGTCCTGAGGGGCTCCGGGCACCCTGCAGCCCCGCGGTGGGAACGCGGCAGAGCCATCGGGTGCAGATGACCCCGGCTAAAAATAAGCTGTTTGCAGTCGCGGCCCTGCCAAGGAATTCGGAAAATGAACAACCAGGAAGGAATGTTGGCAATGGCGTCGGCACTGGGAGGACAGGGAGCGAGCAGGCCCCTGTCTCCCGGCACCCCGTCTCCCCGGGCACACACCGTCCCAGGGCTCCGGTGGGCACGGCCCGGCAGAGCCGCTCGGCACAGGAGGAGCCGCACACGGTCCCGCCGCCGAAGCCTGCGGCAGCCGAGCCACCCGGCGTGGCGGAGGGACGGAGACGTGCCCGAGGACGCACCGAGGACGGGGACAGGGCGCAGCCGTCCTGGCTCTGCCGCCCGCGGCTCCAGCCGACAGAGCGGCGCAGCGCGGTGCCGGCCCCGCGGGACTCGCTGGCACCGGCCCGTCCTCCCGCGGCGCGCCAGGCCCGGCCGCCAGCACCACGCGAGGGACGCGGCGGGGTCACTCACCGCTCCGAGCCGCTGCTGCTGCGGGCGGGCTGGCTCAGGCTCACCTCCAGGGACCCCTGGGGAGGAAGGAGACGTCTCAGCCCCACGGCCCGGCACCCCCGACCGTGCCCCCCGACGGCTGCTCGCCTCGCCAGCCCCGCTCCAGGCCCAGAGGGAGCCCCGGCGCCCCCACGGCCGCGGCAGGAGCCCGGGCTGCAGCTGGGGCACCCCGGGGGCAGCCTCGGGGCACGCTGGCTGCGTGTCCTCGGCTGACCCGGCCGCCTGAACGCCGTGCGGAGTTGCACAAGGTCAGCGCTGAGTAATCCGCCCGCGGCACAAAGTCCCATTGTAAAGGGGCCGCTGAGCTCCTGCCCGCGGCGGTGGGACGCGGCGCGGGGAAGTCCCCGGCCCCGCGGCGGGGCAGGGGCCGGTTCCTCGGCGCGGCGCAGCTCGACGGTGCCGGTGCCGCGCACGTGACGGCCCCGGGACACGTGCCGGGACGCGAGGCAGAGCCCAGGCACGGGCAGGCACCGGGTCGGGCAGCGCGTCCCGGCAGCCGCCCCGGGAGATGCGCGGGCGCCGCCGCCAGCTGCGGGGCCGCCGGGGCGCGACGGGCCAGAGCGCGCCGCGGGACGCCGGGAGCAGGCGAGGGCTGCTAAAAATAGCGGCGGGGAGGGGGGAGCCGCTGCAGGTACGGCTGCGCCGCCGGGCCGGGCGCTCCGACCCGTGGCATTAAGGGCACCTGCCGCGCAGCCCCGGCGCCAGCTCCTCCGGTGACCGGCCCGCCGCCGAGGGCCCCGCGCGCTCCTGACGGCTGCGGGCACCGAGACGGTGCGCAGCCCCTCGTCCGCGGGAGGAGGCGGCGGCGGCGGCCGGCTCCTTCTCAGGGATATAAATAAACCGGAGAGGAGCCGCGGCAGCCGGGCCGGGGTAGCTGCTCCCACGCTCCCAGGAAGGGGCGGCCGGGCCTGCGGGCGTCCGCGGAGCCCCCGGAGCCCCCGGCCACAGCCAAGGGCTCCCGGGGGAGCTGGCGTCAGAGCCGCCCACGCCAGCCCCGACCTCCGGAGCCGGCGCGGCCCGCGGGACGCCCGAAGCCGGCTCCTGCCATTGCCGTGCCCTTGGCGCTGCCAGCGTTGCCCGGAGGGCCCGGCTCCCGCCGGGGAAGGGGACCCGGTGCCGGGGAACGGCCGGCGGGGGGGGGGGACTCAGGGCAGGTCCCGGCAGCAGCTGTTGGGCAGGGGGAGAGGGGCCGCAGCGAGGGGGACCGGGCTGTCACCACCCGCCGTGTCCCCTCCGCGCCGGGACACGGCCCCGCGGCCGCGGGAGGCAGCCGGGAGGGGCAGGAGGAGCCCCCGGGAGCCGGGGTTCCCCCCGCCCCCCCGCCCCGCGCTATCAGCCGGCCCCCACGCAGCCCGGCCGGAGGAAGCGCCGGTTTCCGCCGCTCCGCTTCCCTAAACAGAGGAAGCGGCCGGAGCCGGGAGATCCAGGCCCGTTCCCCGCGCCCGGCACGTGCTCCCGGGGACCGGCCCCGGCGGGTCTGTGCGGGGCCGCGGCCGGTCCCGGGGCACCCGTCCCCCGGGGACCCTGCGCGCCCCGGCCCCGGCACAGGGCAGGTACGGCCCCGGTGCGGGAACCGGCACCGCCAGCCCCGCGGCTCTGCCCCGGGGAGCGGGCAAGGGCCGGGCCGCGCGGGCAGCACCCCAACACCCGAGGGGCGCCCGACCCCCGCCGCCGCGGCACCAGCAACGGCCCCGCGCCGGGATCCGAACGGGCCGCCCCGCGGGGACCCCCCCGACCGGCGGCGGGGCCGCGCCAAGGGCAGCCCGAGCGGCGGGACCGGCGGGGACAGGCCCGGGCAGGCGGCGACCGCGGCGGCGGCGGGGACCGGGCCGGGCCGGGGCAGCGCCGAGCCGGGCGGGAGGAGCCGCGCACCGCCGGTCCCGCCGCGCCGGTGCCCACCCGCGGCTCCAGCGCCCGTCCCGCGGCCGGTGCCGGCCCCACCTGGTCTCCCTGGGCGCGGAGCTCAAAGGACGACGCCTCCTCCTCCTCCTCGGCCTCGCCGTCCGCCTCCCGGTCCGCCTCGCCGTAGTCCCGCCGCAGCAGCGTGAAGCCCTGCCGGCAGCACAGCAGCCACCACAGCCCGCCCGGGAACGGCATCTCCCCGACGGCACCGGGACGGGACCGGCCGCGCCGCGCACCGGCCGCCGCCACCGGGACCGGCCGCGCCGCCGCCGCCCCGGGCGGGCCGGGCCGGGCGCGTCACCGGCCCCCGCCAATCGCCGCGCGCGGCCCGGGGCGGAGCCAGCGCGCCCGGGGCGGCGGGGCCGCTGCTGGCGTCATCTGCCGGGCGGGGGCGCGCGCCGAACCGGGAGGGGGCAGCGAGCGAGATCCGGGGGAGCCGCGCGGCGGGGCCGGGACTGCCGGAGCCGGCACGGTGCGCCGGGCACCCGCCTGCGCCCGGCCCGGGCACCGGCACCGGCACCGGGCCGGGCGGAGCGCGCTGGTTCCGGCCACCCCGGGGGTTTCACCGGCCGCGGTGTCGAGCTGCCCCGCGGCACCGGCGCCATGTGCCGCCCCAGCTCCTCCGCGCCGCGGCGCCGACGCCGGTCCCGGGGGAGGCTCGGCCGGTGCGGTGCCAGCGGGCAGCACCGGCGCGGGCCCGGGGGCACCGCAGGCAGGCGCAGCGCGGGCAGGAGGGCTCGGTGCGTGGCCGGCCAGCCCCGTGGCACCGGCCCGCCCGAGGAGCGGGTGGGGGGGGTCGTGGCGGGGTCGCCCCCGGGGCCGCAGCGAAGCAGCGCGGCTCGGCCCAGCCCTGGGCCCTGCCCGGCAGCCGCGGGGCCCTCGGGCCGTGCGTGCCCTGGCAGCGGCCTGGGCCCCGGCCCCGCTCCCGGAGCCGCGGAAGGGGTTAAACACATCGGCCTCGGCCTTGGCTGCAGCCCTTGGGTCGCCACCATCGCTGGGAGCCCAGAGCGCTGCGGGGACGCGCCGGCCGCCAGCTCCCTGCCCAGCAGCCGCGCCGGGCCGGGGCTGAGCCCCGCCGCGGGCCGGCCGGGGCACCGGGCAGAGCCCCCCGGCCGCGGCGGGGATGGGGCAGGCGATGGGGGAGGCGGTGGCCCGGCGGTGGGGCGGCCCCGGGCGTGGCCGTGGGGCCGGCTCCGGGGCCAACGCCGGCACAGCCACGGGGCCACCCAGGGCTGCAGGCTGAGCAGCGCCGGGCCGGTCGGCGCCCGAGAGCGGCCCGCGGGCCAGCGGGGGCTGCGGCGGACGGGGGCCATCGCCCGGCTCTGCGGCCGCTGAGTCAGCAGGAATCACGTGTCCGGCCCAGCAGGAGGCGAAGGGTCCGGGGACGCTGCTCCCAGTCGTCCCAGTCCGAGTGCGGGGCTAATCCCGCGTGGGAGCCTGGGGGCGAGCAGGATGCGGCCTCCGGCCCCGGCGGGACCGGGAGGTGCTTCCCTGCGCGCCCAGCTCCGCCGGAGCCCCCCGGGGGGCTGTGCCCCAGCCAGGCCCCATCCCGCTCCCGGCACCGTGGGGCTGCCGCACGGCCCAGGCCTTGCTGGCCGGTGGCCCTGGTGGCCCTGGTGGCCCGTGGCCACGGTGCCAGCCCCGTCGGGGCGAGGGCGTCCTGACCACCAGCCCCAGCCGCGGCACGCTGGCCCCGCGGGAGCTGCTGGGCCGGGAGGTGCCAGAGCAGAGGAGCCCGTGGGGGAAGTGAGGAAAGTCCCTCTGCCCCTCTGCCCCCCCGCCGCGGGAGGGAGTTTCCAGCCAGACCCAGGGAAGGCTTTTCGGGGGGGGCCTCTGCTGTGGCCGGCCCAGGGACTCCCGGCCCCTCCAACACCCTGCCCGTGGGGCCGCGGCGTGGGCTGCGCTAGGGGGACCCCGCTCCTGCCCCCCGCTGCCCCCTCGGTCTGCCCCGGCGGTACCGCGGGGCTGGGGGGGCCGGGCCCGGACGAGCCCCCACCCCGCCCCGGAGCCGCCGTGGAGCCGGTGCCCGTCCCTGGACCGTCGCCCTCCGCCCCGCCCTGGCAGGGGACGGCGGGGACAGGCAGGGGACAGGCAGCGCGAGGTTCTGCTGCCGCCTACAGGCAGCCCCCGGCCCGGCCACCCCCCCCCGGCCCCCCCGGCCCGCACCGAGACGGCTCCGGCCCAGCGGGGCTCAACCGGGGTTTATTGTGAGGGCGGAACCAGCGGTGCGCGGTCCCCGCAGCTCGCGTGACATTGCGCGGTGCCCTGAGCACGCGTGACATGGCGTGTTCCCCGCAGCACGCGTGACATCACACGGTCCCCAGAGCACGCGTGGCGGCGCGGGGTCCCCCCGGCCCGGCCGAGGCGCTCGCAGGACACACGGGCGCCGCGGGGCTGCTCTTCCCTCTGCCCGCGCGTGTGCGGGCGCCGTGCGGGTTGTCCCGGCGCTGCCCTGCCAGGCCGCTCTGCCGGGGCCGGGGGCAGATGCGGGCGCCAGTGAGGGGCTCCCGGGGGGCGACGGAGGGGCCGAGCCCCCGGGGGGCCCGGTCCCCGCCCCGGCCGCGGGCACCGCGTCCCTACACCACGTCCTGGCAGGTGGAGAGCGACGTCCGCCGGCGGGGACTGGGGCAGGTGGGGCAGCGCGGCTCGAGGGGCCCCACGCACCCCGCGTCGCTGGCCAGTAGCCACAGCTCGCGGCGGAAGCGCTGGCCCAGGAAGGCGTAGAGCAGGGGGTTGAGGCAGCAGCGCAGGTACGCCAGCCCGCCGGTGACCAGCAGCGCCAGGTCCTTGCGGCGGCTCTGGGCACAGCTCATCTCCCAGCTGGCCAGCAGCTCGGCCGCGTCCAGCAGCACCATCAGGCTGTGGGGCAGCTGCAGGGCCACGAACACCAGCACGAGGGCCAGCAGCACCCGCAGCGCCCGGTGGGGCTGGGCCCCGCGGGCCGCCAGCAGCGTCCGGGCCACGGCCGCGTAGCAGCTTGCCATCACCAGGAAGGGCACCGCGAAGCCCAGCACGACCTGCACCAGGTTGGTGGCCCCCCGGGCCACCCGCGAGACCTCCCGGGGGAAGACGACGCGGCAGAGCCGGAGGTCCCGGTGCTGCTCCGCTCGGCCGTAGACGAACTGGGGCAGCGCCAGCAGCATGGCCAGTAGCCAGGCCAGCCCCGCCGTCAGCCAGCCCCGGCGGCGGGCCCGCGGGCGCAGGCGGCAGGCGGCCGGCACCCGCACGATGGCCACGTAGCGGTCCACGCTGATGCAGGTGAGGAAGAGGAAGCCGCTGTAGAAGTTGAGGGCGTAGAGGCCCTGCAGCACCTTGCAGGCGGCCGTGCCCGGGGACCAGCCCTGCAGCGTGTCGGTGACGGCGAAGGGCAGCGTCAGGAGCAGCAGGAGGTCGGAGAGGGCGAGGTGCAGGAGGCAGACGTCGGTGACGCTGCGGGCCTGGCGGTAGCGGGTGTGCGTGAGCAGCACCAGCCCGTTCCCCGCCGTGCCCAGCAGCGAGAGCAGCAGGTAGACGGCGGGCTGGTAGGCGCGGGCGAAGCCCTGCACCGCCTGCTTCTCGCAGAGCTCGGGCAGCGCGCCCTCCTCCCACGGGAACTCGTCCTCCCAGGGGTACAACTCGGTGGCGGTGGCCGGCTCCGTGGCGGCGGGGCTGGGGGTCGCCTGCGCAGAGGGAAGCTGGGCTGGGGGTGTTCGGAGGCGGGGGCCTGGCCGCGGGGTGCAGCGCAGCCCTGCCCCACCCGGCCCCACGCGGGGCGGTTTCTGTCACACCCTCCCCGAGGCAGCGGGACGTTCGCCGCGCTCAGTCATTGCGAGAGCAACCACGCGCTTCCCGAGCCGCCGCCTGCGGCGCAGAGCCGGTGGGGAGACGTGACCCCGGCCACGGTGTCCCACAAAATAACCGTGCGCCTGCCGCGGGGGGGCTGCTCCTGACGTCCCCTGGGGCTCAGCACCAGCCCTCGGCCCCTGTCGCCCCGTGCAGCCGGGCCTGGGGGCTCCGTGCCGTCAGCCCCGGGCAAGTGCTGCGGGAGGTGCCCACACACAGCCGGGGGTGCGCGCGGGGACCTGCCCACAGCACCCACCCACCCACCTGGGCACGGCCTTGGGGATCCCGGTGCCGGCACAGCCCGTGCAGCCTGGGCCTGCTCCCGGCCCGAGAGGTCCCGGGGCGTCCCGCGGCCTCACGGAGCCTCCGGGCAGCTGGGCAGGTGCTCCCAGCTCCCAGCCCTGCTCGGCCGGGGGGGACAGCGCTGCAGCCTGGGACCAGAGGGCCGGGACCCCATTGCCACAGACCCAGGCTCCGGCACCGCTCTGGTTCTGCGCAGCCTCAGGACAGTTTTGCTCTGGCTCCCATCGGCGAGCTCGGGCACAGGGTCCGATCCCCCCGCCCGCTCCGGGGACACGGGTGGGATGTGAACCCCGTGCCAGGGCAGGGTGACTCCCCAGCATCCCCCACAGCCCCTTCCCTGCTCTGGGGACCTGCAGCACCGGCTGCTGCCCTTCGTGCCCTGGGCTTTGCCTCTCAGCAAACCCACACGGCTCACGAGAAGCGTTTGAAAGCCACAAGAAGAGATAGAGAGGGGGGGTCCCCGCCCGGCCCCCAGCGAACCCCTCGCTCTGCAGCCCCTCACCTGCTCCTGCATGGCGCAGCAGGACCGTTCCGCGGCTGGCGGGTCTGGAGCCCTCGGCACCTCGGCGCTCTGCAGCCTGTGGTTTGACCACGTGCTGCTGCCGATACCGAGAGCGGCGCAGAGCACGGGCCCAGCCCCGGGGGGGGAGGCGAGGGGGCAGATGGGACCCCGCTCTGGAGCCCGTCCTGTATCTCTGAGTTTGTGGCTAACATCTGCGCGCCGGGGACAGAAATAGCGGCCCAGCCGCTGTCACGCGAGGCTGGGGACGAGCCTGGCAGCACCTGGGCCGGGGGAGCGGGGTCTGGCCAAGGGCACCCACTGCGTGCGGGGGACACCGGCCCCGCTGCGGGGCCGGAGGGAGGCCGGAGGGAGCGGGGCCGAGGAGCCGAGCGTGCGCTGCTGTGGGCTGGTGCTGAGCCGGGCGCAGGCGGGACACGGCTCCGGCGGGACCCGCAGAGCCGCGTCCGGTCCAGGGATGCCTCATCCCGATGGGAAATGTGGGGGTGCCAGCCCTGCCCCGCACCCCCGCAGCGCTGGTGTGTTGCTGGTTGTTGACAATAAACTCCCCAACTCCTCATTCAGGGGCAGATGAGTTCCTGGGGGGCAGAGGCCCCACTTTCCTCTCCCCAGGGGGGAGCGAACTGATCCCGGCTTTAACCGGCTTTCTGCCGTTTGCCGCCGTAATCCCTCAATCCCCCTCTCTCCGTCTCTGCCGAGGCTTATCCCAGCTCTGCCCCCGGCTCTCCCGCCGCCTCCAGCCGGGCAGGGCGGCGGGCAGGGGGGCGGGCAGGGGCCCCGCGGTGCGGCGGGGCCGGGGACCTGCTGCTCCTCGGCCAGAGGGCGGCTGGGCAGAGGCAGCCGGGGCGTCCCCGGGGCTCTTTGCTGGGGGGGGCCTCTCCCCCTCCCCTGCTCTTTGTGCTCCGCTCTGTGCCGGCTCTGGGGGTGCCATCCTGCACCCTGCGTCCAGGGGAAAGGGGGGGGAGGTGGGTCCTGGGGCAACTGCTGGCCCTGTGGCCAGCTGGGGGTGCAGAGCAGGGACCCTTCGTGCCCCCGCCGGAGCCGTCACAGACTTGTCCCACAGGGAGGGGGCGCGGGGCTGTGGCCGGAGCAGGCAGCACCCCTGGGGTGTCCGGATAAGGCCGGGGGGGCTGTGCCTCTTCTGGGGACGGGCCCGCAGGTGCTGGGCGGCTCTGGGGGTCGGTCGGGCCGGTGCCCGCGGCCCCAGCACCGGAACGCCCGGTGTGCCCCCGGCTGCCCGCGGCCCCGCCGCACCTGGGGCTTTCTGTTCCCTCTTTCTCCTGCCCGCTGCGGCCTCGGCCCTGCCTGCGCAGGAAGCGACCCCG
Source organism: Athene noctua (assembly GCF_965140245.1). Lineage (NCBI taxonomy): Eukaryota > Metazoa > Chordata > Aves > Strigiformes > Strigidae > Athene > Athene noctua. The sequence continues at coordinate 464,251 of NC_134061.1, read as the reverse complement.
GGCCCCGCTGCCCGCAGGTGACAGCCACAAGCCCGAGGGGCCCCAGCGGCCCCCGGTGCCCCCCCCACCCCTCGGGGCTGGGCCTGGGGGGCTGCGCGGGGGGACACGGGGCACCGCGGGGTCAGGCCGCGTATGTGGGCCACGGGGCCGCCGGCCCCCCCGTTCCCCGCGTGCGTGTCTGGGGATGTTGGGGAACAGACGCAGCCTAAATCCGCGGGGGGAGAGCGACCCCCAACCCCCCGCCCTTAATCTGCGGCTTGATTACAAACCGCCGCCACATCTGCCGCGGGAGGCACCGCTCCCACCCCCCCGCCCGGCTCGGGGGGGCCCGGCCCGCGGGGTCCGGGTGAGCCCGTGCCCCGCTCTGCCCGCGCACCCCCACCCCGCCGCGCTGGGGGGGGGCCGGGGACCGGGGGAACCGGGCGCCCGGCGGGAGCATCCCCCGGGGGCGCGGCAGCGGGGGGGGCCGGGGCTCTGCGCTGCGCCCGGCCCGGTCCCCGCGGCCCCCTCCCGGTCCCGGGGCCAGCCCCCCGCCCCGCCGCCGCCGCCGCCCCCCCCCGCCCCGTGGGCGGAGCCGCCGCCGGCCCCGCTCCGCCGCGCGGCTGCAGCACCGGGAGCGGCGGCGCTCGGGGCGCTCCATCATGGGCGCCCGCCGCCTCCTCGGGCTCCTGCTCGCCGCCTCCGCCGCCCTCCTGTGCCCCGGCCCCGGCTGCTTCGCACGTAAGTGGGGCCGCCGCCCCGGGAGCGGCCGCTCCGCACTGCGGGACCGCGGCCCCGCCGCCCCGGCCGCGCATCCCCGCTCTGCCCCGAGCCGCCTCCGCCCGCAGCCCCGCCTCTCCGGTCCTCCCGGGCATCCCTCGTTCTCCCCCGGGCACCCCCCGCTGGCACCCCCCGGCGCCCCGGTCCGCGTCGTCCCCAAGGTCACGGCCGGACACGGGCGTCCGAGCGCCCCCCCCCCGCGCCCTGCCCGGCGCCGCCCCGCCGCAGCCCCCCCGCCGGCGGCACCGCACCCGCCCGGAGCCTTCGGGGTGGACCCGGGATGCCCGGGGATGCCCAGGGGTGTCCAGGGCCCCCTCCCCACCGCGCCGCATCCCCCCGGCCCGGCCCCGTGTCCGGGCACCCGGCGGGCGGGGGCAGCCCCGCAGGACCCGGCTGGGCTCCGCCAGCACCGCGGCCAGAACCGCGGGGCTGCACCGGGCCGGGCCCGGGCCCCGGGGCGGGAGCGGCTGGGGCGGTTGCCCGGGCACGGGGACCGGCAGGGCTCCGGCCTCTCTGCGGCCCCTGTGAACCGGGGCCCGGGGGGGGCCGGGGACCCGCTGGCTGCGGGGGAGGGAGGCGGGGGACGACGCAGGCAGGGAGCGATGCCGGCGGGGGGGGATGCAGGCAGGGGGGGGATGCGGGCAGGGAGGGGATGCAGGCAGGGAGGGGATGCAGGCAGGGGGGGGATGCAGTCGGGGGGGTGCAGACGGGGGGGATGCAGGCGGGGGGGATGCGGGGGGGGGATGCAGGCAGGGGCTGATGCAGCATGGGCGCAGCGCAGCTGCCCTTGGCCCTGCAGTGGGGGCTGGGGGTGCAGCAAACGCTCCTGGGGCTCCCCGGGCTCCGTCCGACCCGTCCGAGGGTCCCTGCGAGGGGCTCGGCCCCGCCGAAGCCGCCTCTGCACATCCCGGAGGGTTCGCACGGGCCCCCCCGGCGGCCCACGGAGGATCCTGTCCCGACGGGGCGGGGCGGGGCGGGGCGGGGGGGTCCCGGCGCCCACGTCAGTGCGGAGGCGGCCGGTGCGGCCGTCGGGGCCCGCAGAGGTGTGTCAGCTCCGCTGCAGTGGGAGGGGAGAGCGGGGACGGAGCCGCCGCGCCGCCGGCCCGCGGGGCCCCCGGATCCCTCAGGGTCCCCAGAGCCCGCGGGGTGCGCAGGGCCGCGCCGGGGGGGCTGCCGGGGGGACACGGCGCAGTGCAGCGCCCCGAGCCCGGCCCCAGGCCCCCTCTCCCCGCAGGACCCTGCTACGATGAGCTGGTCGCTCCCCTCTACTCCTCGTCCCTCGGGGCCTCCTCCAGATACAACATCTTCTACTCGGCCAGCTTTGCGCGGCTGCACAGTGAGTCCCGGGGCGCCGGCGGGGCTGGGGGCCGTGGCCGGGGGGCGCCCCCAGCAAGGTCTTGTCTCGCGTGGGGCTGAGGGGCCCTCGGGTGCCCGTGGCAGAGCCCTCAGCGCCCCCCCGGGGGTGGGGGGCAGCCCCGCAGCCCCCCGGCGCCCGCTCCCAGTCGGGTGCTGCGGCGGGGCCGAGCAGGCAGCCCCCGCTCAGGCCGGGGGTGCCGGGTGCCGGGCCCGGCTGAGCTGCTCCCCCCGCAGGCACCAGCGGCTGGTCCCCCGACCCCCGGGACAAGCAGCCCTGGCTGCAGATCGACCTGATGCAGAAGCACCGGATCAATGCAGTGGCCACGCAGGGAACCTTCAACACCTACGACTGGCTGACGCGCTACATCGTGCTCTTCGGAGACCACCCCAGCAGCTGGAAACCCTTCTTCCAGCAGGGCAGCAACTGGGTAGGGGGGTGCGCGGGGGGCCCTGCGGGATGGGGTCCCCTGGGGGGTGGGGAGACACCCCCCAGCCCGCAGCGAGGTGCTGATGGTGGCCCCTTCGTCCCCAGACGTTCTTCGGGAACGTGAACGAGAGCGGGGTGGTGCGGCACGACCTGCACTACCCCATCCTGGCGCGCTACATCCGCATCATCCCGGTGGCCTGGAACCCGCGCGGGAAGATCGGGCTGCGCCTGGGCCTCTACGGCTGCCCCTACCGTGAGTACCCCGCCTGGGGGGGCCCTGGCCCGGCCGCCCGCGTCACAGGGGACCAGCCCCTGGCTCCGGTGTGTCTGGAAAACCCTTTCCCAGAGTGGATCGTGTCCAGGCGATCTGCAGTCATTAGCTCTGGCACAAACCGTGGCAGAAAGGAGCGTTCCCCGTGCCAGGGCGCCTGCTGCTGCAGGCAGTGACGTGGCCACGGCCGCTCTGCTGTCCCCAGGGTCCCACGTGCTCTACTTCGACGGGGATGACGCCATCTCCTACCGCTTCCGGGCCAAGAGGATCAGCACCCGCGAGGATGACATCTCCTTCAACTTCAAGACGCTGGAGCAGGACGGGGTGCTCATGCACGGGGAGGGCTCGCAGGGCGACTACATCACGGTGGAGCTCAAGCAGGCCCAGCTCTTCCTGCACATCAGCTTAGGTGAGCCGGGGCCGGGGGGCCGGGGGGCCGGGGGGCCGGGGGGTGCGGGGCTGGGGGGCTGAGGCTGCCCCTCCCCAGGCAGCAGCCCGCTGCACGCCAGCGAGGGCCACACGACGGTGACGGTGGGCAGCCTCCTGGACGACCAGCACTGGCACTCGCTGCACATCGAGCGCTACGGCCACCACGTCAACCTGACGCTGGACGGGGAGGTCAAGCGCTTCCGCTGCCACGGCACCTTCGACCAGCTCGACCTCGACACCGAGGTGGGTGCGGTGGGCGCGGAGCTGCCGGGGTGCTGACCTGCGGCGTCCCCCGGCGAGGGGCTGACCTCCCGCTCTGCCTCCCAGCTCTTCTTCGGGGGGGTGATCAACCAGGACAAGCAGCACCTCACCTACCGGCAAAACTTCCGGGGCTGCGTGGAGAACATCATCTTCAACGGGGTCAACATCGCCGACCTGGCCCGGCACCGGAAACCCAACATCCGCTTCGAGGTCCAGCCCCGGGGGTGGCCCCTTCCCTGGGGGTCCTGTTCGTGCCGTGGGGGGACACGCTTCCTGGAGGGGGCCCAGGTCCTCGGCCCGGCTGTGGGGTGGCCCCTTCCCCGGGGCCAGGCTCCCCCCCGCTGCGGGGTGACACGAGGCCGGGCAGTGGCCGTGCTCAGCCGAGCGGCGCCGCATCGACCGTGCGAGGTCGTCCCTGGCCCGGGGCGCCCGGCTGGTGCTGCCAGGCGGGGGGAGCGAGGGGGTCGGTCGGGGCTGGGGCTGTGGGGCCTCCTCGCCCCTTCCTCACCGCCTCCCGCGGTCCCCCCCAGGGCAACGTGGGCCGATACTGCCAGGACCAGCTGATCACCCCCATCACCTTCGCCGGCATCAACAACTACGTGCAGGTGCCGGGGATCCCGCGGAGGAACCGCCTGGCCGTCAGCTTCCGCTTCCGCTCCTGGGACACGGCTGGGCTCCTGCTCTACACCAGCTTCGCCGACCGCCTGGGCTCCCTCGAGGTGGTGCTGAGCGAGGGGCAGCTCAACGTCTCCATCGCCCAGCCCGGCAAGAAGAAGCTGGAGTTTGCCGCAGGTGGGCTGGGGAGGCGGCGCGGGGCCGGGGGCCGGTCTGGCGGCGGCGCTCCCTCACGCACCCTCCTCTCCCCGCGCAGGGCATCGCCTGAATGACGGCTTCTGGCACTCGGTGCAGCTGGTGGCGCGGGACGGCTCGGCCGTGGTCACCATCGACGATGACGACGGCGCCGAGTTCCGGGTGGCGCATCCCTTCCAGCTCCGCACCAGCAGCCAGTACTTCTTCGGAGGTGGGCGGCGGGACGGGGGCCGGGGGCGATGGGTGCCCAGGGGCCGCTCACCCCCCTGTGCCTTGCAGGCTGCCCCAAGCCGGCCTCAGTCACCGGCTGCCGGTCGAACCAGACGGCCTTCCACGGCTGCCTGCAGATGCTGAACGTGGATCTGCAGCCCGTGGACGTGGAGCTGCTGGTGCAGCACCGGCTGGGGCAGTACTTCAACGTGCTCTTCAACGTCTGCGGCATCACGGACAGGTAGCGCGCGGGACAGGGGCGCCGGCGGGGAGCGGGCGGGGGCCGGGGGGCTGCACTGGCGCCAGGACAGGAGCCCTCTGCGCCCTCAGGTGCACCCCCAACCTGTGCGAGCACGACAGCCGCTGCGTCCAGTCCTGGGACGACTTCATGTGCATCTGCGACCTGACGGGGTACAAGGGGGAGACCTGCCACAAATGTGAGCCTGGGGCCTCGCGGCCTGGGGGGCAGGACGGGCACCTGCGGCTCCCCCCGCTGCCCAGCGCCCCCCTCGCCCTGACCCCGGTCCCGTTTCCCTGTTCCAGCCCTTTACAAGGAGTCGTGTGATGCTTACCGGGTCAGCGGGAAAACCTCGGGGAACTACACCATCGACCCGGACGGCAGCGGGCCGCTCAAGCCCTTCACGGTGTATTGCGATATCCGAGGTGGGGGCGGCGAGAGGGCCTGGGGGGGTCCCTCTGCCGGGTGTCCCCGGGGACCAGAGCCTGTGTGTCAGGGCTGGAGCAGGATGGAGGGAGCGGGGGTGTCCTGGGGGGCTGCTCCCAACAGCCCCCCCCTCTGCAGAGGACCGAGCGTGGACCATCATCCGGCACAACCGCCACTACGCCACACGCGTGACGGGCTCCAGCGTGGACCAGCCCTACCTGGGGGCTGTGGAGTACTGGAACGCCTCCTGGGCCGAGGTCTCGGCGCTGGCAAACGCCTCCGAGTACTGCGAGCAGCGCATCGAGCTCCACTGCTACAGCTCCCGCCTGCTCAACACCCCCTGTGAGCGCCGGGGGAGCGGGGCAGGGCCGCGGGGCCGGGCCGCGGGACCGTGTCCTCACCCGCCCCTGTGCCTGCAGCCGGGCTGCCCTTCAGCTTCTGGATGGGCCGGCACGACGAGCGGCACTACTACTGGGGGGGCTCGCGGCCGGGCATCCAGCGCTGCGCCTGCGGGCTGGACAAGAACTGCGCCGACCCCAAGTACTTCTGCAACTGCGACGCCGACCACGCGCTGTGGTGAGCGGGCGGGGGCTGCGGGACGCGGCTGCCGGCACAAGGGCCAGGACTCGGGGGGTCGGGCAGGGGTTCAGCAGGGGCGCGGGCTGGCAAAGGGGCAGAAGCCCCTCATGGCCCCCCCCATTTGCAGGAGGACAGACAAGGGTCTGCTGACCTTCGTGGACCACCTGCCCGTCACCCAGGTCGTGGTCGGAGACACCAACCGCTCCGGCTCCGAAGCCCAGTTCCTGCTGGGGCCCCTGCGGTGCTACGGAGACCGTGAGTGACCGGAGCCGTGGAGGGGCCCCTGCCCTGTGGGGGCGTCCCGTGCCCGCGGGGTTTTGCGCCCATGGAGGGTCCGTGCCCATCCCTCACCGCCCCTCCTGCTCCCCGCAGGCAACACCTGGAACACCGTCTCCTTCAACAGGGGCGCAGCCCTGCTCTTCCCCACCTTCCAGGCCAACCACAGCCTCGACATCTCCTTCTACTTCAAGACCACGGCCCTGTCCGGCGTCTTCCTGGAGAACCCCGGCTCCCGAAACTACATCCGCATCGAGCTCAACAGTACGGGCGGGCGGGGGGGCGGGGGGCGGCGGGGCCGGGGGCTCCTCCCGACACCGTGTCCCTGCAGCCACCAGGGACGTGGTGTTTGCCTACGACATCGGGAACGGGGACGAGAACCTGACGGTGCGGTCGGTGGTGCCCTGGAACGACGACGAGTGGCACCAGGTGAAGGCTGAGCTCAACGTCAAGCTGGCGCGGCTGCGGGTGGACAAGCTGCCCTGGGTGGTGCGTCCGGCCCCCCCGCAGAGCTTCGTCCGCCTGAACTTCGACCGGCCCCTCTACGTGGGTGAGAGCCCCCGGCCGCGTCCCCGCGTCCCCAGGCCCCCGCGTGCCGCAGGGCGCTGAGCCTCGGCCCTGCTGCAGGCTCGGCGGAGCACAAGATGCGCCCGTTCCTGGGGTGCCTGCGGGCGCTGCGCATGAATGGGGTGACGCTCAACCTGGAGGGCAAAGCCAACGAGACGGAGGGCGTGCGGGTCAACTGCACCGGGCACTGCCAGGACCCACCCGTGCCCTGCCAGAACAGTGGGCTCTGCGTCGAGCGCTACAGCCACTACAGCTGCAACTGCAGCGTCTCCGCCTTCGACGGGCCCTTCTGCAACCACGGTGAGCGGCCGCGCCGGGGCGGGTCCCTGCCGGGGCGGGGAGCGGGGAGAGGAGCCGGCGCGCCCGTCACCTGTGGGTCGTCCCCCCCGCAGACATCGGCGGGTACTTCGAGGAGGGCACCTGGGTGCGGTACAACATCCTGCCCGTGTCTCTGTACGCCGCCCGCGAGTTCGCCAGCATCGTCAGCAGCCCCTGGCAGCCCCTGCCCGGCTACAACCTGACCAGCGAGGAGGTCAGCTTCAGCTTCAGCACCACCTCGGCGCCTGCCGTGCTGCTCTACGTCAGCTCCTTCGTCAAGGACTACATGGCCGTGCTCATCAAGGATGATGGTGAGGGCAGGGCTCCCTGCCCCGGGGCTCACCCAGAGCCTGCGGGACCCCCTTGGGCTCTGGGGCCGCACAGCACCCTCCTCCCCGCTGGTGTCCCCCCATGGAGGGGCTGGACTTGCCCACCGAGAGCCCCGGCACCGCTGACGGCCCCGCTCTGCCGCAGGGAGCCTGCAGCTGCGCTACCAGCTGGGCACCAGCCCCTACGTCTTCGCCCTCACCACCAAACCGGTGACGGACGGGAGACCCCACCGCGTCAACATCACCCGCCTGCACCGCACACTGTACACCCAGGTACGGGGCGGGCCCGGGCTGGGAGGGGCACAGGCAGGCGGAGGAGGCTCCGCGGGTGCCGACACCGCGCGCCTGCCTCGCAGGTGGATTATCTCCCCGTCATGGAGCAGCAGTTCTCCCTGTTTGTGGACAGCAAGCTGGACTCGCCCAAAAACCTGTACCTGGGGCGCGTGATGGGTGAGCTGGGTCCTGCCCGCGGCCGCCCCCTCCCATGCTGGGATCTCCGGGGTCTCCTCTGCCCAGCACGGTCCTTGCCCTCCACAGGGGATGAGCCTTCTCCTTCTGTGCCCTCAGAGACCGGCGTGATCGACCCCGAGATCCAGCGCTACAACACGCCCGGCTTCTCAGGCTGCCTCTCGGGGGTGAAGTTTAACAGCCTCGTCCCCCTCAAAGCCATCTTCCGCCCCACCAGCGTGGTGCAGCCCTACAGCATCCGCGGGGACCTGGTGGAGTCGAGCTGTGCCTCCATGCTCCCCCTCACCACCATCCTCATCCCTCCCGAGATGGACCCCTGGTACATGGGCACGGGTAGGTGCTGTGGTGGGACGCCCCCGCCGCCATGGGGAGGGAGCCCCCCCCAGCGAGCGTCAGCTGCAGGGGGATGCCCCAGCGCAAGGCCCCGCTGCAGCCCGGCCCCAGCCGCCCGCTCTGTCTCCGCAGAGTTCCCCCACGTGCACGACGATGGCTGGATCGGGTTCATCATCGGGTGTAAGTGGAGCCCTCGGCCCGTGTCCCCCCACCTCTGTCCTGGCCCCGCACCCCCCAGCCCCTTCCCCTCACCGCCGCCTCTGCCCCGCAGTCGTGACCTTCCTGCTCCTGCTGCTCGGGGGGCTGCTGGTGCTGCTCTACTTCTACTACCACCGCTACAAGGGCTCGTACCACACCAACGAGCCCAAGGCCGTGCAGGACTACGGCAGCGCGGCCAAACCGCTGTCGGTGCGCAAGGACCAGAACCTGCCCCAGATCCTGGAGGAGGCCAAAGGGGACTAGTGGGGCCGGGGGTGGGACGGGCTCGCAGCCCCCGCAGCCCCGGGAGCCGCCCGGGGACGAGCGAGCGTCGCGGGACCAAAGGGCCGAGCACACCTCAACTGCCAACACCCGGCTCCGGCCCGGATCGCACCGCAGCGACCACCAGCCCCTCCCCGCGCCCGCCACCGACCCGGCCCCGGGGTGCGGCTGCCGCCCGCCAAGCCCCGGCCCCGCTCGCCCCGGGCACGCCGGCAGCCCCCGCGCCGGGGCCGGCTGCTGCCTCCCACCAGACCCTGCCCTTCCTCCGGCGGGGACCCCCGGGCCGGGCAGCCCACCCTCCCCTCGGCCGGGGAGTGTGCCGGGGGCGCCCGCCGCCCCGTTAGCGATGCCCGCGCGTAGATGCCCCGCTGCTTTGCCCGCTTAGCCAGAGCCACGCAGGAAGCCACGCAATACCCAGCCCCGGGCACGGCCCGGGGCGCGCCCAGCAATACCCTGCCCGTGCGGGCAACGGCCGCCGCTGCCGCGCATGACGCCGCTGCACTTCGCTGAGATGCTGCTTTCATACGATCAGGTACGGATCCTTTCTACCATTTTTGTTGCTGGATACTCTACTACACTCTGATTTTTTTATTCTATCGGTTTGTATAAAAAACCAAACGGAAGCTCCCGTCGGGTGTTACGTTCCGCGTGTCGTGGTACGTGGTCTGTAGTTTGCTACTTCTCTGTACGAAGTGCCGGTCCTGCCGATTACCTCCAGCCCAGGGAAAGCTCCCGTTCACTCGCTGTATTGTGGTAAGACAACGTTACAGAAACGCATTTATCTACCCAAAGGCCTAGCTCCACTGGGCACTTTATTTTTAAAAAAACCTCTTTTGTTGAATGAGATGTGAAGATACTCCAATAAAGGCAGAATGACGGCGTTTGACGCTCCCCCGACTTCACGGCGGCAGCGGCTCCTCTCCCCCCACCACGGCTCGGCCGGGGGGGCCGGTTCCCACTCCCGGCGCGGGGCTGGGTGCAGCTCAGCCCGCTGCTGCGCTCGCACACGGCCGGGTCCCGCTGCCCCCCTCGCACCCGAGCGGCGGCGACGCAGGCTGGCGGTGGGGAGGGGGCAGCGGGGCTGGGCAGGGAAGGGGCCGCTGCCCGCGGCTCCCTCGGGTAACAGAGGCCAGCAAACCGCCGGAGGATGTTCGCTACCACTTTATTATGACAAAGGCTACAAGCCACGTTATTTTTAAAGTGCATTATTATTCACCGTCAACAAACCACAGACACAAGCCTGGCGTAGTGCAGATACGGCCGCAGTGGCAGAGGCTGAGCTGAGAGCGGGCCGGGGGGGCCGGGCGGGCGGCGGGGCTCAGGGTACAAGCGCTGCTCCAGACAGACCCAAGCCCCCCGCGCCTCGGGAGGGCAGCGCGGCAGCAGGACGGACGGACGGACGGCCTCGGGCCCGCGGCGGGAGGCTGGGAAGGGCACGGTGCAGGGCCGTGCCGGGGAGGGCTCAGCTCCCGGGGCACACCCAGCACCTCTCTGCGTTTCTGGCCCACAGGGCCGGGCCGGGCTGTGCCCTGGGACCCCCGCGGTGCCCCGAAGGAGCAGGGCAAGGGCCCAGCGCTGCTCGCTGCCGTGCGCTGCCCCCGGACACAGAGACCTCAGAGGGGTGAGGGGCTCCGGGCCCCTCGGTGCCACCTCAGGGCTCAGCCGGGCTCCCAGGGGACAGACCCATCCTTCAGGTCACCCCAGGCGCCACCTCAGGGAAGAGCCCCCATCCAGACCACCCCCTCCCAGCCCCAGAGCTGCTGAGGGACAACGTCCCCCCACCCCCAGAGCGGTACGCGGGGCCCAGCCGGCAGCTGAGGAGGATTAAAGTGCTTTTTTCTTTTTCTTTTTGCATGGGGTGCTGAGGCCAAACCTCACCCTGCCAGAGAACAACTCCCCTTCACCCCCAGGGCCAGGACCAGTGTCAGAAACCCCCAGGCAGGCTCCTGAGGAGCCGTCCCCGGGTCCCCGCAGGCAGAGGCAGGTTCGCTGTGCCCCATTCAAGCCTCGGCACAGCAACATTCAGCAGGTCCTGTGCAAGGAAAGGCTCCGCCCGGAGGGGACCCGCTCTGCTGAGCCTCCCCCAGCGCCTGCGCCGCCCCAAAGGGACTGTCCTGGCCAGGGGGGTGAAGGAACCAGCTCTGGTAGCCCCTGGCCGGGAAGCGCCTGCCCAGAGCAGGGGTGGCCAAGACCCCAGAAGCGTCCCCCCGCAGAGCCACTGGGGAGGGGCAGGGGCCAACCAGCCCCCCCCAGCCAGGAGGACACGCTGCAGGCTGGGAGCACTCCCAGGCTCCCGGGTCGCTGCTGCCTCCGGCCTCCTCCTGCGCCTGCAGCAGCACCCCGGGACAGCAGCTCAGTGTCATCCCCACCCAAAGTGACTTTTTGCATAGTGCTGCTCTTCCCAGCCCCGGGCGGGCTCTGTCCCCCAGCCAGCTGGGGCAGAAGGGAAACGGCCTCAGCAATAGCGGCCACGGGCCCAGGGACCGCTGCGGCCACAGCCCTGCGGCTTCCAACCCGGTCAGTGTCCTCATCAACGGGACAAAACAGGCAGCACGAGGTAACGCCCGAGACCGGACCCCAGGGGAGGGGGCTGGAGGGCAGCAGCAGCCCCTCTGCGCCCGGGTCTCGGTGCAGGCGGTACCTCACTCGCTCTTGTTCTCCCAGCAGTCGGCAGAAAATGGAAAGAGACTGAGAACCGGGGGCTGTCCCTCCTCCTGCTCCACAGCTGCTTCGGTCCGCGGGCTCCCTCAGCCCAGGAGACTGCCCGCAGGGCTCGAGCCTGCCCCGAGCCTCCCTCTGGGCGTCCGGGTGGGAAGCAGCACTGGTGACACACACAGCGACGGGGACAGCAGCAGTCACGTCAGCGTGAAGCGAACATGGCATCGCTTACATGTGCGGCAGCGAGGTGTGCTGGGGGCCGCCCGCAGGGCCTAGATGATGTCGGTCTCCCTCTCTATGCCGACGTACTTGAGGGCGTCTGCCTGGCTGTACCTACGGGACACGAAGGCCGCGGCTGCTGTAACGACCTCCCGCGCTCCCCACAACCGTGTGCACAGCAAGGGGGGTCAACCCCGCACCCCAGCCCCAGCCGGCCGCTGCCCCGGGCACCTGTAGTCGAAGAAAAGCTCCTCCCCGGCCTGGATGGCCCTCTTGGCAAAGATCCCTATCCGGTGGTCTCCGTTCACCATCACAACTGCAACCAGAGGGACGACATCAGACACGTGCAGCTCCAGCTCAGGCCAGGAGGTCTCGCAGGACACTTGCCCTGCCTGGCCACTGCTGGCCCCCAGGGCCACGGCACCCCAGCTCCTGGCCAGCAGGAACCGGGCGCTCCCCGGGGCCCCGCAGCCGCCCTCCAGCAGCGATCGCAGAGCTGAGCGGGGCCCTCGCTGGCAGCAACATGATTTGCTGCTGGGGGGAGACTTCGTCCCCCCTCTGAGTTCTGCTGCTCCCACCCGCTCGGGGTGACTTGGGACCCTGGAGAATCTGCTGCGATCCCGGAGCTGAGCAGGACCCCAGAGAGCCATCCCCCGCCCCGAGGTCTGACCGAGCAGGGATATCTCACCTTTGGCATAGCAATTGGGGTTCACCGAGTGGTTGGCAAAGCGGATTTTATTTCCTTTGCGGGTGGCATCAACAACAAAGTCTAAGAAAAGAAAGAAAAGAAAACCAAAACTAGTGTAGCGACAGGCCTGCTGCTCAGGTGAGAGAGGGGCCAAGACTGCCCGCCTGGCCACCAGCCCCCTGCCAGGAAGCCCAAGTCTCCTCCACCCCTCGAAGCCCCCGGCGAGTTACCGTTGTTGAGGTTGAAGAGGAAGCTGGACATGTACTTGTCATAGACCTTCCCTCGCCGGTCAGCCTCGTCCTGTGAAATAAGCTGGAGAAGGGGAACGCCTTGAGGGCACCGTCGGGACTGCTGCACTCACCCGCCTCCTGAACACCCCCTGCCCGCCTGCCCCAGGGGCAGGACCTTGCCAGGGTGCCCAGGGAGGGAGCAGGGACAAGCGCTGCGCTCCCAGGAGCAGCACGTACACAACACGCTCCTCCACAGCACGGGGCCTGGAGGTGCTGAGGCGGGTCCCAAAACCGTCCGAGATTCAATCTCTGAACCTGGCCAGAGCCAGCCCGTGGCCAGGCTGGGGAAGGGACGCTGGCAGCGGCCGAACCACCCAGCGCGGTGTGGGGGCAGCACTCACCTCCCCGCAGTACTCGGAGATGAACTCGTTCTTCTGCACAGATTCCTTGATGAAAGTCCCCCAGCCGGCGACATCCGACGGGGCCAGCAGCAGGTGCTGGAGCCGAGGCAAAAGGGAGCGGTTACGGTCGGCAGGTCGCCGCTGCCCAGCGCTCAGGTCGGGTCAGGCCGAGCTCCCCGCGCCCGGCACAGCTCGGGGCAGGGCAGGGCCCGGGGCAGGCGCAGCCCCAGCGCCGGGGAGCAGAGGGCAGCCGGCGCCCACCCAGCGCCCCTGGCTCCCTGCAGGCTTACGGCCGTCGGCCGGGAGCTGTGCATCACCTGACACCCACTAATTTGCGTCTTTCTCTGAATTTTTGTCTTTTTTTATGTTCAATCCTTGCCCTGACCAGCAGAATTCAGACTAAACCTCTGTCTGGAGTCGCTTTTTACCCCCCCTTGCTCGCACCCTTCCCCTTCGCACCGTCTCCCTCGCCAGGGCGCAGAGCTCCGTCCGTCAGCTCTGCCCGAGGCAGCCAGAGCCCTGCTGCCCTCAATACCTTTTTGAGACCTCGCTGGATGCTGCAGTTCTTGCAGGAGACCACCTTGCAGTCCCAGTGCTCCGAGGCGCCGCAGGTCAGGCAGAGGTCGGGGTCGCACTCCCGCACGGCCAGGTAGCAGGGGCACTGCTTGGTGTTGCACTGGGTCTTACAGCGGCAGCCCGGGAAGCGGTTCTGACCTGCAGTGACACAGCCCAGGGTTTGTGCCGGGGGGTCTCGGAGAGCAGAGGGGCCACGAGCGTCCCTGCCCTGCCCAAGCTCCTCATGAGCCAGGTCTGACCCGGCCGGCACAGGACTAAAGCCTGTCTGTACCAGGGGCCACCCCGCCAACGAAGGAAGGTGCCTTTGTGCTGGTAAAGAGCTCTGCACCCCCCTGCTCTGGGCAGCAGAGAGAGGAGCCCCCAGCCCGGCCCCCCGCCCCCCCAGGACAGCGCTCACGAAGGACACGGGACACGGTGGACGGAGGCAGCCGGGGCACCCAGGAGCTGGCGCCGTCACTGAAACCCCCCGTGGGCTCAGGAGCTTCGCGCACCGCTCGCACCCGGCCCAGCACGGACCCGGCCCAGGGGCCCTCCCCTCCGCATGGCCGGAGACGCCAACCTGCCTCCTGGGGCTAATCATGTGCAGTTTGAAAATACCCCGCAGATCAGTACAGAGAATGGGGGGCCCGATGTGGCTCCCTGTCCCCCCGCAGTCCCTCCAGCTCCAAGCTGTGCCATAACCCGTCACACACCCCCCCTCAGAATCCCCCTGATGCGGGCGGGTGCGGTTACCCTGCTGCAGAGCTGGGAATGGGAGCCCAGGGAGGAAAAAACCAACCCTGGCAGAGCTGTGACCAACTCCCACCCGCCCTAACCGCTGGGCACACGCGCTGCTCTCGGGGAACCAGCATCGCCCGCGGGCTGTGGGGGTTGGATACAGACACACGGACGAGCTCCTCGAACAAGAGCAACTACTGCAGCTGCTGAGAGTCACGGGGCAGGACGGAAGGTTCCCTTTGGACCCGAGCAGGCTGCTAGTCCGATGCTGCAGCGGACAGAGCAGCGAGTGCAGGAATAAAGCAGCAAGCCCCAGCTCCGCACCCTCCCCCCGGCCCGTGTCAGGAGCTGCCCGGAGCGCCGGGGTTCTCCTTACAGTCGGGGTTGCACTGGCAGAACTTCTCACAGAAATTCTGAGTCATGATGCAGGGGCAGGAGCTGTCACAGGGATGCTCGGGGTGGTCACAAGGCTGGTAGTTGTACACCTGGGTAGGTGAATTATCTAGAACAAGAGGAGAAACGCCCAGATTAGAAACTGCACATTGCAGAAGCCTCTGAAAGCAGCAGGCCCAGGGCTCTGGAGCAGGAAGGTGCAAGGTCCCCGCTGGCCTGCGGAGGACAGGGCGCCCAGCAGCACCCGCAGACCCCCGGACGCACGGCACACGTCCCCTCTGCCCCGCACAGCCCATCCCGTGGCGGGGCCGCTCACCAGCCCCGGCCTCCCCTCTGCTCGCCCGGGCACGGGGCCGCGGCTGTCCCGCTGCGGGGAGCTCGGCCCCGCGGGCCAGCGGGCTGGCAGCCCCGGCACGAGGCCGCCGCAGCACACTCACCTTTCTTCAGCTGGATCTTCCTGCAGTGCGCGGCCCAGAGCCTGGAAGGGAACAGAGAGGGTCTGAGGGGGGCGCGAGCCCCCGCCGGGAGGGGCCAGGGATCCAGCGAGGAGCCTCACGCGTTAACAGCCAAGGCGGGAAAGGTGGGAGCGATGCAGCCGCAGCACGAGTCAGTTAAGGCAAATGCTGGAGCCAGAGTAATACCGGACGCACGGGGATCAGCACACAAAGAGGTTACAGGTCAGGGAGCCGAGGCTGAGGCTGCTGTTAGGACGGTGGTACCGGCCCCCCCCAGCAGCGCGGCACCGCAGCCAGCCCCGCGCTGGCCCCTCCCGGAGCCCGGGGCCACGGAGCCTCCTGGCCAGGGCAGCAGCGCCGGGGAGACGGGCCAGGGGCCAGCGCCCGGCCAGCAGCCCCAGGCGACAGCAGGATGTGCCTGCAGATGGGAGCCAGATGGGGATTACCGGGAATGCGTTGGCACAAAAAGCAGCGTATCTGGTTGCATTTTAAGAACAAAACAAGCTTGTCCAACACTTGCCTGTGCTTCCTTTTCTTCTTCTGCGATGGATTCATTAATTCGTTTGTTGGCAGTTTTGTTATAAGCGATTCTTTCACTGCAAACTGGAAGACCTACCAAAGAACAGAAGGAAAAAGAAGATTAAAGTTCATTGTTCTCAAGTTGTTCTTATCTAAAGCATAAACAGAGAGAGAGCGAGCAAGCACGCCCAGGGATGCTCCCAGTCCCGGTCAGTCAGTGGGCAGCTCTGCCCCCGTTCCACTGCCCCCGGTGCTGCTGCTCCTCGCCCAGGAAACACGAGTGCCCGCCCCGGCAGCACGGCATGGCCACCGGGCAGGGACACGGCCACCGGGCAGGGACACGGCCACCGGGCAGGGACACGGCCACCGGGCAGGGACACGGCCACCGGTCATGCACGGGGCTTGTTCTGCAAACAGCAGCGCTACTGCAAAGTAACATCCAACTCCGCAAAGTGTTGATGCAACACATTCGTCAAGACGATTTGTGGCAGCGAAGGAAAAACAACAGGCACGCAGCGGCCAGGGCCCCCCTCCCGCTGCCGGGCCAGGCGCTGCGCCGCCGGGCCCCCGGCCCCCACCTGCTTGCACGTCTTCGTCCCCAGCAGCCGGGCAATCGAGCAGAAGTTGTTGAAGTAGGTCCCGTGGAAGACGCGGAACAGCGACTCCTCCGCCCCCGTCCACTCGACGGGCTCCTGCGGCGTCTCCACCGCGAACAGCTGGGAGGAGGCCGGGCTCAGCTTCTGCTTGGTGGGGGTCTGGCAGCGGGAGTTTGCCTCTGGCAGGGAAGGCAGGCGTTAGGCCAAAGACAACACGGGACGACGCTCCCTCGCCATCACAGCTCCCGAGGGCAGCGCTCCCCCGGCCCCCCAGCAGCAAGGCAGCGCCAGAGCCGCCGTGCCAGCCCCCCCTTCCAGGCCTGGCCCAGGACAGAGCCCCTGGCCAGGGCAGCAGCACCACAGGCCTGAGGAAGCCGCTCTCTCCTCTCCCACCCAAGATGGCACCCAGATGTACGGGAGCCCTTTTCCCCCGGGAGCTCATTCTGCCCCAGCCACCGTCACCTCCCTGGCGTGGCAGGCACAGCTCGGCGCTCGTCTGCGGCACCGAGGAGCCGCTCAGCCCCACGGACCAGCCCCCGCCCCGACAGCTCCCCGTCCACCGCCCGGTGCCGCAGCGGGACGAGCCGAGCCCGGCCCTGCCGGGGACGCTCCCCTGCACGCAGCCAGGAGAGGGGCTCGGCCAAGGGCTCTTGGCTTTGCAGGTCCCAGCAAAGCTCTCGCTTTGCCTGGCAACGTTCCCCCTTCCCGGGAGAGCACAGCGGATCCCACGGCAGCAAGGGCAGGCCCTGCTGCCCCTCGTGCGTGCTGAGGCCCAGCTGGGGACGCGGGCGGCGGCTCCCCCCGAGCGGGACACGGGCACAGGCCGCAGGGGGAGTGGGGTGGGGTGTCTCCGGGCTGGCACCGTACCCGAGGAGCTGGAGGCCCACTCGTTGCCCGTGTCCCGGTCGCTGTCGCCCTCCCTGGTCTCGGTGACGGCAGAAGCCGGGGTGCTTGAGCAGGACGCACCCACCACATGGTGCCTCCGACGGCGCCGGCCCGAGCACTTGGACCTGGGGTTGTGCAGCGCAGCAAACTCCTTAGCTCCTTCCTGCAACCAGAGCAGAAGACAAGGCAGGTGGAAGACGACCAGGGAACACAGAGGGGCTTTTCCGCAGGCCCTGGGATGAGCCCTGCACCAAGAGACGGCGGGAGACTCCCGCGCGTGGCCCCTTCGGCGATCGCCGAGGCCCTGCCCGCGCTACACCTTCCCGCTTTGCCTCCTTCGGCACCGCTGCCCGCTCGAAGAGGCTCCCCAGCCCTGGCCCCCCAGGCCGCTCCCCTGCCTCTTCCCCCGGCAGCCAAGTCCTGGCCTCTCGCCCTGCTCTGGCCCCGCAGCTCCCCGGGACCCCCCATACCCCACCAGCTCCGACACCACAGCACACACACCTCCCGGCAGCCGGCCCTTCTGACCCGCAGCCCTCGGCCCCTAACACAGCCAGGCTGCGCTTCCAGAAGATCACTGTGAAATGGTTCAAGCCTTCCTAGATTCCTTCCCCAGCATTTTTAACCGGGGCTTCATTTTTCAAACGCTGCACCGAGTCCAGAGAAATCATTTGTCACAATTCCCCATCTGCTAGCTATGACAGTCCTCGTTAGAGATTTGCTAAAATATGCGTCTGGTCAGGTCTGCATTTGGATGCACACTCCCCTGAATCCAATGAGGACTAAAACTCATTCGAAAAATCATCAAAGTTGTGAAAAGGACCCCCAGAGTCCTGCAGAGCAGGGCTGCCCAGGCCACTTCTCTTGTGGTTTCAAAAGCAGCAACGCAGAAACGTACCAGCCAGAGGAAACAGTCTGCTCCACAAGGATCTGGCTCGATCTTGGTCTCTCTATTCTTTCGTTTGTACACATTAGGAGTAGCATGAAAAGCTGAAAAAATAATAGTTGTCTTTACTATTAGCATCCTCCAAAAGCCTCCCCGCACGCTGCAAGGGACGGGGCAGCACGAGCTCAGCGAAGGGGAGGGGAGGGGGAGCCGGACGCCCTCAGCAGGGCCCGAGCAGCTCTCGGCAGCGGGACGGGGCGCAGGACCCCCGCCAGCCTCGCCCCAACCCACGGCGGGGACCCGCAGCACGGGGGGAACACTGGGCAGGAGAGGCCATAGGAAAAGATCTGCTTTCAGACTGAAACAAAAAGACCACATGATCTTAATATTATATCTTTTAATAAATAATTCACTGGAAGGAGTCCTGTGGCTTTCCAAAGAAGCCCTCGGACCTGGGGAACAGCAGGTCCAGCAGCTACCCAGTATCCAAACGGCTCTGGCAGCACAAACCGCGGGAACATGACTAAGATGAAGCTGTAAGTTCCAGTGAGGCAACACAACACAGGGGCATGTCCAGACTTTGAGAGTGAAACATTCATGCCTTTCCCTGATGAGCTTCTGCAAAGCAAGAGTAAAGTCTAGTCGCGGCAGCGTTTCTGGCACCAGCTGCCAGGAGGCTCGAACGCGGCGTGCTGGACACTGGTGAGAGCGAGGGGACGGCCCCGCAGGTCGGTTTACCATCCGTGTGAGGAAACGAGTGGAGCTTCTGGGCACCTGTCAGCTCCTAAGGCTCCACCGCAAGCTCCGGGGAGGCACCACCCTCTACAGACTGCGGCACAGACACTAAGCAAGGCGCACAGAGGTACGAAGCACCGAGGAAAAATGAGGAGAAAAGGGCTCTAGGGAAGCGTCCGGCCGAGACTGCACTTACGATGCAGGAAACAGTCGTATTTGAAGCAGCGGCGGCAGAAGAGGGTGTGGAAGGAGTGCAGGGACTGCTCCCGCTGGACAGACTTGGCGCACGGCCCGTCGATGTTGGGGGTGCACTGCGGCGGCAGCACGTTGGGGTCCGACACTTCCGTCAGCTCCCGGTACCTGTTCGACAAAAGAAACGCCCCGGGCAGCGCACACTCTCCTCCTTCGGGACATTTCACACCACCACGTCTCCATCTGGGCCAGCAGGACTCGGGCCCAGACGCCCCGAGGCCAAACCAGAGTCTCCAGCGCTCAGGAGCCGCCTGCCCCCGGCGCCGGCAGCCCCCCGGGCTCTGCTGCCCCGTCAGAGCACAGCGCTGAAGCGCAGCCTTAGACTGCTGCCAGGAAAGTAACAGACAACGTAAGTAGAGATCTTCTACCTCTCTTTCATATCGTCTGGGAAGCCGTATTCAGGAAACATAGAAGAAATAGCAGTGAATATCATGTCATTTGGAAACCGCTTCTTCGAACACTTCTTGTTACCTGAGAAAAGGAAGAGACAATCCCTCGGTGAAGCTGGATGCGAGCGTGTCTGTCCCTCACAGAGAGCGACTCCAGCAGGTGCTCAGGGTTGTATTTTAAGAGACAGAAATGTAATCCTGTATAAAATGGATAAAGCTTTTGTCCTGCAACTAGGCTAAGGTATCTCCAGATGCAGCACTCTGCCGCCCTCAGAGTGGCGTAACGTGCTGAGGGAAGTACTGGCGATTCCCTAAGCACCATTACTGTTTATTTTTCCCAGGACAGGATTTGCAGACAATGCTTTTCTACACCCACGAAAGGTCCTGGTATTCGTGCTACCCGTATCGCCATAAACCAGACAAAAGCACCAGTCAGCATTCCTAAGGTCATGCAGGACACATGAAAGTCCCATAAATCAGAGCTCCCTCTACACCAGAAGAGCTCCAGGTGGCACAGGAGAGGGAAGAGGAACACGAATACATGGAGAATGGGCTGGAAGGGATTTGGAAAGCTCCAGCTCCCCGGCCTACAGCGGGACCAGATCTACCTACAAACCACGGGCAGGTGCTGGCCAGCCCAGCTCTTCAAAACCTCCGAGAGCAGAGATCCCGCAGCCTCGGACGATACCCCGCTGCTTTGCTAATCTTACCATGAAATGTTTTTCCAGATGACTCATCTAAATTCCTCCTCACCACACTTTAAGCTGGTGCCTTCTTGCTCTGTCCACAGGGGACAGCGAGAACGACCAATCTCCCTCCTGCTTTCGCCTGCGGTACAGACCTGGCCCGGCCGGCCGCTGCCCCGAGCGACACGATCACGGCCCAGCGCAAAGGCGGGATGGAACCGCGGCCACGAAAACCCCAATTTCTCTGGCCAAACCCACCTTCTACTGCAGTTCGCTTTCTTTTCCTTGTGACGGGCAGCTCCTCCTTCCCATCCTCCTGCTTAACCTCAGAATCATTGTGTCCTTCCTCCTCCTCGTCCGAGTACTGATTCAGGGCATTCACTAGCTCCAGGAACACAGCATCGCTGATGAGGACTGACCCTGAAATCATTTCTGAAACACAGAAGTGTCAGCCAGTCTGTGGGAGTGCCAGCACCCTTCACGCTCCTCACGGTGGGAAACCACCAGCCAGCCACTCGACATCCTTAGCAACCAGAACCCTTCTCTCGATTTTGCAGGGATTTTAATGCTGTACCACCTTTAGCCATCTGAGGCCAGGCCGGGCCAGAGAGTTTTCCACTGCCTTCCTCCCTCCAGGCAGCATTTTATGATGGGGTAGGCAGCACTGTAGGGAAACACACTGGCTTTTCATTTCTGAAATGACTGATTAAAGTCTAAGGTCACAAACGAAACGAGGCTGCTGAGCTCTTCCTAACCTCCAGCACATTTTTCAGCATCCCAGAGCACGCCCGTGAACCCCTGTGCGCAAGAGCATCGGCCCCAGAGCACCCCAGGCCTAGAATGGAGCAGGATTTCACCAGGCAGGGCTGTGTCCGTGTGAACTACAACAGCAGCATGGTCCTGGTTTTCTGCTCTAACAGCTCCCACAGAAAAGCTGGTTACTGCTGCCACCTCTTGACTTCTTAACTGCTTCGATATGTTATTTGCAAGAGACTGAGTGGACAGTGCTGACTGCTCCCAGGTTACCTTCTTCTCCATGGACCTTCCCGTCATAGTTATTAATAAGTTCTTCAATGAAAGTTTCATCTTCTTCCTTCACCTCGTCTCCCATGTAAGGGATATTGCACAGAACAGTTTCATCCTCCACCTGAAAAGAGATCCGACACAATTCCAAAGACCGGCGCCTGCTGACCCCCGGCCCGGCTGCGTCCCAGGCCGCTCCGCGCCGTTCAGACCCGCAGACAGCATCGCCGACGTTTCCCGTTATCCCACGCCAGCAGCGTAACGCCCGAAAGCGCAATTTGCTGTAAAGGAGGAGAGTGGTGCCCCCAAGGCTTACAGCAACGCAGACACACAGGCACTGCCAAGAACAAACCGCAAACAGCCGCCAGAGGGACGGTGTTCGGGGCAGAGTGGAGCTGGAGCAGCGAGGGGCAAAGGGGTAACTCGCTCCCGGAGGAAGAGCCGGAGCGGGGAGTGTTCTGGTGTAACCAGGCCGCAGGGACACCGGCCCCGCGCTGCCATGGCACCGACCGGTGTCACACCACCCGCCTCTGCTACCGCAGCTTTGGAGGGCCCTGCAGGAACCCCCCCAGCAAAGAGCCAGGCTGGCCCCACACCACCCGTTTGTTTAACAAATGATCTGAACTACAGCGCACCAAAATCAGCATTTAAATCACTGCCCTGACTGCCACCACAGAGGAGCTAACCCTCGGTAGCAGCCTCAGGACGAGACCAGCAGAGTGATCCGGTCACACGGGAAAGGACCTGCCTAAGAAATAAAACGCTTCATCTAGAAGGGAAGAAAAATCTCAAGAGAAAACAAAAAAAACCCAAAAAATATATTCAGTCCTTGAATCCCGTGAAATAACAGTGACTCTGTCAAGGGGTCAGGCGTAAAGGAGATGTAAGTCAGCGTGGATACAGGTGCTGGTTTATGGGATTCAACAAAACAAGCAGCTAAAACAATACTTTCTGTCGCCTCTGGAGCTGACGTGGCTTGAAACAAATGGCCTGAAGGCGTCATAATCACTGCACAACCACGCAACAATTACACACTAACCCCTCGGAAACCTTGCACCCCAGAGCCTTCCCACGTACCATGAAATTCTGCTGAAGA
Organism: Athene noctua; assembly: GCF_965140245.1. Lineage (NCBI taxonomy): Eukaryota > Metazoa > Chordata > Aves > Strigiformes > Strigidae > Athene > Athene noctua. Next base: position 442,313 of record NC_134061.1, on the reverse strand, counting down.
GGGGACCAGGAGTACATGATGGGCACCAGTGCCACCGTGTTCAGGGTCCTCATGTACAGCGTCTGGCTCGGGAACCCCGGGAAAATGCTCTCGACAGTGCACTGGAACAGACACAGAGCAAAAGGAGAGGTGAGGAAACGGCCCAGGAGGCAGCCACAGCTGGAGGGAAATCCCTCCTCGGGATGAACTGTGAAGCCCCACGTTCACTCTTTGGGGCTCCTTCACAGGAAAAGCCTTTCGTGGGTTTTTTTTCCCATTTCTGCGCCCCAGAAGAGCGCGAGGCGCAGCCTGACTCTGACATAGGACAGCACACGGAAAAACCGATGCTGTGTCCCTCCAGCTCCCTGCAAAGCCCTGGCTCCAGTCCAGACCTGCTGCCGCTGGGCCCTTTGCCCCCCCACACCTGTTTGAGGAACGGGTGCCCGCTGACCGGCTTCATCAGCTGCACCGGCTGGACCCGAAGCTTCTTCCAGTCCTCGTTCAGGATTTGGGTCTTTTCATGAACCTTTGCAAAGTTGGCCACAAACAGAGCCTGAAATGAGAGAACGCAGCCCTCAGAATTTAAGAAATCAAGTCGAGAACACCAAAACCCCTCCCGAGATTCTGTCTGAAGTATCAAAGCGCGTGCAAGGCAGAGCATTTCAAACCGATTTCACTCATCAGGAGGAATCCTAATTAAACTCGGCATCGGTACAGAACCGCGCTGAGACTCTACCCAACAGCCGGGAGGTTTTGGTAACTCCCGATCACACCCAGGAGAGCGGCACCGGGGCAAGTCATGGAACCCCCCGGCACGGAGGGTCCAAGCAGGGAGGCACTTGGACGAGAAGCGGCGACGGGTCCTCCTGCGGCGGCTGGAGGCCGCGGGGCCGGGGAGCGAGGCGGGCGCGGGAGGGGCAGCACCTCTCCCCCGGCCGGAGCCGCTGGGCTCCCCCAACCCCCTCTGAGAGCGCTGGGCCCCCCCAGCCTCCGCCCTTCACCTTCGCTCCCATGTTCGCCTGGAACCTCTTCAGCTGCCGCAGGCGCATGTATTCGGACTTGACTTTCCTCTTCCAGTAGATGATACACTTCGACGTGGGGGGGGCGGCGATTTCCATTTTTCTGTAGAGGTACAGAAGGAACAAATGTCACATAACGGAGCCGAATGCCGTGAACGAGCGCTGGCAGGAAAAACATCCCCGTGGATTTTACGCGCGTGGCGGCTTCCCCGGGAAGGACCAACAGCTCCGGCCCGGCCGAGGGACCGGCACAACCGCAGGGCCGGGGGGGCCCGGCCGGGCCGCACCGCGCTGACCGCGACCGGCCGCGCTGCCCCGGGGCAGCCCCCGCCGCACCCCGAGAGGCCCCGGGGGGGTCGCCGGGCTCCCCGCCCTCCCCCGGCCACACGCTCGCCGGCCCCCGCCCGGCCTCGGGCCGCGACGACACCGGCGGCTCCCAACCGCCCCCCCCGCCCCGGCCGGGCCCAGCGCCCGCCCGCGGGAGCCCGGCCGGGCCGGTGACGCGCACCGGGGCGGGCCCAGGCCGGCGGGCGCCGCTGGAGCGGGGGAGCGAGTCCCGGCGCCGCCGCCCCCCGGCCCGGTCCGGGCCCCCCCGGCCCCGCACTCACTCCTCGGCCATCGCGCCGGGGGAGGCCGCGCGCCCCTGCGCCTGCGCCGCGCCCGGCCCCGCCCCGGGACAGCCCCGCCCCGCCCCGCCCCGCCCCGCCCCGGTCCCCCCGGCGGGGGCGCTGCGGGCGGCGGGGCCCGGACCGGCGGGGCCCGGACCGGCGGGGCCCGTTTCAGCCCGCAGAACCCCCCGCACACGCACACACACACGCCGGCTGCGGGGAACCGGCCTCGCCCCGCGGCTCCCGGTGCCCGCCCGGTTCCGTCTCCCCGCGGGCTCTCCCCGACCCGACCCTGCTGCGGGCCCGGCCCGGTCCCGCGGGAAGCGTTTGGCGGGGCAGCGCCCGCCCCGGTTCACCCCTCCGGGCCCGGGGCAGCCTGGGCCGGCCGGGCCGCGCTCCCCGACGGGGCGGCGGAGCGGGCAGGGACGGGCCCGGCGCCCCCGGGGACGCGGGAGCCGCCCCGCTGCGGGCCGGTGGCGGGGCCGGTCCCCGCGGCCGGGCGGGCCCCGGGTTTCCTGAGCGGCGCCAGGCAGGAAGCGGCTCTTGGCGGCGGCTCTTCCTGCCCCGGGGGCCGCGGGGAGCGGGGGGCGGGCGGGACCGGCCCGTGCCCGCGGCCCCGCATCCCGCCCGCATCTGATGCCTCGGGAGCTTCGCTGAGTCAGGCGGGGCGGGAGCCCGGCGTCCCCCCGACCTTCCCGGGCATTGGCTCGGGAGCGGCCGGGCCGGGCCGGGCCCCGGGATAAATCCCCGGGCGCAGCCCCAGCCCGGGTGCGGCGGTCCCGGCGGCGGGAGGATGTTCCGCGGGGTGCGGCTGCTCTGCTGCCTGCTCCTGCCTCTGCTCCAGCGGGGTAAGGGCAGCCCGCGGCCGCCGGGGGGTCCCCACAGGGTCCCCGGCCCGTTTCTCCGTCCCAACGCATCCGGCTCCCCCGGTCCCCGCGGGGATGATCCGGGCAGGGTTCGCCACACGCTTCCCTGCCCGCGGGGCCGGTGTGTGCCCGGGAGCGGCTCTGCCCCGGCTGCCAAGGCAAAGCCGGGCGCCCCCCGCTCCCCTGCCTGACCCGCGGCCGGTCCCTCTGCCGTGCTGGGGGGGTCTCTGGTGTGCTGGGACCCCCCCGGCTGGTGCCCGAGGCCGGCCGGGCGCTGGGGGTGTCCCTGGCTCTGCAGCCCCGGCACCCCGGGTCTCCCTGCTGCAGGGCGCGGGGACACCGACTACGGGGACCCGGAGGATGAAGGTAGGACGCTGGTGCCATGGCCCCGGCACGGCTCTGGCCGCGGTGGCCGCAGCGTCACCACGGCCACAGGCTCTGCTGCTGGTGGGGGCCACGTCCGCAGCCCTGGGGGACGGGGCCCAGCCCTCGCGCGGACCCGCGGGTCCCAACGCTGACGGCACCTCATGTCCCGCCAGGTCACTACCTGTACCTGGACGAGGATGGTGAGTGGAGCCACCCTGCCGCGGTACTGGCTGTCCTCCCCGTCCTCCCTGTCCCCCCCATCCACCCGCAGACCCGGGTGGGCCCCCGCAGTCTGTGCTGGGGCTCACAGGAGCTCAGGTCCCGGCTTGGCTGAGCCCGCGGGGGGGCCACAGGCAGCCCCCCACGACAAATGGGGCGCCTGGCCCACGCTGGGCAGAGACAGGAGTGTTCCCCAGGAATGACCTCAAACACCCCCCCCGCCCCCCGAAACCAGGCTTGGGGGGAGGCCTGGGCGTGGGACGGTATCTCAGGGTCTGGCTGGGGCTCTGCAGGAGCGCCGGAGGTGCTGGGGGGGGCGGCCCGCTGCCGGGACACCTTCCCCGACTGGATCTCCCTGTACTGCTGGGCCCCCTTCCACGCCACCCTCATGGCCACCCCCGAGGGCAGCCGCTGCCGCTGGGACCAGATCAGCAGGTGGGTCAGGGTCGGCCCCGCGGTGCCGAGCGCGCTGGGAGCGGGGCCGCCGCGGCGGGTGAGTGCCCCGGCCTCACGCTGCCCCCCCGCAGCGCCTACAGCGAGCTCTCCGCCTGCACCCGCCTGCTGGCCCAGCTGCTCTCCTGCCCCTGGCCCAGCGCCGGCCTCGACGCCTTCTTCCTGCAGGTCCACGCCGAATACTTCCCCAACTGCACGGGGGCTGTGTCCCCCGGGCTGGGCAGGCCGTCCCCCGCCGTGGCCGTGGCCGCGGCCGTGGGGCTCAGCTGCCTCGTGCCCCTTGCAGCCGCCCTCGCGCTCAGCAGAGCCCGGAGAGGGGCTCGGACCCCAGCGGGCAGCGGCCCAGCCCCTGGCTGCCCCCGCGCCTGCGAGGGGCCGGCAGCAGCCCCCTTCCCTGCCAGCCCTGGGAACTGAGGGGCGGGATGAGGGTGAGGGGGACAGGGCAGAGCGGGGAGGGGGGTCTGGGCACCCCTGGGGAGGGAGCAGGTCCTGTGGCACGGGGGGAGGCTGGGCCTGGGGCTCCGGGTGCCTGTGTCTGCCCCGGGGGTGGGGGGGCACCGGGAGAAGGGTCCTGGGCAGCAGAGCCCTGACCCTGCACGGGCCGAGCCCCCTCCTCGGCACCCCGGGGCGGGGGCTGGCTGGGGGGGGAGCCCCGGGCCTTGGCTGGCAGCCACCCCGTCCCCTCTGGCTGCCCCGGGGGGGCGGCTGGCCTGGCCCCGGGGCCACGCTGAGATCATTGGGTGTCTCCCTGGCAGAGGCTCCCGCCGCCCGGCCGGAGGCTCCAGCGGCTCCAACAAGGAGCAGGACCGGGGGGGGCTCCAGCCTGCGGCCCCCAGCGTGCCAGGGCCTGACGGCTTCCAGCCTGCACCCGTGAAGGGTCCCGCGGTGCCCTGGGGGGCAGCAGCTGCGGCCCGGGGAGGGCCGGGTGGCTCTGCCGGGGCGTTTGCCGGGGAGCACGAAGCCTGGCGAGATCATCCTTCGGCAGCAGGGAGGGTCCCTGAGCTGCGCCTCATCACGCTCCGACTCACGCTCTGCGCTCCCGGATGGGCTGTTAAAGGGGAAGCTCTGGGCTCACGCTCTCCCCAGGCCAGAGGTGAAATGAGCTCACCTGGCCTCAGCCCGGGGCCAGGGTCGTCCTCGGCGGCGCCGCTCTGCAGGGGGATGCGGGTCCGCGGGCGGGAGCTGCGCCAGGAGCGAGGGGCTCCGGCAGAGCCGGGCTGGGCGGTGCGGGAGGAAGGCGTCGGGGCCGAGGCTGGCAAACCCCCTGCCCTCTCCCCACCTCTCTGCCGGCCTCGGCCTCGCGCCCGCGGCGGTGCCACCGCCCTTCCCTCCCTTCCCTCCCTTCCCTCCCCAGCCGCAGGCAGGCCCGGGGGGCAGGTGCCCGGCTGAGCCAGGACCTGCGGCGTCGGGGCCGTGGGTCCCCCTCCCGCGCCCAGGCGGCAGCGCCTGTTCGGGGACATTACGCTTCCCCGTCCACTCCCCCCGGCTGCCGGGCTGCCTGCCCTCCACGCAGGAGACGAGGGATTTCACAACCCAGCCCAGACAGGATTAAAGAGAAATACACAAGTAAACAAATAGCGGCCTCGTAAAACTGGACGTGCTGCGCGGGGAGCGGAGCCTCTGGGCCGGCGGGTGAGGCGCGGGCTGCCCGGGCACCGGGGGCGCGGGACGATGCCCGCGGGGGCCGGCACCGCGCTGCGTGGCCGCGGGGTCCCGCCGGGAGAGCCGCTGTAAAGCAGCGCTCAGCAATCTCATTTTTCACACGTCTCCTGTAGTCAAACTGCCCCTGTCAGAGGAAAGGAGTTGCTTCCTGTTATTTCCATTTAAATACTTGTCCCGGTCGTTGGCCGGCAGGCTTTTGCAGGATGGCACCGCGCGCGCAGACGGGCTCCGGCCGGCTTTCCCGAGGGCTCCTGCTGCTCTGGGGTAAGTGCGCGGGGGCCGGCCCCGGGGCCGCGGCTGCCGGCGGCGGGAGCTCTGCGCCTCGCACCACCCGCACGCAGCCGCCCTCCCGCGCGTGGGGCCCGCGGCCGGGGTCTCGGCTCGGCCCTGCCCGTCCCACTGCCGCCCCGGCACGGAGCCAGCCTGGCAGCGCCGAGAGCGGCCGTGGCCGGTGGCGGGCGGGCAGCGGGCACGGCGGGGCGGCCTCCACCACGCTGTCCCTCGCCTTTTTGCAAATGCCCCGCGAGAGCGGCTGCGGAGCTCTGCGAAGCCCCGGGTGGGACAGGAGCCACGGCAGCACACGTGCCCGGGCAGAGAGGGGCCGGACGGGGCGGTCGGGGGCAGAGGCCGGGCCGGGGCGCGCTGCCCTCGCCGCAGCCGCTGTGCCAGCCCGGCAGCGCTCCGCGGCCAGTGCCCGGCCGTGCTGGAGCTCCCCTCGAGCGGCCGGGGCAGGTCCCGCTGGGGCGGTTCGACACGTAACCAGCGCTGTGGGCGCTCAGCCGAGGGCGGAAGATGGACGGGGCGGTTTCCTCGGGCCGTGGGGCTGCGGCGGGCCGGGCGGGCCGTGCCCCCTGCCCATGGCGGGCCGTGCCGGGTGTGGGCAGATGGCAGGCGGAGGGGCTCTCCGGCAGTGCCGCTCCGAGGCCAGCACTTCCTCTTCCTGCCCCCGCCTCGTCCAGCTGCAGTGCAGCCGCCCGGGGTGTCGGGGCGGCCCCCGTGCTGGTCCCCCATGGGCGGGGGGCACGGCTTGCCCCCGTGCTAGGGCCCACGGCCCGCAGCCCCCAGACAGCCCCTCCGAGCCCTTGGGCAGCTGCCCACAGCCTGGCTGGCCCCCTCCCACAGCCCTGCCGTTGTGGGGGGCTGGATGCCCCAGCCCGTGCGGGGGTCCCATGTGTGGAGCCCTGCCCGCGCCCGTCCCCCGCTGACCCCGTCCCCTCGCTCCGCAGCGCTCCTGGGGACCGGGCTCTGCCACGTGGGCGCCGAGGCGGAGGGCTTCGCCCAGGACGTCGGGACAAGCCCACCACCCATGGCCATGTTCAGCCATCTGGCCCGGTTGTCAGGTGAGTGCCGGGGCTCGGTGAGGGCTGGGCAGCGCCACGGGGCCGGCTCTGCCCCAGGGGTCACCCCTCCCTTCCCCTGGCCACACGCTTTCTGCCCATCCCCGAAACCGCCGGGCTGTGCCGCAAAGCCCTCCCCGGCGCTGGCCAAAGCGGGGGCAGCCGGCTGCAGCCTGCCCTCCCGCCATGGTCCTGGGCATCGCCCCGGGGCTGCTGCGGGCTCCAGCCCCCCCGTGCCCGTGTCTTCTCCCCCAGCCTGGGCACGGGTCCAGGCGCCGGGTGTCACCAGCCAGCAGCCACGGGCAGGGACGGGCTCTGCCGGGCTGTGCCGCCCGCGCTCAGCACCTTCCCCCCGCAGAGGAGATGTACACCAACATCACGCAGCACTGCTGGGAGTTGTTCGTCGACATGATGAGGAACGTGACGGAGTCAGAGCTGTGCGAGTGGAAGGTCATCAGCAGGTACGGGGCGGCTGGAGGCCCCTCCCGGGCAGCGCTGCGGGGGCTCCAGCTGCCTCCAGGGACGTCCCGGGCCAGGGCGGCCGCTCATGGGGTCCCTTTGGTGGGGGCATCGCCCGTGGCCCCTCTGTCCCCAGGGCCGCGCTGGCGGAGCAGCTCCTGCGACAGCGGGAAGGGCTTGACCGGGGCAGAGCCCCCGGGCTGTGCCGACGGGCCCCAGGTCCCGGCCCGAGGGGCCCAGGGCCACCTTCCCCTCCGGCAGGTCCTGCCCGCGCAGGGCGAGCCCCGGGCGCTCCGGGGGGTGCTGCTGGGCCAGGGGGGGCCTGGGGCCGCCCGGAGGGGTCCGTGCCTCTGGCGTGCCGCGTGTCCCCTCCCAGCCCCCGCGGTGTCCCCCCAGGCCCTACAGCACCCTGCAGGCCTGCCTGGAGGAGGGGGCCGACGGCCTGCACTACGGGTACCCCAACGCGCTGGCGGAGCGGTTCATCTTCCAGAGCCACCACCGCTACTTCCACAACTGCACCCGCCAGCACCAGGTGTTCCTGGACCCGCCCGAGGACGTGCTGCTCGCCATGATCATCGCCCCCATCTGCCTCATCCCCTTCCTGGTCACCCTGGTCATCTGGCGCAGCAAGGACGGCAAAGCCCAGCCCTGACGGGCGCCCCCGGCCGCCCCCCGCCGCCCCGCGGGCCGCCGACGGGTCCCGCCCCGCGCCCCCCCCGGGCTGCGGGGCCACCGGCAGCTCGCGCGGCCCCGGGGGGGGCTCCCGGCGTTACGGGCACACGCCGCGGGGGCAGCCGGTTCGCCCTGAGCCGCCGCCGGCGCCCCCCCCCCGCTCCCCTCCCGGCGCCGCCGCCGGGGATTAAAACGCTTCTCCCCCCACCCGTGTCGCTGGTTCTTCCGCCGCTCGGGGCCGGCGGGTGATCGCGGCCCTCGGCGGGCACCGGGCACCGTCCGGGCGGGGCGGGGCCTCGGGGGCGGGGCTCCGCGGGGGCGGGCCGGGGGCGGGGCCGCGGGCCGGGGGCGGGGCCCCGGGCGGGCCGGAAGGCGGCGGCGGCGGTTCCGGTGGCGGCGATGAGCTTCGCGTGGCCCTGGCAGTACAGCTTCCCCCCCTTCTTCACGTGAGCGCGGGGCCGCGGCCGGCACCGGGAGCGGGGCGGGGCCGGGGGAGCGGGGCGGGCGGGGCGGGCGGCGGGACCGGGGCCGGGGCCGGGACCGGGGTGAGGCCGGGCCGGGTGCGCCGGGTCCCGCCCGGCCCCGGCGGCGCTGAGCGGAGCCCCGCAGGCTGCAGCCCAACGGCGAGACGCGGCAGAAGCAGCTCTCGGCCTGGTGCGCGCTGGCGCTCGCCTACAGCCGGCGGCACCGGCTGCCCGCCATGACGGTGCGGGAGGCCCAGGACAGCCCCCTCTTCGCCAACCGCCGCCTGCAGCGTATCCTTTGGGCCACGGCGCCCCCGCACCCCCCCCCCTCCGCCGGTCCGTGAGCGCTCCTTAACCCCCGCCCAGGGAAGCTCCCGCTGGAGTCCATCCAGGTGGTGCTGGAGGAGCTCCGCAAGAACGGTGGGTGCTGTCCGTCCGTCTGTCCGTCCGTCCGTCCCGCCCGCAGCCGGTGCCCGCCCCGTAGCTGTTCGGGGGGGCGCGGGGTCGCTCTCGGTCCCGCTGCCGGAGCTCCTGGGCCCCGCCCCGGAGCGGAGCGGCCGCCCCTGCGGAGGGCGGGGGGCTCCGAGGGTGTTCACCGGGCGCGGGGGGTGTTCGGGGAGCTGTGAGCGGTCACGGGGAGGGGAGGGGCAGGTCCCCGGAGCTACCGGTGGGTGTCCCGTCTAGCGCGTGTTGCGGCGTCTGCGGGCTCGGTCGCTCCTATGGGCTTGTGCTCTGATTAAATACCTGCTCCCTGTTGACTTTAGGGAACCTGGAGTGGTTGGATAAGAACAAAACCAGTTTTCTGATCATGTGGAGGAGACCCGAAGAATGGGGAAAGCTCATCTACCAGTGGGTGAGCACGCCGGAGCTGCCTGGCCCCGCGGACGGGCTCTGTCCCCGCAGGGCGGGTGGCGTCGGCTGCCGTTTGTGAACAACACCCCTGCAATATTTTTCTCTTGCTTCCTCGCTGCTTTTACCTTTCCTCTTCCACTCCTCTCTGTCGCAGAGAAGCGTGGGGATGTTAACAGCTTCTCACGGGCTGTGAGATGCGGTTTGAGCCCACATGGGCTGGTCCCTAGCGAGGACAGAGCAGCATTGCTGCGGTGCCTTGGTGGGGCACGAGTCCTCACTGCGAAACACGTGGGCAGAAAGAGCAGGGGGGCAGGGAAGGAACCATCTGAGTTCCCTCGGGTGTCATTTCTTGACTCATCAGGGCCCTGGAGCGTTCCCAGGGTATTCTTGCTCATCGACCGCTGTCCACGTTCCATCTCGCTTGCACTGAGATGTACGAGAGGCCGTGCTGAGGGTGTTAAATGACATGGGTGAGATTTCCTTTGTGCTTTTATGTTTCCAGGTGTCCAAGAATGGTTTGACCAACTCCGTGTTCACGCTGTATGAATTAGCCAGTGGAGATGATACAGAGAACGAAGGTAACGTCACGGGTCACGCTCCGGAGCAGGTTTCGGAGCACACTTTGATTTGAGCCCGTAAACAGCTGATTGTCAGATTGCAGATTTGCAGATCAAACATTTTAAGGCTGCTTGTGCGAGCTCACCCCGATCGCCGCTGGCAAATGCCGCTCTGAAGGTTTTTTACCACTTTGCATGAGCCTCTCCCTTGGACATCACCGTTTGCATTTTAAACCCTCCCCAGTGCCCAGCTCGGCCTGGCGCGAGGTGCGGGGGGGGTCGGTTCATCCCTGGCGCCTTCAAGGCTGTGGTGACTCGTTCCCCTCCGGTGACCTCCAGGCTTGGCTCCCGGCACAGCAGCGCTCTCCTGAGTCTGTCGGTGCAGCCGTGGCTCTGGATTTGCTGCAGTGTTGTGGTGCTGGAGTGTGAAAGGGGCTCCTCGGGGCCCTCTGCCGCTGCCAGCCCCGGGGCTTTGCAAGCCTCTTTGTTTCCTGACGTGGTTTTTTCATTCCCCGGTTGATGGGGGTCTCTGTCCTTCCCTAGAGTTCCACGGCCTAGATGAGACTATGCTGCTGCGTGCCCTGCAAGCCTTGCAGCAAGAGCACAAGGCTGAAATCATCACGCTGGACGACGGCCGAGGCGTCAAGTTCTTCTGATGGAGCCCCCTCCCCTCCACTCTTCCCGGGCCACCGGGGCGGGTCTCGCTCCGGAGGTTCGCTCTCCGGGCCTGGTTTCAATCCGTGACTGCAAGCAGCTGCATCCTGGGGATTTCTTGGGGCAAGGAGAATCTGCAAAGCTTTCCAAAGATGTGACTACTTAGAAATAATCAGAGATCCTCTGTCTGTCTTTTCTCCCCATTGATTGTGTTTGAGAGGCCAAAGCTGCTCTGGGTAGTTCTGAGCGGGACCACCCAGAAGTGAAATAACGGGGCTGCTGCTGTTGCTGCTCCCTGTTCCCGCGAAGGCCGCGGAGCGGAGCAGCCCCTTCGCTGGGGTCACGCCTGGCCTCGGAGGGCCCCCCCCGCCCGCTGCCGGCCGGGCACCGCGGTCCCTGCGCAGGGTGGAGCGACCGCAGGGAACTCGCTGCCGTGGCGTGGGAGGTCTCCGCGGCAGGGTGATGTGTGCTCGCTGCAAAGCGGGCCGTGCCGCGGGGCGGGGGTGGGTGCCAAGGAGCTCATTTGAAGTAATTAAAATGACAGTATTTATAGAGCAGCCCGGGTGTTTTCGTCTGTCTCTGTTTTTCCGTTACAAACAAACCGGAGCGGCACACCGGGTCCTGCCCTTCGGGCGCGTTTCCTTGCCGCACCAGGAGCGCAGCGGTGGGCTGGGGAGAGCGTGGCCCTGCCGAGGCACCAGGGCGCTGCCGGAGCTGCCACCCCGCGGGCCTTGCTGCCTGTCCTCAGCGTTTCCTTTCATTTCCCAGGTGCGATGCACCGAGAGCTCATGGGCTCCTTGCAGGGGTGTTGCTCTGTGCAGCAGCAGCTGGTGGAGGGTACAGCTGACTTTTTTGATTCTTGGTGCTGCTCACAAAGGGCTCGGCTTGTCGGAAGCCACGGCCCAGGGACGCTCTTGAACCCAGTAAGTCCTTAACTGGTGTCGGGGAGCTGGCCATCCGCGCTGGGAGGGTCACGCTCGCCTTTCCCGTTCGCTGCCTGAGCACTCGGTGCTGGCTGCCGTGGGGGGGCTGGTGCCAGAGCCAGACCCAGTGTGGTCGTTACTGGGATGTGGCAGAGCTGACGGCGGCTGCTCCTGGGGTGCTTCAGCCGTCTGTCCCCTGCCTGCCCGGGGAGGACGCCTGGCCCTGGCTCAGCTCCTGACAGCCCTCATCGACAGCGGGTAATTTTCAGCGTTGACAAGATGCTGGAGTTCGGGCTGAGTTTGCGGCACTGTGAAATTTCAAAATTTCCCTTTTGTAGCGGGAGCCCGTTGCCCTGAGCCCAGCAGGATGTGCTGGCCCGATGCTGGTGCGTCGCTCTGGAGCTGCGGCTGGAGGCCGCTGGGTTCCCCCTGTGCTGGGATCCCCGTGTGCGATCACTGACACCGGGAGAACATCCCCGTCCCGTCCCTGAGAGCGCTGAGGCGACGCGGGGGGAGCGGGGGGGATGGTGCCGCCGTGGGGACCCCGGCCACCCCCCCTGCCATGCCACAGCAGCCCAGGCCAGTTTCCTGTGCCCGGTGCCGGTCGTGGCAGACTGGGCCGAGCCCCCCGCGCCGTGAGGGCTGGGGCAGGGGGTGGACGTGGCAGCCCCCGGGGACACAGAGCTGCCTTGGCGCGGCCATCGCTGGGGAGCATCTGACGGCGGCGCTGGGCGGGAGGGGCAGCGTGTGTGTCCCCGCAGCTGGCACAGGCTCTGCCCAAACTGGGGTCACTGGTCGGACGGGGGTGCCCCCTCTGTGTGTGCAGCCAGGAAAGTCTCTATAGGAATCGTCTGCTGCCAGGGTCTGTTCTGGGCTCGCTTTGATGTCCAAGATCTGCCCCTTCCTCCCGCTTCACGCCACCCACGCTGACTCCTTCCCTCTCCCGCTGCTGCTCTCGTACCGCCGCCGCGTGCCGGGCTCCTGTGCCCAGTGAGGAGCCCTGAGCAGCCAGGCCCGGGACGTTTTCACTTCTTGCTCTCCACATGCGTGATGCGACCTCCCAGCATTGTGTTCCGAGTTGCATGAGCTGCGTGTAACCTGGCTGTCCTTGAGTGAGTCTGTGTTCTTAATTAAATTTGCTCCCATCTTAGGAAATGGCTGATGTGACATTAGATAAGCCTAAAACCAGCCTTTTTCTTTCCAAGGTGCTCCTGGCAGCGATTCACTGCTCGTTTTCAGCTTCCTACTGAGTTGCTTACTTAGTGAGGGGAGGAGGAAGAGTACGTTCCCCCTTCAGAATGGACGTGGTGTAAAATTCCTTCTTCTGCACCCTCCCGGCTGGTTTTGAAAGGCCACATCGATCCCTGCCTGTGAGGGCCTGGTGGGACCAACTCCCTGGGACGGGGCCTGGGGCTGCCACCCTGGGGGGAGCAGGTGCTCCCCAGCTGCTCCCTCTGGGGGGGACAGTGGCAGTTTGTAGCTTGTGGTGATGAAAGACCCTGTTGGCAGGTGAAACGGAGCCTTTTAGCTGTCCTCGGAAACCGGCTCCCTTATCTTTATTCAGCGCTTCGGAGCGTTTGATGGTGTGATCATGGGACTGGGACGCCAGCGCCAGCCCAGGGACGCTGTGAGGCTGCTCTGGTGTGGAGGCCCCTGGGTGCTGGGCAGGGATGGAGGAGACGTAATTGCTCTGCTCGGAGGGAGAGAGCGTGGCAGCCTCCAGCCAAGACGTTCCATGAACAGAACAGTCACGCCTCTCCCCGGGCGCAGCGTGAGAGCTGCAGGCGCCTCCGAGCAAAGCGAAGGGCAGGGGAGGGGGGTCTGTGCTCATGCAGGAGCGCGGCCAAAACCCGGCCGGGCAGTCCCCCCGCCTGCTGCCTGTGGCCGGGGACCACCCGCCCCGTCGCTGCAGCGGGGCCGAGCCCTTCCCGCCGGGGTTTGGCCTTGGGGAGTTTAAAACCCGACCCCAAACCTCCCCGTGCTGCCGGGCACGTCACGGGCAGGGCTCAGGCTCTGGCACCGAGGGGCTGGCTGGAATGTGCGTGTCTGGGGGCCGGCAGAGCCCCCGCCTCCGGCCCGTGGCCGCTCCGAGCCTGTGGCCACGTCTGGCCACAGTGATTAGGGCTCGCTGGCTGGGGCGAGGCAGAGCTCGAGGGGCTGGTGCTGAGATAAGGCGCTATCGGGCCACGCACACTCAGATCCTGCTGGTCGGGGAAGGGAAAACGTCGAGAGGGTTTTTATTTAATGCGGCTGGTTAGGAGCAAGCGTTTGTCACAGTTTGATTAATTCCTGTGTCAGGATAAACTTGCAGGCTGGTTACTCACATCTGTAGCTCTGGGCTAAGGAAATCCTCCACATTTATCTGCCTGAGGTTAACACCGCAGCTGAGGTTTGGGTGACATCTCTGACCTGAGCTCGCGTGCCTCAGGGCAAGGAGGGAGGATGCGGGAGGAGGCTGGGAGCTGGGGGGGTGACGACAACCATGGAACAAGCCCCGGGTTGCTGCGCAGCCCTCCTCCGCTCTGACCCTGCCTGGGACGGGCTCCCCGTGCTCAGCACGGGCTCTGCATCCCCCATCGCGGCAGACTCCTGCGCTTGGACCCGTCCTGGCCCCTCCGGGGTCCTGCCCCGAGCTCCGGGATCAGAACGGACAATCCCTTGGCAGGACTTGCTGGAGCAAGGAGCTGAGCAGGGCTTTGATTCACGATCTAATCCTGAGGAGAGCGATTACACAGCCCTTGTTCTCTTCCTGGCAGCCAAGTGCAAGTAAGAAATGGGTTACGTTGCCAGATTGCAGCGGTTCCTCAAAGTGGAGGGCTGGCGCTGGCGCCCGCAGCCCAGAAATGTCACCCTGATAATGGCCAGGGAGCTGCCGTGGGCAGGATGGCGGAGCAGGAACCTTCTGATTTCGGGCCAGGCTGGCTCCAGCTTGGTGTCCTGGGCCAGGTCAGGAGGGGACCCGTAGCCCTGCCTGAGCCGCCTGCCCCTGCCAAGCTCGCGGTTTGGGACAGCGTCTGGGGGGCAGTCGGGGAACATCTCGGGCCATTTACCAGGGAAGGGGGGGCAGCAGTCAGAGCAAACTTCACCCCTAATTTCCTCTTCCATCCGCAGGGGCCTCACCGGGACTGGGACACTCCTCTGCTCCTCTGGGATCTTCCGAGGCATCTCGTTTCACGATGAAAACACTTGATAAGGGGACATGAGCCTACCAGGGACCAAGCCGAGATCCCTGCCTGGCTCCGTGTCTCTCGCCGGAGAGCGGGGGCTCCCTGCCAGCCTGGGCCGTGTCCCCGTGCCCCGGCAGCGCAGGGGCCCTGGCAGGGACCTCGGTGGGGGTGGCCACAGGGCTGGCCCGCAGGGGCTTGGGCAGCGTTCCGGGTGGCCGTGGCCATGAGCCGTGCTGCTGCTCGGAGCTGTGTGGGTTCATTCCCCCTGCCCAGCTCGGTGCCGGCCGCCCTCGGGCCCCATCCTGCAGCCACCCCGCTCCGTGCTGTGCGGGGGGGGTGGGCAGCTGGGGCTGGGTCTCTCTCTTTGGGCTTCCCAGGCTGGGGACAGCCGGGCTGGACAGCCTGGAGCAAGCACACGCCTGTCCCGGGGCGGCGGGAGCTCCCCCCCCAGCGCCCTTTCCCTCTGAGGACAGATCCCTTGTCCTCTTTGATTTCGGAAGCCGCCAGCCTGCGCTGGCCGGTGCTGGGATCCATCCCCGCAGGCCCCGCCGCTGCCTCAGCTGCCAGAATCGACTGTTCCAGCAGCTGCAGGACGAGACGCGGCGCTGCCCATCCTGCGGATCAGGCTGAGGGTTTTCAGCTGGGAAGGATTGAAACCTCCACCTCTGCTGGAGGCTGTAGTCAGGACAGGATAAAAATAAAAGCAATCACTTTTTAAGCAGTGAGGTTTTTAAACCTGACATAGGCTACATGAGTAAAAGCTGCAGCCTCGTGTCCTGTGAGAGGCTCCAGAGGAGAGGCAGAGGCTGCGGGGGCTGGGGGCCGGACGGCTCTTTGCAGGCCTCCTCCTGCCCCCCCGAGCTGGGGCGGCGATCGCCCGGCTCCCGGGAGGGCTCCTGGCTCTGTGCAGCCTGCGCGGCGCTCGAGGAGAGAGTTCCACAGGGCCGGGGAAGCCCAAGAGATGCAGCGTCAGAGGCAGCTACGAGGGGAGCAGGGGTGCCCCCCTTTCTGGCACTGCTGGTGGGGCCGGGTCTGGGCCCGGGTCCACCCGAAGGCAGCAGCCGTTGTCAGAGCCGAGTCCAACCACGTCACATCTCACAGCACGGGAGTCGCACGCCAGGGCTGGCGCGAGCTCCGCACCCACGGGCCCGTCTGTCCCGGACTTTTGTCTCCGGCCGCTGTGGACATCCGGTGCCCCGGCCGAGAGGCGTCCGTGCCGAACACCCGCCCTCAGCGGTGGTGGTTCCCCGGGCCGGGGGGGATGCGATCACCGCTCCCTGCTCGCCAGCCCGTGCTGCGGGCGAGCGGCTCTCCCCGGGGAGGTGGCACCGGCCCCGCGGCGAGCCGGAGAGTGGGGCCGGAGGAGCGGGGTCCCGGGGGGAGCAGCGCCCGCCTGTGCGGGGCATCGGCACCGCGACACGCAGCCTCGCCGGGGCCTCTCCAGGAACAACGTTTCACCGAACGCTTCTCCCTCCTCCCGCCGGGCAGCGGGTTCGTGGGGCCGCAGCAGCCCCGGATCGCCCGGTCAGCGCTGGAGCTGCGGCCCCGTGTCCATCCTCCCCTTCATGTGCTTGGTATCGTCGAGCAGAAACAATCTGTCCTTAGGGAAAAGAAATCAGCGCCGGCCTCGATTGCTTTGCGTTTTGTGTAAACAGCCTCACCGGGGAGAACAGCCTCCTCGTTTAACCTGGCCAGACAAGAGGCTCTTGTCCGGGCCTTTGGCTCGCTCAGGGCTGACACGTTCGTATCCTCCCACTTGCGTGACCCCAGTTTCGGGGTTTCAGACCGCGGTAAACCCCGGGGGGGAACGGGGACCCCCCCCCGGAGCCCGGGGAGCGGGACCGGGCCTCTCCTGTGCGCGCTCCCCGCAGCCCCGAGTCGGAAGCTCCCAGGCACCGCCCGGCCCCGGAGCTTTCCCGCGGCGCGACCCGGGCTGCGGCACCGCGCGGGGGCTTCGGCGACCGCGGCCCCTCGGCCCGGACCCCCCCGGGGGCGCGGAGGGCTCGGAGCCCCGGCCCCGGAGCGGCGGTGAGGGCCGGCGGGGGGGATGCCCGCGCACCCCGGGGCCGGTGGCGGGGCCGGTGGCGGGGCCGGTGGCGCAGCGCAGGCGGGGGGCGGCGGCCGCGCGGGGGCGGGCCCGGGCGGGGCGGGGGAGGCGCCGCCGGGCGGGGCCGGGGCCGGTGCCGGTGCCCGGGGCCGGGGCTCGGCGGTCGCTCCTGGCTGCGGGGCCGCGGCGGCACCGGGTGCGACGCTGCGCGGGAGCGGCCGCCCGGGCCGGGCCGAGCCGGTGCTGGGGCCGAGCCCGGCGGAGCCATGTCCCAGCCCGAGGCGGAGCGGCCGGGCGGCGGCTCCGCGCCGGAGCCGGAGCCGGAGCCGGGGCCGGGGCTCCCCGGGCGGGCCCCGCACCGCAGCCGCGGCCGGCGGCCCTCGGGGCGCGACTCCCGCCGCGCGTCCTCCCGCTTCAACCGGCGGAGCTCGGCGGAGCTGGAGCTGCTGGGGTACCCGGCGCCGGGCGGGGGGCGCGGGGGGTCGCCGCCGCCGGTCGCCGCCGGTCGCCGGGAGCCGGAGGAGACGGAGAGCGAGGAGGTGGAGACGCGCGCGGTCGCCACCTCCCCCGACGGCCGGTTCCTCAAGTTCGACATCGAGATCGGCCGCGGGTCCTTCAAGACCGTCTACAAGGGGCTGGACACGGAGACCACCGTGGAGGTGGCCTGGTGCGAGCTGCAGGTACGGCTGCCCGCGCCCTGCCCGCGCCCACAGACCCCCGCCCCGGGGGAGGGGGTGTCGGCAGGGGCAGTTGGACCCTTCCCCGTCCGGTTTCCCTGGCGTTGGCAGCCGACCCCCGGCCCTGAGCCCCTCTGCCCGCCGCTGCCTGCCCGGGCTGCCGTGTGGGAGCCGCGGGGCATCTCCGCTGGGCCGGGCCCGTCCCGGGGGGCGCAGGGGCCCGAGACCCCTCCTTTCCACCAGGCACGTCGGCGGGGCCGGGCAGGGCACCCGCAGCCGGGCTGGGGCTCCCCTCGGCGCCCCGCGCTGTGCCCGTCGCTGCCGGTGCCTCGGCGCCGTGCGGGCTCTCAGCCGGGCCCAGGCCGCGTCCCGGCCCTCCTGCCCGTCACGTGCTGTTTTCCATTCGCCTTCCCGCTGCCTGCGGAGCGCACGGGGCTGCCCGCGCTCCCGGTGCCAGCCCCCGCTCCGGGGGTTCACAGGTGGATCCGGGCCCGGCTGCTGGCAACCGCCCCCAGCTCGCAGCGTTCCCTCGGGGGGGGCAGCAAGGGCCGGGCTGCTCCCTCCTGCGAGGCCTCCGCACGCGCGTCTGCGCCGGGGCTGGAGCTGGCACCGGGGCTCGCTCCGACAGCCCTTGGCGTGCACGGGGGCACGTGCCAGCCGCGAGCCTGGGGCTGGGCGTCACTCGGGAGCAGGGAACGGCGCGACCTTGGGGTGCTCCGGCTGCTTGTCCTTGGCTGAAGCTGTGTCTGTGGGCACCTGCCTGTGGTTTCTGCGATGCTGCCAGGGGCTCTCTGCTGGGAGCATCTGGACCCGTGGTTTTCCAGGTCTCTGAGCAGCGTCCCCATCCCCTCTCTGCTGCCTCGCTCCTCTGTCCCCTTCGCTGCTCTGCCGCCTGGCAGCGGGATGCCAGCAGCGGTGAGAGCGTTGGCTCTGCGACCCCGTCTCCTGCTCGTTGCTTTTGACGGCCCCGATCCTGGCCGTGGAGCCGCGCAGGGAGAGCCGCGCCGTGGGGCTCCCTTCCCTCCTTGGAGCCCCTGGGGAGGGGCTTCCGTGAAGTCCAAAGTCTCCCAACAGGCTCCTGACCCTCGGGTGGCTGCTGTGGCTGGGAGGTCCAAGTCCTTGTTTACACAGAAAAACGTGTCTTGCGAGTTTGTTGTCTTGTTCCTAAAACCATGGTGTGGCTGTAGGTGGCTGCCCGGGCTGGGTCCTTGGGGCAGCTGCAGCCCGGCAGCGCAAGAGATCCTGAGATAGTGGCGGGTGATTTCTGGGGGAGCTGACTGTGGCCTCTTAGCAAGGAAGGTGAGGTCTGGGCCTCCGCCTGCCTCCGCCTGCCTTCGTGGGTTGCACAATTGCTTCAGCTGGCTGCTGAGAGCTGGCTCAGCGCTCGCTCCCTCCCTCCCTCCCGCAGCCCCATGGCTCCATCCGAACGCTCCTGAGCTCTCTTGGAGTCCCGCATCCCTTTGGGAAGCGCCAGCCTGCGCTGGCAGGGGAGGGCTCCCCTTGGCCAGCCCGGGGCCGTGAGTCAGCCGTGCCCGCGCTTCCCGCCCGGCTGGCTCCGCATCCGCACCCTCCCTGCGGGTCCCAGCCCCTCCTTGCCGACGTGCCCCAGCTCCCCTGCGCTGGCATCCGGCACGTGTAGCGGGGCTGGCAGCACGGCTCGCTGCCTGCCCTCCTGCCCGTCCCCGTAACCGGGCTGGCAGCACGGCTCACTGCCTGCCCTCCTGCCCGTCCCCGTAACCGGGCTGGCAGCACGGCTCGCTGCCTGCCCTCCTGCCTGTCCCCGTAACCGGCTGCGCCGCCCTGTGGGGCCCCTGTCTGCCCCCGGCGGCGTTGGAGCAGCTCCCGTGTGTCTGCTGGGGCTGGATGTGGCCCCTGGTGCCCATCCTGCAGCCCGGGTCAGGGGCTCTGTTTGGCAAAGGGCTGGCCGCGGTCTGGCAGCGCTGCAAGCAGGGTGTGCCTGTGGCTGCACGCAGGCAGCTCCAGTGTCTTGCCCGGTGGCTGCCGGGGGAACGAGGCTGCACCGACCCAGGTGGAGGAAGAGGAGTTGGGAAGCAAAAACGCTTCTGTGCCTTGAGCCCCGCTGGCACAGGCCGGCCCCGCTGCCCGGCGAGCCCGCGGGCCAGCGCGGCTGGAGCTGAGGGAGCCGCTCGCTTGGCCCATGGGGGTTGGCCCTCGAGGGCCGGCGGGCGCGGGCAGCCCCGGGCCCCGCTCCTGTCCCGCACAGCCCCGGCGGCCCCCATATCTCTTCCCCCAGCCCTCTCCCTCCCCCACCCAGTGCTCGGCTCCGTCCCGCTGGCTGCACTTTATCCGGTGTCTCTTGTCCCAAAATCCACATCCCATGAGGGGCTGAAAGCACAGAAGCAGACTTTTAAAAGTTTGGTTTTTTCTGCAATCATGCAAAGAATCAGACACTGTGACACAAATACGGGATTTGGAACCACAAATAAAAATGGTTGTGGTTCTGCCCTTTTAAAAATAGCTTTGTCCCGTGTCTTTCACAGTTCTCCCTTTATTGCATTTCAATTCTAAATGAATACCCAACCTCAGCCCTGACCTGTTCCGCTCCGGCAGCCTTGTCCAGCTGCTGTGATGGCTCCTGATCCCACATCCCAGCTCTCTGTGTCCTTCCCCTCCCCGGGGACTGGTGACCTGGAGGCCGTTTTTGCCAGTCCCCTGCCTTCCTGTGGGACCCCTCTGGGGACCCGCCCGTCCCCGTCCCCCCGTGCCACTGCCGCCCAGTCCTGAACGCAGCATCTGTCTTTGCCTCCTGCCTGTGTCCCGCAGCCCCTCCGTGACCTGTTTGTGCTTTCCAGCTTTAGCCTGGGGACTATTTCTGTTGATAGGTGCTGCGGGCAGCAGGGAAGGAGGAAGCAGGGAGGAAACTGGAGGCCCGGAGCGGGATGGAGCTGTAAATACCTGGCTGTGAGTGGTTTTCCTGTGGGTGCCCTGGGCTCCCTGCAGGCGGGAGCAGCCTGGGCAGCGGGTGCTGCTGTGTCTGCCCCAGCCCTGTGCCTGGGTCGGGCAGGTACCCTCGGCCAGCTGCCCCGGGGGATTTCTTCCCAAATTCCTGCGTCTTCGCAAAACCCTGTCCGT
Source organism: Athene noctua (assembly GCF_965140245.1). Lineage (NCBI taxonomy): Eukaryota > Metazoa > Chordata > Aves > Strigiformes > Strigidae > Athene > Athene noctua. The sequence goes on along the minus strand of NC_134061.1, from coordinate 422,239 downwards.
GGCATGCCCAGCCCTTGTGCCTGGCGAGGCCCTGGGGCAGCACCGGGGATGCAGCCCCACACGGGCTGGGAGCTCTGTCTGTCCAGGACACAAACTGAGGAGGTTTGAGGGGATTTTCCCAGCGGGGTTCCCGCGGGCTCAGGCGCTGGGTGGTCTCTGGTGCGTGAGTGACCCCTTCCTGGGTGCGACTCTCGGCACACGGGGCTTTTGCGGGCCGCCGGGATCCCCTGCCCGGGGCGTCGCAGAGGCAGGGCCTTGCGGGGGCTGCAGGAGAGCCCCTGTGGGGGCTGTGGGCTCTGCGCCGAGCGCTGGCGCTTCCTTGCGCTGGGAAGAGCCTCCGGCCGCAGGGGCGAGAGCCATCCTTGGCCCCCGTGCCCGGCCCTGCCTCCGCCCGTGCTGGGCCTGGCTCCCGCCGCTGGCCGGGCCGGGCTCCCCGGCAGCCAGCTCCCGGCTCATGGGATGGGGCTGGATCTCTGCCAGCCACCTCCTCACCCGGCACCGCGCCGCCAGCCCCGGCGTCCTCCTCTGCCCTGCGCGAGGTGCTGCTGGGGAAGGACACGGTGTCCCTGCGTCCTGCGTGGGGCGGCAGGGCTCTGCGGCCTGCCCTGCCCTCCCCGGTGCCCAGTCCCTGGGTGAGCAGCTCCTCTGGCCAGGCTGGGGCCGGACTGGGCTCCGCTCCCCACTGCCAGCGCTCGGTGGGGCGAGTGCTGGGGCTTTCGCCCACGGGACCAGCTGCTGCTTCAGTCCTGTGCGAGGAGCTGCTGGGCGGGCGCAGCCCAGCTTGGCTCCCCCAGGCCTTGCTCCAGGGCGGCCTCATGCCAGGGGTTCTGCTGGGCTTGGGGATGGCACGGTGGGGGCAGCGCTGGCACGACTGCCTCAAGCTGGGTCCCCTCCCACTGAACTGGGAGAGCTGTGGCCACTCGTGATCCCCTCCCTGCCCCTGTTCGTAGCCCGTGTCGGCTTCCCCCCTGCCCTTGCAGGTTTGCGGGGTGCGGTGAAGCCTCTGCTCCCTTTGGTGGGGAGTGGGGGGCCAGGGGGTCTGCGGGCGGCCGTGGCGCTGGGCAGGGCAGCTGCTGGGCCGCGCAGGGGCTTCGGTTGCTGTTTTCCTCCCCGGTATGAAAGGTCCCATTCATCCCGCTGCAGCCGGGCTCAGGTTCTCATCTGGGCTGAGCTGGGTCCCTGAGCGTGTGTTAAACGCAGAGGGGATTATGGAGCGGCTCCAGCCTGGCCGTGGGGCCGGCTGTGATGCAATGAAAATATTACGAAAGCTGCCCGGGCTGATGGCTGGCGGCCACCGCCAAGGAGCCGAGCTCGGCTCTGGCAGTGGGAGCGCGGTGGCCGCCTGCGGCAGCTCCAGTTTCCTCAGCCCGCGAGCGGGGGCTGGCCGGGGTCCGGGCTGGGGGCTCCTGGCTCTGCGGCGGCCGGGCCCTTCGGGATCCCGGGCTGTGGTGGAGTCGTCGCTGCTCCTCTCCTGCTGCCTTCGGGGTCTGGCTGCCCAGCTCCCCCCTCGCTGCGCACCGGGGCTCTGTCCCTCCAGGACGAGGGGTCCGCGTCCTCCCCGCTGGCCCCAGCCCCAGCTCCGCTCAGTGCCCGTGTCAGCGCTCGGCTTGGATTTCCACTTTAATTAACTCGAGCAGGAGGAACATGGAAAAACCTGGGCTGGAGCCTCCCCTGACTGCTTTCCCCAACAAAGGCCTCATTGAGGCTGGCCCGGCACCCTGCCATGCCGGTGCCCGGCGCTGGGAGCTGCTGGTGCCCCAGCAGGGGCCAGGGCTGTCCTGGGGGGGCAGAGGGGCTGCAGCCATTGGGCCTGCATGGGGCATGCTGGTGGGCAGCGGCCCCGGCAGTCCCTGTGCGTCCCCTTGGCGGGGTGACCACAGGCTGGGGCTCCCCATCCTGCGGTGGGGTGTTGGGCACCATCTGGGGGCTCAGAGCAATGAGAGCAGGGACAGGCGGCCCCGGCATGGGGCAGCTTTCACAGCAGGGAAGCCCACGGGCTTCTCAACGCACCATCTGTTGTGGGAGACCTCGGCCACTCCTCCCCAAACCAGGGGAGAGCGGTGCTGAGCAGTGCCGCGGAGGGCTGGGGTGCGGGGACCGGCCGGGTGGATCGGGGGTGGCCCCAGCCCTGCATGAGCCCCTGAGCTGGGGCCGCAGCAGCCCACACTGCCCCATACGTAGGGACGAGGACGTGAGGGTCTCTTGTGAGCCAGGGCATCCCCCTGCGCTCGCCGGGCGCCCCACGTGCCCCCCTCAGCTCCCCACCGGCTCCCACAGATGCGGAAGCTGTCGAAGACGGAGCGGCAGCGGTTCAGCGAGGAGGTGGAGATGCTGAAGGGGCTGCAGCATCCCAACATCGTCCGCTTCTATGATTCCTGGAAGTCGTCGGTCAAAGGCCAGATCTGCATCGTGCTGGTCACCGAGCTCATGACGTCCGGCACCCTGAAAACGTGAGCAGGGACCACCAGGTCGGGGTGCGCAGGGGAGGGGAGGGGAGGGACAGGTCTGCACCCCATCCCTGGGCGCCCGATGTGGTGTTTGGGTGGGGACAACGGGCCGTGGTGGGGTCTGGGTGGATGACGGGGCAGGGCTGGGAGCTGGACACAGAAATTGGGGGTTGCTGCTGGATGTTTGGAGACCCAGGAGCTTCCCTGGCACCGTCCTGCGTGGGGACAGTGTGGCCTGGGCACCCCGGAGCCGTGAAGGCCGGCAGCACTGGCCGCTCGCCCCGGCTGGCTCCCAGCTCCTCCTGGGCTGCCTCAGCTGGGGAGGGGACCGGGAGCCCCTGGGAGCTCTTTGCCGCTCACCCTGCGCAGGCTCCTGCACCTGGGCAGGCTCAGTGTGGCAGCAGGAGGAGGGTGGGATGGGGCTGGGGTGGGGGCTGAGCCCCCTGGGTCCCCTGCAGCTACCTGAAGCGGTTCAAGGAGATGAAGCTGAAGGTGCTGCAGCGCTGGAGCCGGCAGATCCTCAAGGGGCTGCATTTCCTGCACACCCGCTCACCCCCCATCATCCACCGCGACCTCAAGTGCGACAACATCTTCATCACGGGCCCCACTGGCTCCGTCAAGATCGGGGACCTGGGCCTGGCCACGCTCAAGCGAGCTTCCTTCGCCAAGAGCGTCATAGGTGGGTGCCGAGGCGGCGCTGGGCTCGTGGCCACCCCGCGGCTGCGTCGGTGCCCTGGGGGTGCTGAGCGCTGCCGCCTCCAGGCACCCCCGAGTTCATGGCGCCAGAGATGTACGAGGAGAAGTACGACGAGGCGGTGGACGTCTACGCCTTCGGGATGTGCATGCTGGAGATGGCCACCTCGGAGTACCCCTACTCCGAGTGCCAGAACGCCGCCCAGATCTACCGCAAGGTCACCTCGGTGAGTGGCCCCGGCCCCTGGCCGCGCTGCTGGCTGGTGCTGCGGGCACAGGAGCTGGGGTGAGGGGGCTGGGGGGGGGCGGTCAGATGGAGCCTCGCTGCTCCCTGAAGTGTGTCACCGTGCAGGTTGTGCAAACAGCTGAAAATAATCTGGGCGGTGGGAGGGTGCTGTGCCAGGGCATGGGGCTGTGGGGGGTGCAGGGGCCGCAGCTCGGCCAAACGCCACGTTCCTCGCCCCGAGCCAGGCGCTGCCAGCGCGTTAATGGGCTGGAACGGGACAGGTCTGCTCGGCCACCCCGTGCCTGGGGCACGGCAGCTGCCCCAGCCCGTCCTGACCAGCTCCTGCCTGCTCCTGCCTGCTGGGGTGGAAACGCGGAGCCCCGGGGTGTCCCGGCCCCGGCTGCCCGTGCAGCCATGTGTGGCCGCGGGAGCCGCTGCCGGGCCAGCGGAGGCCCAGGCGGGGAGCCCAGTGCCCACGTGTCCCCCGGTGCCGGCGGGGCTGTGGGGCCGCAGCTGCCGGCAGCGCTGTGGCCCTGCAGAGCCCGGGCTCAGCCCCGGGCCCTGGAAACCCGGCGCTGTGGCAGGTCGGCGCAGGAGGTGCTGACGCCCGTTGCCCCCAGGGCCTGAAGCCCAGCAGCTTCTACAAGGTGAAGGTGCCGGAGCTGAAGGAGATCATCGAGGGCTGCATCCGCATGGACAAGAATGAGAGGTGGGGGGCAGTGGGGGCCTGGGCGGCAGAGCCCCCCTGGCCCCCAGCCCCGCGCTGAGCCGCGCTCCCCGCAGGTACACCATCCAGGACCTGCTGGAGCACTCCTTCTTCCAGGAGGACACAGGGGTGCACGTGGAGCTGGCAGAGGAGGACGACGGCGTCAAGTCTGGGCTCAAGCTCTGGCTGCGCATGGACGACACGAAGAAGCTGCACGGCAAGTACAAGGACAACAACGCCATCGAGTTCCTCTTCGAGCTCTACAAGGACGTGGCGGAGGAGGTGGCCCAGGAGATGGTGGGTGCAGGGACGGAGGGACCCTGGGCACCACGGGGTTCCTGCAACCCGACCAGCCCCCTCCCGCGCAGGTGGTCCTGGGCTTTGTCTGCGAGGCCGACTACAAGCTGGTGGCCAAGGCGGTGCGGGACCGCGTGGTCGCCATCAAGCGCAAGCGGGAGAAGCTGAAGCGCGCCCAGGACGTGCCGTCGCCTGCGGAGCCCGAGCGGGCGCCGGGCGTCCTGCGGCTGATGGAGGAGCTCAAGTCCCCGCTGCCGCCTGGCGCCGCCGCGCCTGCCCCCGCCACCCCCGCCTCTGGGGACTCCGTCTTCAGCAGCTCCTTCCCCCCGGAGCCCGAGGAGCCCGAGGCCGACCAGCACCAGCACTTCGCCTACCGGCACACCAGCTACTCCTCGGCCACCTGTGCGTGGGCACTGGGCGGGGGACAGCGGGGTGACCTGGGGTGGGAGGGGGCGTGGAGGGGTCCGGGGGGGTCCCTCCCTGCCCTGCACCAAGCCCCACAGCCGCTTCCCAGGGCGCAGGCCAGGGAGGGCCTCGCTCTGGCCCTGCTCACGCGAGTGCTCCTCTGCAGCTGACTGCGAGACAGACGGGTACCTGAGCTCCTCCGGCTTCCTGGACTCCCCAGACCTGGCCCATCGCAGCTTCTCAGTGGGGGACCCCGCCAGCCCCCCGCCTGCCCGCCCCATGCGCTGCTTCCCCACGGTGAGCGGGGCCCTGTGGGGCTGGGGCTCGGGGCGGCCGCGGCGCCAGCTCACGCCGTCCTCTCCCCGCAGAGCATCGCGGTGCAGCTGCCCACAGAGCTCCTGCCCCCCGCCAGCGGCTTCTCCTCCCCCGTGGACAGGTGAGGCCGCAGGGGCCGGGCAGGGGCTGGACAGGGAGCGTGGGAATGGCCACGCTGATGCTCCGGCTCCCCACAGCTACGCCTCAGACGTGGCGTCTGGCATGAGCGATGGCTGCGAGGGGTTCTCGGCCGGCGAGCGGAGCGCCAAGCTGCCGCCCAAGCGAGCCTCGGGGAAGCTGTTGCGGCGCCGGGCCCGCTCCAGGCTGCGCATCACCAACGTGGGTGCCGTGGGTGCCAGGTGGGTGGGTGCTCGCGGGGCAGGCGCTCCCCGGGCTGAGCCCGCCCTGTCGCCCACAGATCTCCGACAAGAACGACCGGGTGGTGGAGTGCCAGCTGCAGACCTACAACAACAAGATGGTGACCTTCAAGTTTGACCTGGACGGGGACAACCCCGAGGAAATCGCGGCCGTCATGGTGAGCGCAGGCAGGGGCGAGGGCGGGGGCTGCCTGGCTGCGCCGGGTGCTGACCGGCCCCTCCACCCCCAGGTCCACAACGAGTTCATCCTCAAGTCGGAGCGGGACGGCTTCGTCCACCGCATCCGGGACATCATCCACCGCGTGGAGACCCTGCTCCGCAAGGACGGGCGCGGCGCCGCTGAGCTGCCCGAGAGCCCCGAGGCCGAGCGCGGCGTGGGCAGCCCCGTGAGTGCCCAGCCCGGCCCCGCCAGCGCTGGGGCAGCCGCTGTGGGGGTGCTGCCTGGCCCCGGGGAGCCCAGTGGGGAGGGGGCCGGGGTGCAGAGTCCTTGCCCGCTCCCGTGATGGGTCGTGGTGATCCCCCGCCCGCTGCTGCCGGCCCGCAGGCGGTGGGGCTGGGGTGGGGGCCAGTGGGGGCTTGGCCCAGCCTGTCCGGAGCCTCTGCCCCCGCGCTGGGCTCAGCCGCGTCCCCCTCGCAGGCGGACCTGCAGCTGCAGGAGCTGTCGCGCTCCATCTCCTCGTCCTCGCTCAGCGGTATGTCCCTGCCCCTCTGCGGGCCCTTCCTGTCCCCCCAGCCCCGGGCAGGGGTCCCGCGGGGTCTGTCCTGCCCCAGCTAAGCGCCCGCTGTCACCCCTGTGCCACAGACCTGGGCTGCACCAGTCCCAGCCTCTCGGTCCAGTCCCCCGTCCTGCCGTCGCTGAGCAGCTCCCCGTCGGAGAACGACCTGGCCAGCCCCGCGGAGGCGCCGGCTCCGGCGGGTGAGCTGTGCCCGAGGCCGCTGGGCTCCCTGCCAGGCCCGGGCACGAACGTCCCGCCGGGGCTGCCTGGGGCAGGAGGGGGCCCGCGGGGGCCAGGCACCGCTCCTGATGCTCCGCTCCCCGCAGGCTCCACGCAGACCTGGCCCCTCGTCTCGATGGCTCCCTCCTGGCTGACGGCGTCGCCGGGGTTCCCGCAGACCCCCCCAAGCACCCCGGGGGGGCCTGTGCCACCGGCCCTGCCTCAAGCCCTCCTGTTCCCCACATCCCCTGTGCCCAGCGAGCCCAGCAGCCCCCTGAGCCCCCCTGTGACCAGCACGCCCTGGTCCCCCACTGCCCCGCTCCTGTCCCTGGCCAATGTCTTCTCCCTGGCAGTGATGAGCGTGGCCCACACGCTGCTGCCCGCTGTCTCCTCCATCACCAGCTCAGGGGGGCACCTCTACCCCCCGCTGCTGCCACGGCCCCAGAGCCTCGTCCTGGGGCCCCCGCGCTTCGTCTACCCCGACCCCACCAGCATGGCCAAGCCAGCCCCGCCCTGCGGTGGGACCCTGGGGTCAGCGGGGGGTGATGGCCCCACTGACGGGGGGCCCATCCCATTCCCTCCACTGGCCCCGCCGGCCCCGCCGTGCCCCACAGGCAGCGAGGCGGTGGGCAGTCCCCTGGCACCGCTGAGCACGTCCACGCCGGGGAGCCCGGAGGGCAGCATGGTGAGTGCGGGGTGGCAGGGGCTCCCCGTGGCCGCTCGAGGTGGGGCTCAGCACCGGGGCGGCCGGGTTGTCACGCGGATGACGCCCCGAGGTGGGACAGGGAACTCCCCGGGGGGCGGGGAGGGGAGCGGACCGTGGGTCCTGGGAGCAGCAGTGGGGGGGGACGCGGGGGGGTGGCTGACGTTGCTCGGGTGCCTGCAGGTGCTGCCCGGCTCCCCCAGGCCCAGCCACCCGCTCATCATCTTCGAGTCGCCAGCCCCCGGCGCGCCCAAGGCCCGGCTCTCGCCCATCAACGAAGGTGAGGTGGGGAGGGGCCGTGGCTGCGCCGTGCGGCCATGCCCGTGCTGGGGCGTCCCCGCCAGCCCCCGTGCCCTGAACCCCAACTGGCCCCTGTCCCCGGCAGAAGCCAAGCCCCAGATCCTGGGCCGGTTCCAGGTGACGCCGACCAAGGACCCGGCTGCGACCCCGCCGGGGCCGGGCAGCAGCGAGGGCGAGCAGCAGGACACAGAGGCGGCAGCGAGCGGCTCCCCCCTGCCCGCGGCCCCCGCCACAGGGCGCAGCTCAAGCAGCGACTCGGGCTCGGTGCTGGAGACGGCGGAGCCGGACCCCGAGGCCGACGCGGCGCTGGCCAAGGAGGGCGCGGCGGCGGCAGAGAGCGACCGGGAGGGCCCCGGGGAGGAGGGCGCAGAGAGCGTCCCGCCGGCGGTGCTGAGCCAGGTCTGGCTGAGCTACTCCCGCAGCCTGTCCTACCTGAGCAGCGACGACACCGAGAGCGAGGACGAGGAGATCTGGGAGGAGCTGCAGAACCTGCGCCAGAAGTGAGCGGGCCCGCGGCGCGAGGGGGAGCGGGGCGGGGGGGCGATGCCCCCTCCCCGGCGGCGCCACCAGCCCCGTCTCCTCCCCAGGCACCTGGCCGAGGTGCAGGTGCTGCAGAGCGCCCAGAAGAAGGAGATCGAGGAGCTGTACCTGCGCATGGGGAAGCAGCCGCCGCTGGGCATCGTCTCCCCCGCCGCCATGCTCTCCAGCCGCCAGCGACGCCTCTCCAAGGGCAGCTTCAACCCCTCCCGCCGCAACAGCCTCCAGCGCCTGGAGCTGGCGCAGCCCCCAGGTGCCGGCCCCCGCCGCCCCAGCTCCCCCCGGGGGTCCCTGCGGGCCGCAGCCCCGCGGCCGGGGGGTGCCGGGTCCGTGCCCCCGCTCAGGGCCGGTCTGTCCCAGCAGGGATCATGCGCCGCAACTCGCTGAGCGGCAGCAGCACGGGCTCGCAGGAGCAGCGCCTGGGCAAGGGGGTGACCTTCGCCGACGACTTCGGACGGATGGTAAGAGGGGGGTGTGTGTGGGGGTCCCGCTGCCGTTGGCTCCACGCTGCGCCCAGCTCACCGCTGCTTCCCTTCCCAGTAGCCAACTGGCCAGGAGTGACTCCGTGAACTACCTCAACCAAGTGCCTGCTGCCCCGGGGGTGGGCGAGAGCCCCCCTGCACCTCCCGGGAGGGCAGCGCCAGCCCTGGGGGCAGCCTGTGCCCCGCCCAGCCCCTGCGCCCCTTGGCCGCACCCACAGCTGGGTCCCTGCTGCCTCTGTATCAGAGGGAGGACAGGCCCGTCCCCCGCTTGGCCTCCCCTCTCCCCCCTCCCTGTGCCCCCCCGGGCCCTCCCGCCGTTCCCGTGCAAGGCTCCGCCGTCCCTCAGGGCTTCGTGCCGAGCTGAACCCGCACAGGCAGAACCGGGCCCCCCCGTCCCCAGTCCCCGCTCCTGGTGTGGGGGGCCTGAGCCCGGGGGTGCCCCGCTCGAGCACCCCCGTTGCTCCCCGCTCATCCCGCGCAGCCGGGAACGAGCCGGTTGGGAGCGGGAAGCAGCTTCCCTCGGCCCCATGAGGCGACGGAGCCGCGGCCCCGGGAACACGGCGGGTGCGTGCTGTTACGGACCGATGTCCGGGAAGCGTTTTCATAAATATGAATAAAATGCAAATGGGATCTGCCCGTGTCTTGTTTGGTGGGAACTGCGACAGGGTGTGGGTTGTTGTAGGAGCACAAAGCCAGTGAGGGGACAAAAAGCAGAACAGAAAGTTGCCGCATCTCCGCAGCCGCCTGGGTAAGATCCTGAGCTGGACTCTGGCCACCGGCTGCTTGAACAAGAGGCGCTGACGCGGTCTCCAGAGAGGGGGTTTATTGGGGGAAGTGAGGGGCACCCGCCCGCAAAGACGCTGTCCGCGGCGCTGCCCGCGGAGGGGCCCCCGGTGCATCTCCCCGGCCTGCGCTGAGCACCGCGCAGGCCCGGACCGCACCAGGGCGGCTGCTCCGTGCCCAGGGCCAGGCGATTCCCGCGTGCTGGAGGTCCGGCCCGGCCCGGCCCGGCCCGCGGGGGCTGCCGTTCCCGTACCGGGGCTGGGCCGGGCCCGCCGCGCTCAGCTCGCCACGCCCTCGGCCCGCGCCTGCGCGCGCGCCCGCGCCGCCTCCGCCTCCTGCTCCAGCTCGTCCAGGAACCGCTCCTGGGACACCGAGTAGAAGGTGTAGCCGTCTGGGGGCGGGGGGTTAAGGAAAGCAGCGGGCGCAGCCCCGGCGCGGCCCCCCGCCCCGCCCGGCCCGGCCCCGCAGGATACAGATCCCAGCCGCCACCGCGCCGATGCCGAGGGCCAGCAGCGCGTTGCGGCCGCGGAGCCGCCGCTGCAGGAGGCGCTGGCGCTGGGCGCGCTCCACCTGCGCCATGAGAAGGCGCTGCTCGGGGCTGAGCCCCGGCTCCCGCGCCGGGTCGATGCGCCGCGCGAACGCCGCCTCCCCGCCGGGCTCCCGCGGCGCCGCCATCTTCCTCTCCGCCGCTTCCGCGCAGCGTCGTGACGTCACTTCCGGCAGGGTCCCGGCCAATCGGAAGGGCGAGGCGGGAGCGGGGCGTCGAGTGATTGGCTGAGGCCCGGCGCGCGGCCGGGCCGCTCTCTGATTGGCGGGGCCCCGTGACCGGGAAGGCGCTGGGGCGGGACCCTCCGGGCCCCTCCCGGAAGCGGCCGCGTCGCCGGGGGGTCGCGTCGGCCCAGCGGAGCCTCCCGGACCCCGAGGCGCCCGCGCGGCCCCGGCGGGGGCTCTTGGAGCCCCTGGAGCTCTGCTGCCGCGGTGCCGTCCTTGAGGCTGCTGGGCCCAGCTGCTCCATGGGGTCCCAGGCGCAGGCGGCGTCCCGGTGCCGTGAGCCAGGCCCCGTCTTCGGCGGGGTCGCGTCAGGCGTTATCGAGGATACGCTGATCCATCTGGCCACGGAAAACGAGCAGTACCTGAGCGAGCTGCCGGCTCAGGCCGGGTGCTTCAAAGAGACACAGATAGTGGGTGAGGCGGATTTTCCCAGCTATGGCTCGCTCCCGAGACAGCTCACGGCTGTGTAATTAGCTTCAGTTGACTGAAGCGTTTGCTCTTTTGTGCAGAATTTATATTCCTTTTGTCTGAAAAGTGGCACTTGGATCACTTGGCGAGGTACCAAGCAGTGGAGTTACTTGAAAGGTAACAAATACCCCGAACACTTAATGCCTTTCACGTTTCCCTCATGCGTTTGCGCCGTGCCTGCACTGTACCGCTCATTCAAACCATGTACGATGGCTTTTTGCATGTCTAGAGCTTTGTTTCTTTACTAATTTAATTCAAATTAACAGCCATCCATATGTTCTGAGTACATGCAGAATTGCTTTTCTTCTCTTTTCTTAGCAGAACTGTTTTCTGAGCAATTGTGGGTTTTGTAGGTTTATGATCAAGCAAGTAGAACAGATCTGTAAGTCCTCCAGAGAGAACATCAGAAGTCACGAACGAGGAGAAGGGAGCAGCTGGAGCTCTCCGAGCAATCAGATATGTGACACGTTTGTCCTGCGACTTGTGTCATGCATTCAGCTTGCAAGCAAGGTTTCTTTACACTATAACGTAAGCCAGCTAATCTGTTCTTATAACATTTTTTAGCAGTGTGGTAAATGATGTAGTATATTAATCTCTCTTAAAAGATAGATTTTCTCTTTGAAAGACAGTGATAATAAAATGCAGAGGATATTGAAACAGAGACCTAAATCTCTGCTTAGGGGAGATTAATTGTCGCTTGTCAAGTAACAATTTGTCAGGAGATGATCCCAGTACTGGGAAAAAAAGTACAGGCAGCGGGAGAACTCATGCTGTGGTTGTTGAAGTTGTACGGCTGCGGAGGGCTCACACCTCTCTGGAGAAGGTTTGCGGAGTGGAGGAAACCTGCGGGAAGGGTCTGGGCTGGATTCCTCATCCAGCTTAAAAAGACGTGCGAGACGGGGGTTAGCGGGCAGTGTCGCTTGTCATTAAATTCCACGGGAGGAGTAAAGCAGAAAGTACTTTGTTCTTAGCAAGTGCCTTATTGCCTAGAAGATAATTGTTTGGTTTTTTTTTTCCCTTCAGGTAGTTAACAGTGACACAGCTTTAAAGTTCCTGCAGTCCTTAAAATACTTGTACACTAAACAGGAATTGCTGGAGTCGGAGCTTGTTGTTTTGAAAACTCTGCACTTCCAGATCAACGTGTCAACCCCTTTGGCTTATGTGGAATTGCTTCTAGAGGTTTTAGGTGAGAGTTTTAATAGGAGAGAGTGGGAAAGAATCTTTTTAAAAGCGGAATAGAGCTACTACTGATCTGAAACTAAACGTCTCATGTTAGGAATTTTTACACACTGTGAAGGCACGTGAACCTTTTCAGATTGTCCAGGGCTTTATTTTTCAGCTGAGAGCCCTGTTCTTAGTAGAAACTGATGAGTGTTTTTGGACAGCCCCTCATGACTTGTTCAGTAAAAGATTAAATGTTTCAAACCCCCAAAACCTACCGTAAGGCCACATTTTCTACACTGACTTACAATTTTTTTTTGCCCGGGTCTGACAACCTGAATTTCAGAATGAGTGAAATCACACTGAAAGCGCCTGTGGCGTTCAGAAACAAAGGGCAGTTGTCACCAGAAATCTCCATCCCTCACTTCCAGTAACTAACACTTCTTTCTAATCCAGCTTGATGACTCAAAGTGTGTGGCTGATTTCCTGTGATCTCTGTGCTAGGACATAACGGCTGCTTGCTTCCTGCAAAACCGCTGCATCAGATGTGTATACAACTACTAGACTTCTCCTATCTTACACGAGATGCCATCTACAACACTTTGCTGAAGATTGCCATCGAAAATTCGACACCGAGCAAACTGCAGGTGTAAGTAGCTCATGTGACTATTACTTAAAATAACTATTTGAAACTAAAGCCCTAAGAAATAGTAACATAATTCCCATTGTGCCATTTTTTGAGCATGTTTTAAAACAAGATTTTAATTTGGGGGGCTTTCAGCATTGTTTATCGATCTTAACAACCAGTTCAAAGCAATGTGCTTCACCACGTTCGCTTTAGGGGTGAGACAGGAAAGTGTTTAACTTAATTGTAAAAACCCAGCTTTAGCACTGTCGACTGAAGTTACCAGCATCAGGCTTTATTTGGGGTAAGGTAACGTGTCTGTGGGCTGTGCAGTGGTTACAGAAGTGGGGTGTTTTTGTGCTGTAAAGCCACATCGTGTTACACCAGAAGACACTTTCACTTGTGCAGAGCAAAGTTTTTGACAGTGAAGGAAGATTTCATGCTCTTGGCTGTTGGAATCATCAGCACAAGCGTGTTCATACTAAACCCTGGGCACTGGAAGCAGGTACAGTCGCTTCTAAATGCATTAGCTCTATGTAAAGAAATGTGAGTTGTTTATATGTTTGAGCAGAGCGAGATGGGGAAACTACTGGGAGCAGCGTGAAGGAGGCGACGACCTCCCGGTTCTTCGTCAGGAAGCGCCGGAGGCGCAGGGGCGGGCGGCTGGTGCCTGCGCTGGTGCTGCAGCCCCCTGACAGCCAGAGCTGCCCCCAGACGCAGTCCCACAGGACAGCTTTGTGCCCAAACTGCCCCCGAGTGCTGCAGCAAACGGCCTATTTCAGACAGTGGCCTTATGGTGTTAGTAGAAGCAATTAGACTGGACGATCAAAAGCAAGCAAGCAAAAACCCAACCGAATAAATAAACCAGACTGAGACGTGTGCCCTTGAGGCGTGGTTACTGCCCTTAGATTTGGAGGATTATGTCTGTAAACTGCTGTCTCTTAGGCACTGTAAGCAGGTACCTTCCTTTTTTTTTTTTTTTTTTTTAAAGGTTGTGGAGCATTTAAACTCCATCACTGGCATTACTTCACAAAGCATCTTGGAATTTTCTTATGCAGTACTGAAACACATCACTGGCAGCACCACTCCACAGCAGCGCCCTAGGAACTGTGGGACAAAAGCTCCAGGGAACAGAATTACGGCCTTTAACTAGATCTTCGATGGCCGGTCCCTGGCGTCAGCAGCCCACGCTGTGAGAGCAGAGGGGTTGCGGCCCACTGGGGGCTGTCACCCGCTCCCTGCCCCAGGCCAGCGGCTGCAGGACTCTTGCAGACACTCATCACTACTTTAAACACTGTCAAACCTTGTTAAGCTCTCAGTGGCACAAAGAAGTGCTGATGGGTCTTAGAAAACATTTTATTTCAAACTGTAGTTAACTCCTTAATGACCAAGCAGAGCTTCCGTGAGTTCTTCCATGTTCTTCCCTGTAACATTTTGCTTTTCTAACCTTGTTAAGCTGTAACAGAGCAGTGTCAAACTCAGGGGTGTTTTGAAGTTCAGCAGTAATTTAGACACGTGTCTAAAGCCCCCAAAATACCAGTTTAGCATCTATTTGATAGCTGATTTTTTTAATTCTGTTCATCTCGGTAATAGAACTTTACATATTGCTTTCCTACATACTACTTGTAATAACGGTATTTTAAATAAAGTGTCTTGTGGATTTTTGGTATTGTAAACAGTTCATACTGGTTAATATTAAGAGACATCTTATTTGACTTTCTCCACCAAAACGCAAACACTACAGCTGCCAGGACGAGTTCTTACACGGCTACTTGTTATAGAACTGGGAGGAGACCCAGGCCAGGCCCCACTTCAGGTTAGTTAACATAAATTTCAGTGCTTTTGTCCATTGCTCTTCAGAGTTAAATTGTGTTTTAATGGAGTAAGAGCCACCGCTGCCGCCTGTATCTTCAATCTTCCCTTTCTCCACGTCCATCCTGTGTTACACACAAAGTTTTATTAGTGTTATTACTGCTGCAAGCATTTAATCTCAATGATGTCATTTGAAGTTTGAGTCTGACATTTCTGTTATTCTATGTAAGAATACTTTCTTTTTAAAGGAGATGGAGAAAGCCTGAGGTCTTCATCTGAGGAAGTTAGCTTTAAATTTCAGTTAAGCTAAGAGCAAAGGTGGTGATGGCACACATGACCGAGCAGAGGGGGAGGCTGCGGAGCGGCGGGACCGAGGCAGCCGCGGAGCTGTGCCCGTGCAGAGCCCCCCAGAGCCACGTGGGCAGCGGAGGAGGCGCCGCAGCCTCACTCACCTGTAAGGCAAACAAAACCGAGTTTCGCCTTTTTCCACTTCCTCTTTAAACTGCTGCACGCAGTCCAGGAAAGCCACCATTGCATGGTCAAACTTATTGTCCCAGAAGAACCGGAGGCCTCCAGAGCAGTACAGGGGGAGCTCCTGGAAGAGACACTGCTGTCAGCACCCCGAGCACTCCGCTGTACGCGTGGTCACTGCAGCTCCTTAGTCTTGTGCCAAGCTTACATTAGTCATAGAATGCTCACAAATGGTTTGTGGCACATCATGAGTGTGACTGGGTTTGTGGCAAGTGCCGACCAGGTGCAGGCTCAGGTTGCTAACCCCCAGCACCCAGCCCGAATGGGGCCACCTCCCCCCGGCCAGCGGCGGGGACAATCCTGCTGGGCAGAGGAGGGGCCCGGTGCGGGACACGGAGCGAGAGGTGACTGTGCTGGAGGTGGGGGCAGCTGGCGCTCCTGGCTGGAGCGGGGGGCTCTCCTGCACCACACGTTCATACAGAGCTGAGGTTGTCTCCGCAGCCCCCCGTGCGACCAGGGCTCTGTGACGCTCACAGCCAACGTCCTGGGACTTGTGCAGGGTCCCTTACCTTCGATTTGTCTGTGAGGGACTCTAAGTACGAGTGGTTGCCGTAGGGTACGAGACGGTATCTGAAAGGAGAGAGGATTCACAGGCAGATGTGTCCAACTGCCTTTGGTTCAGGAATGAAGGATGTACTGTACTGCAAATACCTTTGGAACTTCAGGCCCATTTTGTTGGCAAGGGCGTGTAGCAAGAGCACAGTCTGCCCCCAGGCAGCGTTGATCTCGTTCCATTCTACAGGGACGCTGGGGAGGCGGCCAAGTCTGAAGTTATTTATTGTGCCAAACTGGCCACTGTGCCTGTGATAAGAGGAATTATAAATAAGCGCAGCGGGACAGGAACACTCCTGGCACGCCAACCAAACAAGGGTCACAGAACACAGGCTGCTAAGCCAGCCAGAGCAGGGTGGGGGGCTCTGATTAGAGAACATATGGACTTACAACCCCTTGTCCTCCTTTTATGAGAGTTTGTAAACCCCAACCAACCCCCCAAGCTACCTGCTCTGTAGAGCCTGACACGGCGCGTTACCGCCGGGTAGCGCAGTCGGTCCCGGTTCGTGCCGGGGTGGGTGAAGGAGCTGTTTCAGAGTTCACTCTGACCCCTGCGCAGGGTCACAAACCTCCCTCGGCAGACAGACGCCACTGGGAGCCGTGACCAGGTGCTTTGCTGTGGGGTAACTCTGACCTGACCGACTACCCCCTCCCTGGCCCAGGCAGGGTGGCTTCAGCAGCCTCGCGCTGCAGGTTCGGAGCAAATCGACACGCGGCTCCGGTGTCCATTACCAGATGTGAAAGGTCGCGTTGAACACGTTGGTTTTCTTTAATTTATCCAGTTGCATCTGGGCATAACGCATCTGGTTGTCCACGCTTTTCAGCTCGTCATCTAGCTCCAGCTGCTGCCTCTTGAATTCACAGTATTCCTTCTGATACCTTTTAACAAAAGCAAAATAAGAAACACTAAGTGCAGGCTTTTACAGAAAGCGACTGCTTGCGCAGCATACTAGGTTCCTTTGGTCTAGGAACAAGCCACTTGCATTTGGGCGTTACTTAACGGTTTCTCCACATTATAATCTCATTTATCTGTACCTAAAATCCCTGCCATAAACTGCAGTTGTCGTTCACTCACTGAGCTTCTTCCTGCTCCAGCCGCTCTGCCTCTGCCCTGACTCTCTCGAAGTCTTCGGCCACGATCTTGCGGTTCTTCTCAACGTCCTCCAGCTCCTGGATCAGCTGCTCTTCCTCCAGCGCAAGTTCCTTCAGTTCCGTTTGCAGTTTCTCCTTGTCATCCTCGTTCATTTGCTCCAGTATCTCCAGACATCTCCTGGAGGAGAGCAGGAGGATCACCGATGGGACTCTGCTCCCCCGCGCACCTCTCGCCCCCCCGCGCCGACCCTGCGCCGCGAGCCGGGACCCGCACGGGGGGAGCGGGACGGCAGCCGCGGGCCCGGTGCTGCCCCTCGGCCGTGTCTGCGTGGCCCTCACTGGCCCGGGCGCTGCCGGTCGTTCAGCGGGCTCAGACTCGGCTGGAGAAGCCGCATACCACGGGACTCTCAAGAATATTTTTTTCATTTCCTTCAGAGAAAGGAAACCCCAAGTGCTGAAGTCAGGGACGACTCGCTGATCCCGAGAGCCGGACCAAGGCTGTACCCCTTCCCTCGGCCTCACCCCAGGCAGCTCGGTCTCGGGATCACTCACTTGTAGTTCTGGCATTCGTTCTCGGTGATGTTCAGCTGCGTGTCCAGCTGGTCCAGCAGCGTGTCCGTGCACTCCTCGCACAGAGGGTGATCCACGTCTGTCTGCCCTGACATAATGTCAAAGAGGTCGCCGGTGACCTGCAGGGAGAGCTCACCGTTACTGCGGGGCAGGACACGGGCAGCTCCTGGCTGGTCAACAGACCGGCCTGCACTTCTTCAGTCGGCAAAGTCCTTTTTGGAGGTCGAATCCTGACTTAAAAGAAGCTAGCTTTACTGAACTACTCACCAACAAAAATACTGGAAGGCTGGTGCTATGGGAAACTGCAGTTTAACCCTGCAGAGCATCGAGAAAAACTGACGCTCCACTCAAAAGCGTCCAAGTTTACCAGCTCGCGCGAGACTTGCCTTCAGTCTCCGGCTGAGGTTTTCCATGGTGCCGCCATCCGAGGCCTCTCCGATCAGCGTGAAGCTGTTGGCGCTCTCTGTCGACATCATTCTTGGAAAAAATTTCATTGAGAGCTGAGTGCTGAGGGTCTAGGGGAGCCGGGTCCAGCACTACACTGAAGTCTGAGGCTAGTTCAGGAGTCAGGAAGGAAGAACACCAAGAGGCAAAGGGACGGGGGAGACTCCCGCGGGGGCTCCGCGGGGACGGCGCCTGCGTTCGCCCGTGGGTAACGCGCAGGGCCCCGAACGCGCTGAATTTACATCGACTCAAGGGCTGCGCCGCTGCCCGCTGAGGAGCCCGAGCGCCGCGGGGGGGCCTGAGGGGGATCACGCGAAACGGGCTGTTTGCACAAGGGCGACGGGGTCCCTGCGGCTGAGGGGGGGCCCCGGGGACCCGCCCGCGGCCGCGCTCCGGGCTGGGGCGGGCCGGGGGCAGCGCGGCGGCGGCCGTACCTGGCCGGCGGGATGAACCTCCGGGACACGCCATCCTGCCGGTGCTCGGCGAAGGCTTCCTGCGGGGCGAGGGGACGCGGTCACCGGGGGGCGCGGGGGGGGGGGCCGGTGCCGCCCCGCCCGCCGCCGCCGCTGCCGCCGCCCTACCTCCGTCGCGGCGCTCTCCTCCTCGTGCGCGTCGCCGGGCCGGGCCGGGGCGGCCGTCAGCAGCGGGGCTGCGGGAGAGGAGGCGTCACCGGGAACCGGGGCTGGGCCCCGGCCCCCGCCCCGGCCCCCGCCCCGGCCCCCCGCGCCCCACGCCGCCGGTACCGGTGAGCTCCTGGACCGTGAGGCGGTCGAGGATCTTGAAGGAGGTGTCGAGCTTCAGCGGCTGGCTGCAGCGCTGGCAGACGAAGCTGACCTGCGCGGTGCAGGCGGGCGGGCGGCCGCCCTCCATGGCGCCGCTCAGCCCCGCGCCCGCCCCGCCATCGCCGCGCGACGGATGTGACGCGAGCGGCCGGGCACGGTCCTGGCAGGGGTGTACAGGGGCCGCGGCCGCCATTTTCTGTCGCCCCCCCGCTCCCAGCCAGGCGCCCCGGGGCGGCCCTGTGAGCGGCCAGGACCCGGCGGCGCGTGCGCGCGGGTCACGCGGCGGCGTGCGCGCGCGGCATTGGCGGGCGCGCTGCGTGAGGTCAGTTCCGGTGGCGGCGACGCCGGTGGTGGGGGCAGGCGGCAGCGCGGCCCCGCGCCAAACCCGCACCCGGACCCGCACCCGCACCCGCCCCGCCGCCGCCATGGCCTCGCTGCTCAAGGTGGACCCGGAGGTGAAGCTCAAGGTGCGTCCCCGCCGCCCCCCCGCCGCCCCGGGCCGGCGCCGGTCTGGGCCTCGGGGCGGGGCGGGCTCGGGGCCGCCCCGGGGCCGCCGCCCGCCCGCCCGCCCGCCTCGCCGCGGCCCTTGGTCCCGTGGCCGCCGAGCGCGGCCCAACCGCCGCGCGGCTCAGTGCCACCCCGCCGGGAGCCGCGGCGGGCGGAACGGGGCCGGGGCTGAGCCGCGGCCGCCCCCGGCGCGGCGCGGTGGATTCTCCTCTCGGCGCCCCCCGCGCCGCAGCCGGCTTTAGCGGGAGCCGCTCGGTTTGCAGCTGTCCCCGCTCCCTCTGGACCGCGCTCCCGAGCCCGGCCCGTGCCGGCCGGGCGGCCCGGGAGCTGCTCTCGCGGCCCCCGGCAGCAGCCGCTCGGTGTTCGCGGGCTTTCCCAGCTCCCGGGCGCTCCTGGCGGGGAGGAGGCCGTTCCTGGGGACAGCCCGGAGCCAGGCCGTCGCCCGGCTCTGCAGCCGCCGAGCCCCGCTGTGCCAGAGCGGCTCTGAGCTGTTGCCTTTCTCCCCTGCAGGTGGATTCCTTCCGGGAGCGGATCACGAGCGAGGTGCGTATCCCTGCCGCTGCCCCGGGTCGCGGTAGGACGGGCCAGGGGCCGTGTGGCCGTACCTGACAGGCTCGGTTGCCATTTGAGCCTCTCCCGGGACCTCAGCAGAGCTCGGGGAGTCGCTCGCCAGCCGGAGCGAGGTTGCGCGTCCTCGTGGCCCTCCTGGCATCTTCCCCTTGGGCTGGCAGGACACCTGCCCCCGTGCAGGACTCGTGTCCTCTCCCGGTTCCTGCCTCCGGACAGCGACTCCCCCGGGGTTCTCACCTGCAAGCGGGAACCTCGCGGCACGGTTTCACGTCGTTTGTTCTTTTTCTCTTAGGCTGAAGACCTGGTGGCAAACTTTTTCCCAAAGAAGCTGTTAGAACTTGATGGGTTCCTTAAGGTAAGGCCTGCGTTGTCCTCTGTATCCCTTTTCATTTTCAAGCCACCCGCTGAAAGCCCCGTGGCAGCTCCCGCCCCGGTGTTTCGCCTTGTTACAAAGACGCGAGGCAGCGGCTGGGTCACTTGCACTGGAGTGCTGTTAGCTCTAGAGGGGGTGCTTCCTTTTCCAGTTTTCTTTGTGTGATCACCACATTTATCTTTCTTACGCATTCTGCAACTCTGGGCTGTCCTTCGCAATGCCGTGGGCTCCCCGGGACTCCGGCCTTGCAGACAGTTGATAGCTTTGATCACGGCCTGGAGCTGGCACGCTGTTCTCGGGTGGAGGGAGGCCTCCTCACAGGCCTATTGTTAGACTTTTTTTCTCATGCATCCTTATTTTATAGTTGAGTAAGAGGGAGGCCTGAATCGTTTGTCTTCTCATTGTGTTTGGTGTGACAGAACTTGTTAGTTCATAATTAAGTAACAAATCTGCTTCATTTTCTAGGAGCCTATCCTCAATATTCACGATCTTACTCAGATCCATTCGGACATGAACCTCCCAGTGCCTGACCCAATTCTCCTCACGAACAGCCATGATGGACTGGACGGGGTAAGGTTACTCTCTTGGCTGTGATCCCTATTTCTGTTAATTAAAACTGCATGGCTTGCTCTGTGCTGGAGTAGGGCGTTCTTGTTTAATAACTGGCTGTGGCTCTCCCGAAGGCTTTTAGGAATTGGTCTCTCGAGCCTGGGAGGTTGCTGGAGGTAACGCTGTGCTCTGCAGTCCTCCTTTGTTTTTAAAGAAGGGTGCTTAGAAACCAGGAGCGTAGCAGAGGCTCTAAAGTTTTCCTTATTTCCTTTGCAACACTGTTACAGCTTACGACTAGTTTGTGAGTAAAACATTTTGTATATTTTAGCCAAATATGAAAAAGAGGAAGCTGGAAGACCGCGAAGAGACCTTTCAGGGTAAGAGTCCCCAAGTCTCTTGTGTTGCTGCCTGCCCCCTGAACCAGTGCACCGTGCCGTAGGGATGTGAAACCGCCTGAACCCCACCTGCCCTGTCCTGACAGCAGCTGCTGCTCACGCGGGCCTGTCCCCCGCGGAGCCTGACCTACGGACGTTCTGTTGTGGAGGGAGGAGTCAGGTTCCAGCTCCTAGAAGCATAATCAGGACTTCTCTGATAGACATCGGTAGTACTTGCGGGAGCTTGGGCTGCTGATCTCTCTCTGGCTCTGTGCTGAAAGCTCTCCTTGTCTGGAGGAAGATACCAGGCTTTGGATTAAGCTGAGGCAGAAACGTCTCATGCACGTGCATCAGGAAAATCCTTTGCGCCCAGCTTCAGCAGCCCAGAGCTCCTCAGCTCTTGCCTCTGCTCTGTGTTTTCTCTTTTCCTTCCTTTGCGGTAACCGCTGTTATCCCAGGTCACATTTCCCCTTCCCCGCAGGTTAACTGTAGCTGGCTCAGTGTCCACTCGTGCCTCTGTGGGAGATAAGAGGCGCATGCGGACCTTTGGTCTGACCCCCGGCGCAGCCGTTGCTCCGCGCTGCTGACGCGGGGTGTTCCTCTCCTCTGTGCTAGGTACCAAAGTGTTCGTCATGCCCAACGGGATGCTGAAGAGCAACCAGCAGCTGGTGGACATCATTGAGAAAGTGAAACCAGAAATCAGGCTGCTTATTGAGAAGTGTAATACGGTGGGTATGGGCGCTGCAGCTCGTGGAGGCAGTAGGATGCTTTTGCTCCTGGAGAGGCAAAGCTGCTCTGAGTGGAAGGAACAGGCTTCTCTGTACTCTGTAGATGAGGAAGGATGGGATTCCTACTGCAGGGTCCAGAAGTGGCCGGGAGGTAGCTGTAGGGAAATCAGGTTTTTGTGAGCCCTTGGGGAGCTCTGTAGTTCACCTCAAGGAGGATGATGTCTGTGACAGAGGCTCCTTCCTTGAGGCTTTTCTTTGCCCTCCTTTTGCACAGTCAGACACCTGCTGGGACCTTCTGTGGCCCAGCCAGGAGAGCTTCCCGTGGGAAGCTGCGCGTGTGCTGTGCTGGTTTGTGGTGTCCCGGCCACGTGGAAATGATCTCGGAAGTGTTGTGTGAGGGTTAAGGACCCGCGGCAAAGGCGGGGGGCTTTTGGTAAAACTTGTGGGTGGGGTCTCTGTGGGGATGGGGGCGCTGATCAGTGTTGTGGTCTCTCCACCGCAGGTCAAAATGTGGGTGCAGCTTCTCATCCCCAGGATAGAAGATGGAAACAACTTTGGTGTTTCTATTCAGGTAAGGCACTGCCCGCTCCGTGCTGCGCCCCGGGGACGTGCATCTCTTGGGTTCCTCAATCTCGCATTTGATGGCACCTGGCAGCAGCGGTCATGGGGTTGGTTTAGGCTTTAAAGCCCAAACCCGAGGTTGATGTGGCACTGCTGAGACCTGCTGCTTTCGGAGCCCTGAGGGCCAGCTGCAGCCTCCTGAAGCTCATGGCTTCCGCGTGTTCCCTGCAGGAGGAAACAGTTGCTGAGCTTCGAACTGTGGAGAGTGAGGCAGCGTCCTACCTGGACCAGATTTCTAGGTAGGTGTGCAAGAGCAGACCTCCTCTTTGGGATCCCCTTGGGAAAATAAAGCGTTTGGGATAGGTCCCCCAGCTTCTCCAGGGCAGCTTGGGCCTGGAAAATAATCTTGATGCTGTTTATCTGACTTTTAGTCTTTCCCTTTTCCTACCAGATACTATATCACAAGAGCAAAGTTGGTTTCCAAAATAGCTAAGTACCCTCATGTGGTGAGTAAAGGGGAAAGTGGAGATTTACGTGTTACATGCTGCTGCTTTTTGGGACTCTTTGGGCCTTTTTGAGCTGAGGGTTCTGGGGGAAAAGGGGGGATCACACAAGGCTGCAGGACGTCTGTGTTAGAGGAGAGCAAGCTGGAGGGGGGAGTCCTGTGCCAAAGGTGGGGCCTCTGCCTGGTGCGCGGGAGGCGCAGCCGGGCTCGGGCCGCTCAGCCCCGTGCCTGCTCTCCGCAGGAGGACTATCGCCGCACGGTGACGGAGATCGACGAGAAGGAGTACATTAGTCTGCGCCTGATCATTTCAGAGCTGAGGAATCAATACGTAAGTGAAAAACGAGCTGGTGCTGGCTGCCTGCATAGCAGCCGAGAGCGCCCTTTGGCCCCGGCACTGCTGCCCCCTCGGCCCCAGCACCCTGCCTGTCGCCTTCCTGCGCCGCTTGGGCTCCAATGACAGGAGCCAGCTGTTTTCAACTGAGTGTCCAGGAGGCTTGCACAAAATGTTCCTTCCACCTCGGTGGGAACCTGTGATCCTAAACTCTTCAGGCAGCACCAGCCACTCCTGGGGGCTGTAGAGGAATCTCTGTGGTGTTGGATGTGTCCGCCTGAAGGGCCCTGGACTGGGCGTGCAGGTGTACGCGGGGGTGGCGGGTGGTGCCGGGGTGAGCTGCGCTGCTGCTCCAACCAGTGCTTGTCCGGGGAGCTGGATGGCTTCACCCTTCTTGTCTGAGTCCTGTTCTCCCTTTCTGCAGGTCACTTTGCATGACATGATCCTTAAAAACATCGAGAAGATCAAGAGGCCTCGGAGCAGCAATGCTGAGACCCTCTATTAAGTGTCAACGTTTGAACTTGAGAACTGTTCAGTCGACTAAAGACCGTCATTGCCTTGGTTTGTTACGTGACTATCGAGATGGGAAACTGGCTGGAAATAGTATTGCATTCTTAGTTAAACTCTAAAGAAATTCTTGCCTAGTTTTGTGATTGGTTTTGTTCAGGTCTCAGGAGCTCTCCCTCCCTCTAGTAACTGGTAACGAGAAGGCCGTGCTGCTTTGGGGTGCCCTAGAGGCTACTGCAGAGTGAGAGCACCAGCCAGGCAGGAACATTCCTTCATGCCTTTCTTCCTACCCGAGTAGGAATGACACTCGAGACCAAGCCCTTGCCCTGTCCCGTCTCTCGGCCAGAGCCTTCCCTGGGCTCTCTGGGAGGGGCAGGCAGCCCAGCGGGAGCGCAGGCCGCGGGCGGTGCCGGGGCTGGGCCCCACTGCCGCGCTCGCCCCTCACAGAGACGGGGGCACCTGCCCCCGGGGCGCCACCTCGCCCCGGGCCCCTTCCCGTCCCGTTCCGACTCGGCAGAGCCCGTCCCCTCTCTGCCGGCTCGGCTCGGGGCAGAGCGCGGGGCAGTGCTTGACACCGGGGCTGGTTGTCCTGGCTGGCCACGAGCCCAGTCGGCTCCTGCTCCCGTTGGCGATTTGACCGGAGCCGCTTCCTGGCTAAAACCACGGGGCTCCACGTGTGACCTTTCGGCGTGAGGCGCTTTGCCCGGCGGGAGAGGGGAGGGGCCGGCTCTGGCGCGAGGGTCCCGGTGGTCTCTGCGCGGGGTTGCACGGACCCGCTGTCTCCTGGCCCCCTCCCGCCGCCCGGGCAGAGCCGCCAGCTGCCGCAGCCGGTGCCTGGGGCGGGCCCCCCCCCGCGGGGCCGTGGCAGCCCCTGTCGCCCTTCCCCTGCAGAGGGCACACTCGCGTGCCTGGTGACTCCTCTAAGCCGCCGGAGCGTTCCATGGTCCAGTACAAACCCCTTTGGAAATGACTGGTTGTGTTGCGTCAGTTTTCGTGTGTGGCGAGTCGGCCCATAACGCTGCAGGCTCCAAAATTTTCTTATTTATAGTATTTCTACTTAAGTCCCCTCTTCAGGGAACATGAAATAATTTGTTTCAGGAACCTCGCTGTTTCCCGGGTCTCGCTGTTACACCTGTATATTCTTATTGTGCAGTAGCCTTAATAGTTGTGTTAACCTCATTGTAACAACAGTGACAAATGGACTGAACTTTCTCCCCTTCTTTTACTTTGTTTTTGTTTCTTCTGCTTCCACACCTAAGAGCCATGTTGTCTCTTGCTGGTTTCCCAGGGATTTGCCCGGAGTGTGGAGGGCTGCTGGCCCTTGCTATAGACTCTTCTGTTGTTGTTTGTAGTAAGTCAACTCTTAGTCTTCCCGCTAATAAATATTCAGTAACAAACCAACTGCGTTCTAGCTGCCGTCTGGGAGCAGCACTTCCCCTTGTGTTTCTTTGTATTGATTCCTTTTCATTTGTTCAGCTCGCTTTGCCAGATGAAAGTATGTAAACTTTTACCATGTCAAGAAATTAAAATAAGGTACTTGGAATTCTTTTAAGGTAGCCCCTTGTGTGTGATACTGAGCTCTCAGGCTGTGCAGTGTTCCTGTCTGTCCCGGTCCTGCCTCTCTCGCATCCAGTTGCTCCTTCCCTGCGTTCTCTCCCTGTGTTGAGAGCTGCTGTGTGCTGCTTTGTAGGTTGTTTCTGTTCTTTCAGCATCCCTTCGGTTTGGCCCACAGTCTTGGGTTTAGCGTGAACTGTCCCATCTCAACCCAGTGTGTAGGACTGGGGCCATCTCAGTTAAGAGACGCAGGAGGTTTGTGTGGTGTTTCTCCCCGACCTGCAGCCTGCTGTGTGGGTGCCTGGGCCCTGTGCTGGGGCGTCTGCTGGGCACTCGGTCCCGTAACTCTTGGCCACTCTGTGTGTGCCAAAGGAAACGTGGGGCCCCCCGCGGTCCCCCCACGGTCCCCCCGCTTCCCAGGGCATCGTCCTTGTTCTTGTTGTGCTCCCTCCTGTATCTGCTGGGCTGCAGAGACCTCCCCGGTGGCCCTCCCGCTCCCTCAGCGCCCCGGCCACGCGCCGCAGGGCTGCAGCCCCCTCTGAGGGCCTGGCCCCCGGGAGCTGGGTGCCGGGATGGGGCTCGGTGGCACGTCCAGTCCAGCCTCAACTGCAGCCGCTGGGGAGCGAGCAGCCGCCTGCCCCGCGGTGCTCCCTGCCCCGTGGGAACGTGCTGCCGCCGTCTGGGGAGGGTGGGAGTCGAGCTGGAAACGGGCCGCTGGGGGCCGACGCGGCCGTTGCCGGAGCTCAGAGGCAGGACCCGACGTGGTGTTGCACGAGGGGGCCCTCCCCGCCACAGCCAGAAGAAACGGAGCCCCGGGAGGCCCCTGCCCAAGCCCCGTGCGAGGACGGAGCCCCCGGGACGGTCGTCGTGGCGGGTGTCGGCAGGGAGCGGGGCTCATCCGCGGGAGAGCCGGGGGGGGCTGTTGTCCGGGACCTTCCCCCCTCGGTCTCGGTGGTTTCTGCTCTGATCTCCAGGAGAAGTGGCAGCGTGCCCTCGGGTCTCTAATTCACAGGTTCCGGAGACATCCCAGCTTATATGCAGTGACCGTTAAAACTTGAGAGGAGAATAAAGGCACAGCAGTCGTGTACAGACGCAAACACTGCCAGAAGTGCAGCCAGTGTGGGTAAGGGTCAAGCAGTTTCCGCTGCTCCGCTCTACACAGGCTGACCCTGTGAGATGAGAGAGTGGGGGTTTTCCAAAGTCTGGGCTCTGGCTTGGGGCACGCTGAAGACTTGCCCGCGTTGGGAGCGTTGCAAGGGGTTTCCTCGCTGTATCTTTACCTGGCTGCCTGGCAGTCACTGGCTTGGAGCTTCCCTGAGCCAGAAGCTGTCTGTCGCTGGTTTTGGTTTCTATAAATTTCAGACTATTTTTTGCCACCTGTACCTTTCTGTGCGAGCGAAAAACAGCGAACTCCTCCCTTGCTTTGTCTGGGAGACGTGGGCAACTGAGCAGATTAAGATGTACTGATGGGTTGTACCTCGAAGCAGCCACGTAGCCAAAATAACCCTCGGTGGGGTGTGAGTGCCTGTGAGGTGTGGGGGCGGTGGGCTGATGGGGCTGGGGAGCTGGGTGGTGGGAAGAGGTAGGGGCACCCAACGGCTCACAAACAAGTTATGCTGCTGTTAGCGAGACATGTAATTTTTGAAATTCTAGGTTAGTTTTAAGCTGCTTCAGGCTTCTTTTGGAGAAGGTACGCAGGCACTTGAGTGGTGTGTGTGGCCCTTAAAGATCCCTGGTTGGTTTTCATCAGTAGGGCACTGGCACGGGTTTCCTGGCTCGGCAGGCTCAGTTAATTACTCTGTTTCCTGAAATTTCTGCTGCAGGATGGAGATGGATTTAGGGCTGTTCTGTTTATTCTGAAACAGAGCTCCCAGAAAGTGCAGGCTGGTTCCTGTGTTGCTTGTAATGGGCTTTAAAAGTCCTCAGCTTGAAAAGTACAGCAGGAGTGAACGGTGCTAAATAAGGTGGGATTAGACACGGCACCGGTGGCACGTACCCTGTAGCGGGGCAGGGGCAGCACAGAAAGCTTCGTTTGTGTCCTCTGTATCCTGCAGGCCTGGGGCGTGTGCTGTGGGTTGGTTTGTCATGGGGATGTCATTACATGTTAGCGTTTCTCTTTTTTTCCAAACGCCCGACGTGCACAGCACTGAGAGTATTCCCACACTTTATTTTCAGACGTCTCCCAGGCGAGCTGCAGGGCTGAGCTGTGATTTGTGGGGCAGTAAGGCCTGTGGAGTTTATCTGGTTCTCTCAAACTAGTGCTGTGCAGCTCAGAAATGACCATCTGTAATTGCAGCCTGTGCTTTGGCTTTTAGGGACTTGGGAAGCAAAACCAAGAAGCAAAGTCAAAACCAAATGATCGGCTCCTTTTGTACTTTAAGGAAACGTCAGGGTGAGCGTCGTGTGGGCCCGGAGGTTCGTGCCGCAGCCTCAGCCGTGCGGGTGCGTGTTGCAGCGGGACCGGGTGCGTGTCCCCGGGGGCAGGAGCCGTGTCTGGGCTCTGCCCTGACCCCAAGCTGGGGCACGGCGCTGCTGCTCTGTGCTCGGCATGCAACGCATACCGTGTCCTAGGCTCACACCAGATGGGAATTTTCTTTTCAAGCCTGACCTCAAGTAGTCCTCAAAGCCTTGTGGGCATTGTGGATTGAAGGACTGACTGGGAAATCAGCATTTCTTTGCTTAATTTGGGGCTACTGGGAGGGATCTGATTGTGCGGCTGGAGGCCGGTCGAAGGCCGCTGAGAGCGGGCGGCCCCCGACACCTGCAGCTGTGCATCCCGCGTCGCCAGGGCTCTCCCCTCATCTCCCCGTCTCTCCCCGTGGCTCGTGCCCGTGCCGCGGAGCGAGTCCCTCTCCTGGCACGGTGGCCGCGGGACTC
Source organism: Athene noctua (assembly GCF_965140245.1). Taxonomy (NCBI): domain Eukaryota; kingdom Metazoa; phylum Chordata; class Aves; order Strigiformes; family Strigidae; genus Athene; species Athene noctua. Next base: position 394,789 of record NC_134061.1, on the reverse strand, counting down.
GGCTGCCGCGGCTCTGCGGGTTTGCTGGCGCGCCAGCCGGCGGGGCGGAGGCGACGGGTGCTGGCACGGAGCGGGCGTGCGTGTCCCCGGCCTGCGCGGCTGCACCGGGCTGGAGAAGGCTGAGGCTGCTCGCGGCGGGAGGATGATGGAGCGCGGCCTCATGCCTGCCAGCGCGGTGTCTGGGCGGCACGGCCGGAGGGGCCGCGGGGGAGCGGGACAGGGCTGGAGGCTGCTGCGGGGGGGCTGCCTCCCACCGGGAAACTCTGACTGGAGGAGGGAGAGAAGGGCAGGGTGAGGTGAGGTGAGGCTGGCAGCGGGAGTGGAAATGTTGGGTCGAATCTCCAGCCCTGGTTCTCTTGGACGCCTTGTGCTTCCCAGCACCAGCCCAGGGCCAGGCAGGGACTGTGGCTAACGGGGAGCATCTTGTCTGGCCGCCTCGTTCTGCCTGGGCTGCGGGACCAGCCGGGACCTGCCGTGGGGGCAGCGGCAGTTGTTCAGCCTCGGGCAGAAACCCTGGAGGCGGCTGCACAGCGGCCTGGCACCACACGACAGCAGGCGCTTGGGTGCTGCGGGTCAGGGGTGGTTTTGTCCTTGAGGGAACTGCACCTCAGTTTATCTTCGAAGCAGAGGCCGAGGCAAAAGCTGCATGATCTTTTTAGTGGAATGCTGGGGGATTAATTGGCTCGTGGCTGCTCAGAGGTGCAAACGAAGAGCCAGTAGTTCACAGCACATTGGGGCCTGAATCTCATCCTGAACTACATCCCTCCACGCCTGCCAGATATTTTCTCCTACTACACAGGTGGATGTGTTTTCAGCAAAGGCTCCCATGTGGAAGATTTTAAAAAATAAAATAAAAAGTAACTCCAAGCTTGGAATCATGCTGCCAGGGATAATGTTTACAAGGAAGCAGCCTGGTAAACAAGGAAATTCAGTGAGTTGCAAAGAGGTGAAATTCTACAGTGTGGCAACAATTCCCAGCTTGTCGGAGCCTCACAGTAGTCCCAGCCACCTCAGGCTGACTGCAAGTTCTTCGTTTTTACAGGCGGGCTCAGGAAGCTAGGTTGGACTGAAAAAGTAACAGAATTACGTGAAACTTGTCTGAGTCACTGACCCTGCATCTCCACTAGTTCTTTCAGGGCACTGCTGTTGGAGGAGGACAGAGGAGGCTGCAGCTGAGAGAGGAGATCTGCCCTTTCTGGTCACCACGAATTTCAGATCTCCTCCCCTAGCCTCTCCCAGTCCTTTGTACTTGCCCTGCTAATCCGTCCAGTGCAGCGTAAACTGACAGAGGCAGGAGCTACAGCCCTGCTCAAATCCGCGGTGGACGCCACGGGACCAGCAGCAGGCATGCACGTGAGGACCCTGCTCATTGTCCTGGTCCTGGCTTTGGCCACGATATTTGCCTTAGTCTGTGTGCTGCTGACCAGAGGAAGGGCCCGCGGGACGTGCCAGCACCGGCCCCCGGAGCAGGAGGACAGCGGTGACGGGCAGAGCCTGGTCTTTGCGGATCTGACGCCCGCAGAGCTGGCGCAGGTGGTGCGGTACCTGCGGGGAAGCCTCGGGGTGCGGCTGGTCGACGCCTCGCGGGCAGAACCCTCCGACAGCTGCATCGCCTCCGTGGAGCTGCAGGTCCCCGCCAAGGCAGAGGTGCTGCGGTTCCTGGACGGGGCGGGGGCTCGCCCCCCGCGGGAGGCGCTGGCTGTGCTGTACTTTGGGAACCAGCCGGAGCCCAACGTCACCGAGTACGTGGTGGGTCCGCTGCCGACGCCGGTGTATCACCGGGACGTGACGGTGCAGAAGTACGGGGGGAAGGTGCCGTACTACCGCAGACCGACGCTGGCTGTTGAGTACAAGCAGATTGCAGCGTTCTTGAAGAGCCGAGTGTTCACCATGGCTCCATCTTTCATGCGTCAGGTAATGGAGTACGACGGAGCCAGTCTGGCAGCGCTGACAGCCGCTCCCCGCGGGTTCCAGTCTGGAGATCGGGTCACCTGGTTCGTTTTGTTTCAGAACGTGAGCGGGTTCTTTGTGCACCCGGTGGGGCTGGAGGTGCTGGTGGACCACAGCAGCCTGGACACGTCCCAGTGGGCGGTGAGCAGGGTCTTCTACAATGGCCAGTACTACAGGGACATGGAGCAGCTGGAGAGCGCCTACGTGCAGGGTCGCATCAGCGTGGAGAAGGTGGGGAAGGCGCCGCAGGACGGGGACTTCTCGTCCATGAAGCCCCGGGTGCCTGCGGCCGCGCTGTTCCCGCTGCAGTTCGAGCCGCAGGGCCCCCGCTACAGCGTCAGGAACAACCACGTCCTCTTCCAGGCCTGGAGCTTCTCCTTTGGGATGAGCGTGCACAGGGGCCTGCGCCTGTTTGACGTCCGACACAAGGGGGAGAGGGTGGCCTATGAAATCAGCGTCCAAGAGGCGCTGTCCGTGTACGGCTCCAACTGCCCCGGAGGAATGTCGACGCGGTACATGGATGGGAGCTTTGGCATCGGGCGCTACGCCTCCCCCCTGGTGCGAGGGGTCGACTGCCCCTATTTAGCAACGTACCTGGACGTGCACTACCTGGCTCATTCCCAGGTCTCTCAAGTCAGTAAAAGTGCCCTCTGCATCTTTGAGCAGAACCTGGGCTCCCCTCTGAGGCGCCACTACTCCAACTTGCAGTCGCTCTACTACGGGGGGCTGGTCAACTCCGCTCTGGTGGTTCGCTCCATTGCCACCGTGGGCAACTACGACTACGTGTGGGACTTCATCTTCTACCAGAACGGGGCCATCGAGGGCAAGGTCCAGGCCACGGGGTACGTGACCTCGTCCTTTCTCCACGGGGATGGCCTGAGATACGGCAGTAGGGTCTGGGAGCACACGCTGGGTACCGTACACACCCATTCCATCAACTATAAAGTGGACTTGGACGTGGGAGGTAGGTCTGGGTCTTCCTTTAGTGTTGGCTGTTAGACTGGAAACCCCAGAGCTTTGGGGCGATTGCCCCCCGCTCTGCAGAGTCCCTGATAACTGACATCAGAACTCTGCTTTTTCCCTCTCCTAATCTCTTCTTTCACTGCAAAATTATTTTTCTAAGTATCAACTAGTCAGTCAAGGTCAGGGAGTTGAAGGCGGTGAGAATTGTCTGGGAGCTCTGTGTTCAGCCCAGGGAAAGTATGAAAGGTAGCAGCTGAAAAATGTTTGTGTTTCCTTGAGGCCTCATGTCTGGCAGGGTGCGTGTTGCCATAGGCATGGCCCGGCAGACGGGGAGACACGGCCCTGTCTGAGCACTGGAGGTGTGAGCCTGCGCTGCTTGCGCCTGCTGCTGGTCCCCTGTGGTCCCCAGCTCCTCCGAACTTGGGAAAGTCCTTTCTGTGTCCCGACTGCCCGGTGTAAAGCTGGACGGGGGCTTTGCAGGGCCGAGCTTGCGCAGCTCTATCCCTGCTCCTCTTTTGAGGAAACGCTTGTAAGTTGGATCCCGAGTCTCGGGCTGCAAAGCCGCTGCAGCGAGCCAATGAATTCCCCTGCGCCTGCTCAGAGTCACGGTTTTTGGCGGCGGATCCCTGCCGAGGGTTACTCGAGTCCAGCCCTTAGCTGCTCGGTCTGGCAGGCTGCGCGGGGAAGTGCAGGCACCCGCCCTGGGAGGCACCGGGATGCTCAGCCCGAGGGCGGCTTCGCTTCCCTTAAAGCCGTTCCGGTAGCTGCAGTCGGGGTGGTGCAGGGCGGTGGGTGCTGGGGGCAGATGGCAGCAGGAGTTACCGAACCTGCTCCTGTAAAGGTAGGGGAAAAGGGTTTAACATCTGCATGGGACCAAAGAGACCGCTGGTAGGCAGTGGACTGCATCTGTACCGGCCCGGGGACAAACGCAGCTGCAGTCGCCCATGCCGTGTCTGGGCCGTGGGGAGTCACCGGAGACCCGGGGGTTTCGAGCTCCGCGGACCCCATGCGAGCCTTCAGTCCTGGTGTGTGTCTGCTCCTGGCCCTGCTGCGCTGCAGGGGTTTGTGTGGCCTTGAAAGCTGCTGCTGCTGTCGTTTCGGTCAAAGCCAGGGCTGATACTGGTGCCCTCCCTGTAAGCAAGGCTCAAACCCCGCCAGAATACAGCTGTGTGTGGCGGCAGGGTCCTGCCCTGTGGCTGCCATGCCCCTCGGTTCCCTGCTCTGTTTACGGAGTCTGAGCTCTGCCTGCTGCAAAGTGCTCTTGGGAAGAGTTATGGAAAACCCCAGCCTGTTGCCCTTGGGGAGGGAGGGCAGCCCTGCCCGAGCAGTGGCCTTGGGGCCGTGCAGGGTGGACGATCCCCACCTCCCGAGCGCAGGGACTGCAGCGGTGGGTCATCTTCCACGCAGGTTTCTTGGATCCTGATCCGAGGCTGGTGTGGGCCCGGCAGGGAAAAAGGGCAATTAATCCCTGGCTGGAAGCGAGGATGAGAACGTACGTTCCTAAATGAACGCGATCACAAGAGTGGTAAATTGACCCAGTGCCGTAGGGGTTTCGGCCCCCGCCCAGCCCCTCCTGCCTGTGCCTCAGACTGTCCCCACCAGGAGGGTGTGAAGTGGGCCAGATCTCCGGCAGCCGGCCTCGGCGCGGGGCTGGACGCGGGGGGAGCAGCTGCCTTACACCACGGCGGGGGGGCCCCGGTGGCCTCCTGCTCGCTGCTCTGCTCGCCAGGGAAGGTCCCTCGAGCCGTCAGGACTACGAACAGTTTCCTGACAGTAACTGTTCCGGTGTGTGGCAGCCCTGGTCCAAGGATCGTGTCTGCTGGAATGGGGTTGGGGTGGCCAAGTGGGGACAGATGTGTCCCCTTTGTCATCCTGCAGCCTCTGCTCGTCCTGCCTGTCACTCGCAGTTGCTGCTGGGGGTTCGGCGGGTGCTGCCTGGTCTCAGCGAGAGCTTCCTCCTCTCTTGGCTAGTCTGCCCACAGCTGGAGCCAGGCTGGACCTGCCAGGTCGCTTCTCTCGGGGTCGGGAGGGACTTGGAGGTGACAGAATGGCGACAGGAAGCAGCATGTGGAGGTGCTGGGGAGCTGGCGGCTCTTGAGCTCTCCTGGGGAGCCAGCCCTTCCTGGGAGCGGGGCTGGTCCCAGGGCACCGGTGTGCGGACGGACCGGGCTGCCTGGGCCCACTCCTGTGGCATTGCCGTGCTCCCCCCAGCTGGGACGGGGTGTCCTGGGAGAAGCAAAGGCCCTTGGGCAGCACGAGGCCGGGGCTTTGTGGTGTCACCCTGGAGCGGAGAAACCCATCGGTAGCTTGGACAGTGAGTCAGACACCGGCTCCCCAGCTGCCTTCCTCGGGGTGTCTGGGGTGGCGAGGAAACAGGCTGAACTGGCCGGGCCCTGTGATCTCCGAGACCCGTGCGAGCTCCAGGCTCCCTCCCCGCCTCGCAAGCGACGCCTCTACGCCCACAGTCGGCAAACGAGTTAAGAGTTGGGGCTGCAGGAGAGGGACGTGTCCTGGATGCTGCAGCCGAACCGCACGCGTGGTCTCGGCACTCGCAGAGATGAACCCCAGACTCTCCTACGTTATCCTGGCCGGGGCTGCGGTGATAATCTTCGTTCTCTCCTGCGTGTTACTGAGCAGGGGGAGGCAGTCACCCAGCTGTGAGTCCCAGCCCCGCATCGTGGAGAAGGCGGGATCCACGAGCCAGAGCCTGGTCTTTGCGGATCTGACGCCCGCAGAGCTGGCGCAGGTGGTGCGGTACCTGCGGGGAAGCCTCGGGGTGCGGCTGGTCGACGCCTCGCGGGCAGAACCCTCCGACAGCTGCATCGCCTCCGTGGAGCTGCAGGTCCCCGCCAAGGCAGAGGTGCTGCGGTTCCTGGACGGGGCGGGGGCTCGCCCCCCGCGGGAGGCGCTGGCTGTGCTGTACTTTGGGAACCAGCCGGAGCCCAATGTCACCGAGTACGTGGTGGGTCCGCTGCCGACGCCGGTGTATCACCGGGACGTGACGGTGCAGAAGTACGGGGGGAAGGTGCCGTACTACCGCAGACCCATGCTGGGCAGCGAGTACGAGCAGGTTGGGGCCTTCTTGAAGACGGTGGCGTTTGCTGCAGCCCCGATCTTCCTCAAAGAAGTCTTCGAGTATGATGGCACCAATGTGGCATTTCAGAGCACAGCCCCTCTTGGATTCCAGTCTGGAGACCGTAAGTCCTGGTTCACCGTGTTTCAGAACGTGAGCGGGTTCTTTGTGCACCCGGTGGGGCTGGAGGTGCTGGTGGACCACAGCAGCCTGGACACGTCCCAGTGGGCGGTGAGCAGGGTCTTCTACAATGGCCAGTACTACAGGGACATGGAGCAGCTGGAGAGCGCCTACGTGCAGGGTCGCATCAGCGTGGAGAAGGTGGGGAAGGCGCCGCGGGACGGGGACTTCTCGTCCATGAAGCCCCGGGTGCCTGCGGCCGCGCTGTTCCCGCTGCAGTTCGAGCCGCAGGGCCCCCGCTACAGCGTCAGGAACAACCACGTCCTCTTCCAGGCCTGGAGCTTCTCCTTTGGGATGAGCGTGCACAGGGGCCTGCGCCTGTTTGACGTCCGACACAAGGGGGAGAGGGTGGCCTATGAAATCAGCGTCCAAGAGGCGCTGTCCGTGTACGGCTCCAACTGCCCCGGAGGAATGTCGACGCGGTACATGGACGGGAGCTTTGGCATCGGGCGCTACGCCTCCCCCCTGGTGCGAGGGGTCGACTGCCCCTATTTAGCAACGTACCTGGACGTGCACTACCTGGCTCATTCCCAGGTCTCTCAAGTCAGTAAAAGTGCCCTCTGCATCTTTGAGCAGAACCTGGGCTCCCCTCTGAGGCGCCACTACTCCAACTTGCAGTCGCTCTACTACGGGGGGCTGGTCAACTCCGCTCTGGTGGTTCGCTCCATTGCCACCGTGGGCAACTACGACTACGTGTGGGACTTCATCTTCTACCAGAACGGGGCCATCGAAGGCAAGGTCCAGGCCACGGGGTACGTGACCTCGTCCTTTCTCCACGGGGATGGCCTGAGATACGGCAGTAGGGTCTGGGAGCACACGCTGGGTACCGTACACACCCATTCCATCAACTATAAAGTGGACTTGGACGTGGGAGGTAGGTCTCGGCCTTGTCTCTCCTTTGGACCTTTCCTGAGTACTGTTAGACTCCAAAAACTCGGCATTTTTGGTCCTTATACAGATTTTTCTCTCCCCACAGGGGTGGCACAGCGTGCTGACGCAGAGCTGCCGTTCTTAGGGCAGTGACGAGCTACTCTTGTACAGGGGTGGGTTCCCCTGGCCCGGGCAGTTGCCCACGGGCGCCGTGGGCGGCTTCCCAGGGTGGGTCACGCCAGCACCACCGTGGGCCCTCCCCTGCCCTGACGGGAAGCGATCTGCCCGCTGTAGCCTGTGCAGACGGACCCAGCCCCGGCCCTGCCCCGTCGGCCTCGAAGCCTTCAGGGCTCTGCGGAACTTGGGATTCTTCCCTCTGTCCCTGTGCCGAGCCCCAGGTGGGCGTCGGAGTCGATGAAGCCGGGCGTTGGGCTGTGCTTTCCCGCTCATGTTCCTGCTTCCTGCGGCTTTGTGGAGCTGTCCCGCTGCCCCTGTGCGAGGGGGACAGGCAGCTGCCCGCTCCGCAGGGCTGCGGGCAGAGCAGGCCGGTGCCGGGCAGGCAGCTCCGGGCTTTCGGCCATGCTGCGTTTGCCGGGTATGGGGGCTCCTTTGCTCGTGGCAGCAGCTGGAGCATCGGCTGCAGGTTCTCGGTCTTCCCTCACTGTTTGTGCCACACACCTGTCCTCGCCCTCCTGCTGGAAACGCTTTTGCTGTGTGCTCCTGCCAGCTGCTAAAAATTTCCCAACTTCATTTTAATTGGGAAACACAAATGTTAAAACTCTCCCATGTGGTTTTAGGATGAATTTTGAGGATTTAATTAAAAACAGGGGATTGCAAAACCTCAAGCACAGGGAAAAGGCAGATGAAATCAGACTGTCACTGCTGTCGCTGGAAGGGGAGGTGTGGGGTTGGAAGTTTTGCTCACATCAGGAAAGGGAAGAAAATGAGCACAGGGGTGGGTGGGGTGTGGATCCTCTTCCATGGGGCTCAGGCTCCTTGTGCCGACCTCGATGGCAGCCCTGGGGCTCAGGCACAAGACAGTGCTCAAACCTTCCGGCACGGCCAGGGGTTCAGTCTGAAATGGCCTTTGCACGAGCTGGAAACTCGCGTGGGGCCGAGGGAGGGGGTGCGGGGGGGGCGTTACGGTGCTGGGCAGCGGCCCTTCTGCCAGCCCCGCGCTGAGTGCTCCCTGCAGCTCTTTGCCATCTTGCCCCCAGGTTTATTTGCTCTTGTGCCCCTCCTGTTGATCTGAGCCTCTGGCTCCTGGCTCTTCTTTGCGGAAAGACCTGACTGCTCAGCTCCGCTCCAGTTCTGTGATGTGCAAATGTGCCCAGAGCCTGGGACCTTCCTGGTGCTTTCCAGCTCGCAGGACGGTGCTGATGAGCAGAAACACGGTGCCTGGGCTGTCAGACGCTCGTGTTAATTAGGCTGTGCTTGCACCGGGAAGCAAACCTGTTCCTCTGCGCCGGGACGAGGCTCCCCCCTTCTCCCTCGCAGCAGGCGAGAGTCCCCGTGGCGGTGGTGTCCGCCACAACATGGTGCTGCCTGGGTCAGACACGTACAGTCGTGCCGCCGGGATAAACGCACACGGCGTTCGGTCACGGCGCAGCGGTGGCTCTCACGGGCAGGACCCACTGCTCAGAGAATGCCGTGCAGGAAGGGAGGATGGGGAGAGCGGGCTCTGGCTGCAGGGATGTCTGTGGGAACAAGCGACGCTCCTCAGTGACTTTGCTTTTGCTCCTCAGGGGTGAAAAACTCCCTGGTGGCCCATGACATGGCGTTTGAGATGGTGCGGGCTCCCTGGAGCCCAGAGCAGCAGATAGAGCGGCCACGACTTGCCAAGAAAGTGCTGGACACGGAGGACCAGGCTGCCTTCCGGCTCCAGTCGAAGATGCCCAGATACATCTACTTCGCAGCCAACAGCAAAAACAAGTGGGGCCACCAGCGCGGCTACAGGATCCAGATCACCAGTTCTGCGGGGGACCATGTCCCCGAGGGCAGCTCCATGGAGAGGGCCATCAGCTGGGCAAGGTCAGGCTGCTCTGGCGGGGACGCCCCCAGCCCCACAGGGTGGGGAGGCACCGCGCGGACGGTCCCTGGTGGGGGGGCACGGGGCGGACACTTGCCTGGGCCAGGGTTGTGCCGCAGGAGTGGGCTGCGCTCCGCAGCCTCCGGCCTTAGCGCTGCCCTGCCCCAGGGGGATGCTCCTGGATTTTTTCTTGTCCTCAGGTACCAGCTGGCCGTCACCCGGCGGAAGGAGGAGGAGCCCACCAGCACCAGCATCTACAACCAGAACGACCCCTGGACGCCCACCGTCGCCTTCGCTGACTTCATCAACAACGAGACCATCACCAACGAGGTGAGATGGGGTCCCCCGGGCTGAGCGGGAGCCCCAGCGCTGCCCAGGGGCCGGGCGACCCTGGCGCTTCTCGCAGGACAGTGGGCTCAGGGGGGAGCAGCAGCCCCAAGGTTTGGGCATCCCCTTCTCTGTGTATCTGCTCGGCGCCTCAGTCAGAGCGCACAGATCAGAGCACAGAGTGGGAGCTTGTTTCTCCCTACAGAGAAATGCTGGCAACAGGTCAGGAAAATCTCTGCGAGGCCAAAGCTTGGCCGCGGGGGTCAGAGCAAGGGCCCTTCTTCCGGGTGGGTCTCTGTGGCCGTGGCTGCGGGCAGGTCTTTGGGGAAGGGAGGGGACCTTTCCCAGGAAGGGAGAGCTCGGCACATGGGAACACGGCTGGGCTGGAGCCTGTGGGGTTCCCCTCCTGCTCTCCTGTAACTTCCCAAGGGCCCTGCACAGATTCCAGCCACTTCAGGGTTCTGAAATAACTGTGGTCTTGTGGCTCTTCCCTGCCCAGGACCTGGTTGCCTGGATAACCGCCGGTTTCCTTCACATCCCACACTCTGAGGATATTCCCAACACTGTGACAGTGGGCAACTCGGTTGGCTTTCTCCTGAGACCCTACAACTACTATGACCTTGACCCCTCCATATACTCACACGACGGCGTGTTTTTCACCAGCGAGCAGGACTTCACGGCCTGCGAGGTCAACCCGATCGCGTGCCTGCCCAAAACCGCCTCTTGTCTGCCAAACTTCCCCCCGTTCACCTTTGATGGTTTCCAAAACATGAGCAGGCTTTAATGCTACAGGACGGTGTTAGGAGACACCATCAGAGACACCAGGTTGACTGTTCTGTCTCAGATTTTCAGTTTCTTAGTGAAGTTGTCTCAATTTGCAGTTGTACAATGACTTAACTTTTTATCACTGCTTTTAAAATAGCGCTCTTCAAAAGGGAAGTGTAGTCTTTCTGGCACAGTGCCAGACGGGAGTCTACGTTATCTCTGTTAATTGCTGAATTTGAGTCTGTTGCAGGAGGAAAGTGAGGAGAAAATCCTGTTCCTCTGCTGTAGAAGCAAGTGCTGTGTAGTGCCTCTCAGGTTAAAAAAATGAAAATGGTTCTGGTCTGTGCGCTCTCCAGTGTCTTGTTCTTGTGACTTACAGCAGCCTCCGCTGGGTGGGGGGACGATGCTGGGTCTCTGCCACGTGTCCTGTGAGGCTCTGGGTGTCCGTCCGGGCACGGGGGGGCCCAGCCGGAGAGACGGGCTGGAGGAGTCCCCGGGCACTGGCACCGGGCGCAGCGGTTGCTCGGGGTGACGCTGGGGACGGGGCCAGGAGCCGCTCCGGCTGCAGCTCTCGGTCACTCGCCGCTGGGTGCGGGCGAGGGAAGCAGAGGGGGCGGTCGCGGGGACGGGCCTCGCTGTCCCCACGGTGCCTCTGTGTGACGCAGTCGAGCCTCAGCCCCGCGGGCAGCGTCGGGGCCAGCTCAGCCCGGCCCAGGCTGCGGGCCAGGGTCACAGCAGAGCCCACGCGGGCCAGGGTCACAGCAGAGCCCACGCGGGCCAGGGCGCGGGAGCCATACGGCCGCTGGCGGTGTGGCACGGCCAGAGCTGCTGCCCATTTGCCGGGGTCCTGGGCGTGCTCTGGAGCCCTCGAACCCCCCTCGCAGCCCCGTCTATGCCAGGACGCAGCCCAGGATCGAGAGGCACCTTCGGGGGGTGACGAGCAGCTGTCCCCTGGCCCTCCCGCCTGCAGGACCGGCGCCTTCCCAGGCGCGGGGCGCTCGGCAGCAGCGGGCGGTGCTGCGGGGTCTGCGGAGGGGCAGGATGGGGCCGTGGTGCTGTGCTCAGCACCGAGGAGCATCGTCCCGCAGCCCCTGCTGCCTGCGCTGGTGGGTGAGAGGAGGGCGTGCAGGGAGATGCATTTGTTTCTCCCAAGTGACCGGATCCATCCTCCCCAAGGTCTGTGTGTGGGACGAGACGGGAAGGACAGATGCAGAAACATAAATTTTACTTAAAATTGTGACTTGCTGGGGGAAGCAGAGCAAAGCTGGCTTTTGCAGTTCCCAGCAAAGCTAGGACAGGTCTGAGAACACCCCCCTCTGCCTTCCCCACCAGCTCCTCTGGGCTGTTCCCTGTTGAGAAAACGGAGAAGAAAAGCCCAACCAAACCCGGCCCCTTCTGCCGACGAGTTCTGGGAGGATTCTGCTGCTGGAAACCTGCCCCGCCAGACTGCGGGAGCTCTCGGAGACATGAACATGAAGACCCTGCTCATCGTCCTGGTCCTGGCTTTGGCCACGATATTTGCCTTAGTCTGTGTGCTGCTGACCAGAGGAAGGGCCCCCGGGACGTGCCAGCACCGGCCCCCGGAGCAGGAGGACAGCGGTGACGGGCAGAGCCTGGTCTTTGCGGATCTGACGCCCGCAGAGCTGGCGCAGGTGGTGCGGTACCTGCGGGGAAGCCTCGGGGTGCGGCTGGTCGACGCCTCGCGGGCAGAACCCTCCGACAGCTGCATCGCCTCCGTGGAGCTGCAGGTCCCCGCCAAGGCAGAGGTGCTGCGGTTCCTGGACGGGGCGGGGGCTCGCCCCCCGCGGGAGGCGCTGGCTGTGCTGTACTTTGGGAACCAGCCGGAGCCCAACGTCACCGAGTACGTGGTGGGTCCGCTGCCGACGCCGGTGTATCACCGGGACGTGACGGTGCAGAAGTACGGGGGGAAGGTGCCGTACTACCGCAGACCCGTTACCGCTAAGGAGTACGTGGATATCAACACCCTCATCCAGCAGGAGCTGAGAAAGGCCCCACGCTTCCTCACCACGTGCTGCGAGTCCAACGGTACCGACCTGGCCATCCTCACGACAGCCCCACGGGGCTTCAAGTCCGGCGACCGCACAACCTGGTTTGTCCTCTTCCACAATGTGCCCGGCACCGGCTACTACCTCTCGCCGGTGGGGCTGGAGGTGCAGGTGGAGCACAAGGACCTCCACGTCTCCCGCTGGCGGCTGCGCCAAGTCTTCTACAACGGCCGGTACTTTGCCAGCACAGGAGATCTGGAGGATGCATTTGTGGCCAACTTGCTGGAGGTCGTCAGGATCAGGAAGCCCCAGGCTGACGCAGTGCTGGGCTCAATGCGACCCCGGCACCCGCCCGTATCCCCGGGTCCGCTGCAGTACGAGCCCCAGGGTCCCCGCTACAGCGTCAGAGGCAACCGTGTCACCTTCCAGGGCTGGAGCGTTGCCTTTGGCATGAACCCCAACTCTGGCCCTCGCCTCTTTGACATCAGGTACCGCGGAGAGAGGATTGTCTATGAACTGAGCCTCCAGGAGGCCGTAGCCCTGTACGGCTCCAACTGCCCCGGGGGCATGTCGACCCGCTACCTTGACGGCAGCTTCGGCATCGGCAGGTTTGCCTACGAGCTCGTCCGGGGCCTCGACTGCCCCTACACTGCGACCTACGTGGACCAGCACTACCTGGCCGAGTCAGAGACCCCCAAAACCAACCAAAACTCGCTCTGCATTTTTGAGCATGATGCTGCCCTCCCTCTGCGGCGCCACTTCTCTGACTCGCAGTCCTTGTACTACGGTGGGCTGCGGAAGAACACGCTGGTCATCCGTGCCATCTCCACTCTCATCAACTACGACTACATCTGGGACTTCATGTTCCATGGCAGCGGGGCCGTGGAGGTCCGCGTGCACGCCACCGGCTACATCAGCTCCTCCTTCTTCCATGGCCGAGGCACCAACTACGGCAACAGGGTTGGGCCCCACACGCTGGGGACGATGCACCTCCACCACATCCACTACAAGGTGGACCTGGATGTCAACGGTAGGTTTGGGGTCTTCGCGCGTGGCTGCACTTCGCTGTGGGCTGCGGCTCTGCCAGGGGCACGGAGCTCAAGAGGGTTTTCCCTTCTGCTGCACAGGGCAGGTGAACTCCCTGGAGACCCAGGACATGGGCTACGAGCTCGCAAAAGAACCCTGGAGCATGCAGAACACCATCGAGCGGCCGTACCTCCGTAGGGAAAGGCTGGAGAGGGAGGACGAGGCAGCGTTCCCGCTCAATGCCCCCGTGCCCCGCTACCTCTGCTTTGCCAGCCCCTTCCCCAACAAGTGGGGGCATCCGCGCAGCTACCGGATCCAGATCACCAGCTTCGCCGGGGAGCACCTGCCCACCAGCAGCCCCATGGAGAGATCCATCAGCTGGGGCAGGTGGGTGCCAGGGCTGGGGCGTGCGCAGCTCCCACCCCCCTGCCGCGGCCTCAGCCGCTCCTGCCTCGCGGCACGGGGGGGCCGCTGCCTCCCAGCCAGCCTGCGTCAGGCTGCAGCAAAGGGTTAAACAGCAAACGCGCATTTTTTGTCTCTGAAGGTTCCTTGAAAAGTTGCTCAATGACATCTGTTCATAGTAGTTCGCAGGCAGGATCTGACCCCAGATAAGATTAATTTAGAGCGATTACATGTGTTTTTCCCTTTGAGGGTAGCCAGGCTTTGGGATGAACTCCCAAGGAAAGCATTGGCATCCCCAGGTCTTGACATCCTCAAGTGAGGACAGAATGTCTCTTGGAAGAAACTTGGGATAAACACAGAACTGGCTCAGAGCCGGGGTGGAATTTAAGGGCTCATGTTCTGGGGGAGGCTGTAGGAGTTAGAAGTGGCTGTGGCTGCAGTGAGGGCGTCAGGCAGTGAGCAGCAGCGTCTGCACCTGGACACGTTCATGTTTCCCAGCTGTGCTGGAGCAGCCGTGGGCAGCGAGCCCCTGCGAGCCCCAAGGTGCCGGGGCTGCTGCCTGTCGCTGCCACGCGAGGCCCTACAGCCCCTTCCCTCCCTGGCCCAGGCCGGGCCGGGTCCCCCGGCACACGCCAGGGAAGCACCCGGCCCCGCGTGCCAGTGCATCCCCGGGCGGCGATGCCGCGGCCCCCTGCCCCGCACCGGCGCAGACGGGCCCCTGCTCCCCTCGCTGGCAGGTACCAGCTGGCCGTCACCCGGCGGAAGGAGGAGGAGCCCACCAGCACCAGCATCTACAACCAGAACGACCCCTGGACGCCCACCGTCGCCTTCGCCGACTTCATCAACAACGAGACCATCACCAACGAGGTGAGCTGGGGTCCCGGGGCAGGGGGGAGCTGGGCACTGCGGGTCCCCCCTGGCTCCTGCCTTCACCCATCCCACAGCCAAACTGGGCGGCTGCTGGGCCAGAACGGCCCGGCTCAGCCCAATGGCGCCCGGCTCCCCTCCTGCCCAGGACCTGGTGGCCTGGATCTCCGTGGGGTTCCTGCATGTGCCCCACGCCGAGGACGTCCCCAACACGGTGACCGTGGGGAACGGCGTCGGCTTTTTCCTGAGGCCCTACAACTACTTCGACGAGGATCCCTCAGTGGATTCGCCTGACAGCGTCTACTTCAGCAGCGAGGAGGACGCCGGAGTGTGCGGGGCCAACCCCCTCGCCTGCCTGCCCCACGCCACCGCCTGCAGCCCCCGCCTGCCCCCCTTCCGCTATGGGGGCTTCCGCAACCTCAGCCTGGCGCGGCCGCCCGGCGGGATCTGACGGGGCCGGGGCTGTCGCTGCGCTTGTCCCTGCCAGCGAGGACGCTGCTGCAGGTGGACTCAAAGCCTCTGAGAAACAGCCCCTAGGAGTGATTTTTGGAGACTCCATCCAGGATGCCACCCAAAGTGCTGTGGGGTGCCCACGGCTGCTCTCCTCCTCTGGGACTGGGGCTCCCACTGCGTCCCCAAGGTAGGTCGGTGCACACAGGGCCAGGGCCGGGCACTGCACAAAGCTGCAGCCCCCCTGGAGCCCAGCGTTTGCCCAGGGTGGCAGGAGCAGGTGCTGTGGCAGCCTCTGTGGCCTGGCCACTGCCTGGGGGCATTGGGCTGAGGGGAGCCGGCGGCCTCCACCCCGGCCCCAGAGCTGCTGCAGCTCCAGGGCTGCTGGGGCCCAAGTGACGCTGAGTTCTGGCTGCTGTGGCAGTGCCAAGCTCTGGGACAGGGACAGGGCACTGGGCTGCACTGGGAACCCGCAGGAGCTGCTGGGCTGCGGGACGGGTGCTCCCCGGGCTGAGCTGCCCCATGTCCACCCTTCCCCAATAAACAGGCGCTTGGGTGCTTTTTCTGACCCAACTGTTGCGTCGCTTGTGGGTGCTGCTGTGACTCGTGTGGCTGGTGGCCAGAGCCCCGGCACTGCTGATACTGCAGGCGCTGGTCCCCCGTAACAGCCAGTCCTGGCTCGGACCCACGGTGCTCACAGGGGCCCGCGGGGCCAGTTCCACACCCAGCACGGCTGCGCGAGCGAGCACCGACCGTGCTCTTGGACCCCGGCGCTGGCAGGAGGCTCCCGCTGGGGAACACGGGACAAACAAGGGAGTTAATGTGTAACGGCTGTTCTGAGCCGCATTAATCGGTTCTGGCCTTGGCTGCTGCCCGGCGTGCTCAGCCCCTGCCGGCGTGGGGACCCTCGCTCCTGCACCCCCAGCTGCCTGCACAGCCCCGGGCCGTGGGATCCTGCCGGGCTGGGCTGGGGACACCAGGAGCCTTGGTGAGGCCGGTTCAGCTCCAGCCACGTGGCCTGACCCTGGCATGTGGCTGCAGATGCCAAGCGCTGTCCCGTGTGTCCCTGGGGACATGGTGGGTGTCCGTCCCCTCTGAGCCTCCCCGCGGGAGCTGTGTCTGCCTGGGGCCACGCTGCGATGGGCTCGAGAAGCCCTAAGGGCAGCAGCACGTGCCCCTGGGACCAGCTCGGCTCGCTGCGGTGCAGGAGGGGACGTTGGGCAGGAGCAGGCAGCCCAGGGGCATGGCTCAGTGCAAGGTGGCAGCGGTCCCTGGGTGCCCTGGAAGGACGGGGGGGGGCGCTGTGCCCCAGGGGCATTCCTTGGGGGCAGCGGGGGGGATGCTCCCTGCAGGGGGAAGGTTGCGACCTGCCGGCCGACTCCCTGCTCGCCGCTGTGTGCCCACGTGTTTGCGAGCGCTGACTGGACTCTGCCCGCGTGCTGATGCAGGTGAGACCGGACACGCTCCCGTGCTGGCGCCGACCCAGCTCGCTGCCCAGCCCCAGACCTCGCGGCAGGCTGGGAACTTTCTGGATGAAGCGCTGGTACCCTGTGCAGCGCGTTGCCTTACAGCACCGGCGTGTGCTGCACCTGCAGGAGCTGCAGCCAGTGCCTCGGGGATCGCGGGGACACCGTGTCCCGGAGCGAGCCGCTGCCATGGCCGGACACAGCTCCTGGTCTGCCAGCTGGCCCTGGGCTCGCTGCGCACAGCCCCCGCTGCACAAATACAGCACCCCTAGCCCGGCCCCAATCCCCCCCGGAAAGCCGCCCTGGCCAGTTCACAACGCATGTCCCTGGCCAGCGCGGCTGCCCGGTGCAGGGGACGGGCTGGAGCCTGGCACAGCACCCCTAGAGCCGTGGCCAAACCGTCCAGGATGAAAAACCCTGTGGTGCCCAGGTCAGCAGCCTCCGCCGGCCCGGCCTGCCCAGGCTCCACGCGGCACCTGCGGGGCCGGGGATTTACTCGAGGGACGAGGCACGGAGCTGCGCTGGGAAACCTCTGCCCTGTGGGCGCTGGCAGCTCCGGCACAGACCTGCCCTGCGGCACAAGCGGCCCGGCTCTGCACTGGGGGTGCTGGACTGTGCTGCTCCGTCACCGGCACAGCCCCGTCACCGGCACAGCCCTGTCACCGGCACAGCTCCCTGCGGGCTCCCGTTGCGTGCCGGCCCCCGCCATGCTGGGAGGGAGGAGGTGGCTGCTCCCGTCCCATTTCCTGGCCTCTCCCCTCCGCAGCCCCGGTTTTCCCGCAGTGACTCTTTCCAAGGAGCCTGGAGCATGCTAGTCCCCATCCCCCATTGCCTTTTGCCCCCATTTTCTGCTGTGAAATCTCTCAGGGAGATTATTGCTGACTGTTTCAAAACATTTTTGACGCGGAAGCCAAGTCCATTGCATTCCTTCACGCTGGCCAAAGCCATTCTCAGTTGAGAACCCTGGAATGAGCTCCTGGGGAATTAGTTTTGCAAGAGTAATTCCATTTCTGTACAAACTTCTGCGTTGCTGGGTTTTGTTTGCAGGTTGGGAGCTCAGTCAGGGTCTGGGACGCCGGGGTCCCACTCCCCTGGGCGCAGCGAGGGAGGAGCAGCCCTGGGCAGGGACGCACCTGGGGCTGATCCTGCAGCGCTTCCACCGCTTCTCTCCCGGCACTTTCCTCTCCTTCGCGCGTGTTCCCAGCTCACGGGTGGCAGCTGGGTAATCGCCACTTGGCAGGACCAGCGTGAGCCTCCAGTGCTGCCTCCCCCCCCACGCAGCCCCAGCTGCCCCTGGGCCCCCAGGGGACTGACCTGGCCCGGGCCAGCCTGGGCCGAGGGTGCTGAGCTCAGGGTCAGGCTTCGCTGTGCCCTCGCTTCCCTTTTCCCAGGAGCAGCAGCCCTGGGGCGATGTGAGGGCGCGGGGGGGTCCCGGCAGCCCCTTGGTGCTGAGGACGAGCTGCCCGCAGAGCACGTGTGTTCTGCTCTGTGACAGCAGAGCTGCCCCGGCAGCCCCAGCCCTGCGGGCCGATGGAGGCAGGTCTCTGGTCATCCAGCTGCCCTCAGAGCACGGGCGCTGGCGGGTACGATCCCTCCCCTGGGCCTGGCAGCTCCCAGAGCGCCTGTGCCTGTCCCCCAGGGGGGAAGGTTTGCCATGGCTTTGCTGTTAGAGCCCTCAGCTCTCTGGGCCACGTGCAGGCAGGGGTCAGGATGCTGCCCACTGCCCGCCCTGCGCACAGCTCCCAGCGGGCAGGGCTCAGCGCTGGACGGGGCCTCTGCCTGCTCGGTGCCGTGGCAAGCGGCACGCGGGTAGCGGCACACGGGTAGCGGTTCAAGGATCTTGACCTGAACTTTCTCGAGTAGGGAGATAAGTGATGCATTTTCACTGGCTGCTAATCATTAACGCCTTGTTGCCTGTTTTGCTGCAGCGGGCTCTGGCTGGGCTCCCTGTGCCACGGGGCTGCGTGTCCACACGCCAGCAGCCGTGGTGGCCGGCCAGAGCTGGGCAAGGAGGTTCCTCAGGCTCCTGGAAACAGCTCTCCGTGTCACTCGTTCAGTGTCACCCCCCCAGGACGAACAGGGTGATAAATCTGCAGTGACAGTGCGGCGGCGAGGCCGGGGTGGGGAGCGGCTGCGGGCAGGGGCCTGGCAGCAGCTGGACGAGTGGCGTGTTCGGTCTGTCCCCGCAGCTGGGGTCTGGGGGGGCAGTTCAGTGCAGGGGGGGCTCAACCCAGGGCAGCTGGGCTGGGAGGAAAGCCTTCCCTCACTGGGGACCTCATCTGCAAAGGCCCTTTAACCCCACATCCGAGACCATTGCGGGCAGGCAGGAGCTCCCAGGCCTCGCTGTGTGAGGCTGCGGGGAGCTCCGGAGCCTGGAAGGTTCCCGGCGTGCAGAGTCCTGGTTAAATCAGCCTGGCGATGCTCTTCCATCCCCTGGAGGTTTCAGCGGGTGGGGAGTGGGCAGCCTGCCCCATGCCATGCGTGACCCTGTCCACATTCCTGGGCATCCCTGCGACGTTCCAGGTGCTTGGGGTGGTGGCAGAGGGAGGGGAGGAACATCCCAGTGCGGAGCTGCAGCAGCGCTGTTGGCCCAGAGCGCGGGGACTTGAACCTCCCCCGATAACGGGCGAACGCGGGGGTTCAGCAGGAGCTGCTGAGCGGTTGTGCTGGGCTGGGGCTGCTGGATCCCTCCGAGCGAGGCAGCCCCTGCGCAGCGCGGGGCGGGGACGGGGCGGGGAAGGGTTAAGGTGCTGCTGCTGGAGCCCCCCGCGCTCTGCCGGGAGCCCTCAGAGCCTGTTTTTCCCTTTTACGTAAGTTGTTCCAAACATGTTTGTTACAACCCCCTGCCGATGCACCTTTGGCAAAAGTGGTTTTGGGTCCAAAGATCAGTGCTGGGACAAGCGACCTGCCCGCGGCAAACAAGAGCCCACAGAGTATAAAACCTGGCGGCGCGGCAGAGCGCGGGACAGCCCGGGCAGCGCCGAGGTGCCGTGGCTGCCGAGGAGGAGGATGGAGGCCACCATGAACCTCCTGCACGACACGGGTGTCCAGGCGACGCGCTGGCTGCAGCTGCGCTTCCAGGGCTCCCAGGACTGGTTCCTCTTCATCTCCTTCGCTGCCGACCTCAGGAACGCTTTCTTCGTCCTCTTCCCTATCTGGTTCCACTTCAGCGAGTCCGTGGGCATCAGGCTCATCTGGGTGGCCGTGATCGGTGACTGGCTCAACCTCATCTTCAAGTGGTGAGTGGCCCGGCGCCACGGCTCCCTCCAGGCGTGTTGGCACAGCTGGACTGACGCGGGCCAGGTGTGGGCTCTCAGTCTTGATGTGAATGTGAAACAAGGACCAGAGTCCGGCCGCCAGCCTGGCAGTGGTGAGGGTTGCTCTTTCCCGCGCCGCGCGGCATCGGCTCGAACCTCCTCCCAGCAGCCAGGCAGAGGGATGGAGCCTCCCGCAGAGCCCTTCACCATCCGCTGGGGCTGCCCGGGGCCCCTCCCCACGCCTGGCACGGCCCACACGCACGGGCTGCGCCCCACGTCCCCACGGCAGGGCCCGGCAGTGCGGCCAGGGGGGCTGTGCTGGCCACCCCCCCTCTGCGCCTGCCCCGCAGTGTGGATCTCCGGGGCTGCCCACACGTGTGACAGGGACGGGTGGGCTCTGCCCCGGTACCATCATGGACAGTTGCTCTTGACCTGAAAAAGGCTTTGAGGGAGAAGACACCACTTGTCTTTCTCAGCACATCGATGCACTCCTGGGCGGTTCTTGCTCTTCCCTTTCCAGGGCGGGGATGGGGACACATACAGGCAGCCTTAGCTGCCAGGACCAAGCACCAGCTGGACGCTGTGTCTGCCCTGGACTGCTCCTGAGCCCTTTGCCTCCTCCAGCACCTGTTCCCACCCGCTCTGGTGCCCAGGACCCCAACAGCCCCCTTTCTCCTTTTTTTCAGGATCCTCTTTGGGGAGAGACCATACTGGTGGGTCCATGAGACGGACTATTACAGCAATACCTCTGCCCCAGAGATCCAGCAGTTCCCACTCACCTGCGAGACTGGCCCAGGTAGGGTCCTCCGGTGCCTGCCCGGGGACCTGCACATGCTGCTCCCCACTCCAGGTCTCGGTCCCCACGGGGAGGGTGTGCTGGCACGGTCGGTGCCGTGGCCAGCAGCACTTGCCCTGGCCAGCTCTTGAGCAGGGCCGTTATCTCCGCGCCGCAGCGCCGGCCCCCGCCGCACTCCCGGGGACACCGGCCGTGCCTGCGGCGGGCGGAGGCAGGGCAGCCCCTGCGCCGAGCAGACCTTGACCCCTGGCGCAGACGTGGCGGTTCAGCACAAACCCCTGCCCGTGCTCGGCCTCAGCCTTGGCCCCGGCCGCGCTCTGCGCTCCAGCCCCAAATGCAGGCAGCCGCGCCGTGGGGAAGGGGTTTGCCCAGCTCTGGCTGTGCTTTGCCCGCAGCTTTCCACGGGAGCCAGGGGAGGCTGCAGGCATCCCTGCACTCCCAGTGCGCGCCGCCGAGGACGGTCAGTGCCCTCTGCCCTGTCCTGCCTGGCAGATGGGCTGCAGAGCCAGAGACGTGCTCCCACATTGCCCCTGCTCTGCTGGTCCCTGCTCCAGCCTCACCTGTGCCCAGGACGGAGCCGGGTGCCTGCTGTGGGGTGCCCAGTGGCAGAGGGGTGCTGGGTGCTGTGTGGACCCAGTGCCGCAGCCTCTGGAGCCGGGGCTGCTGCTTCGGAGCCCTGCGGACAGGAGAGCGCCACCCACTCTGATGGGGGGGTCTGACCTGGGGCTCTCTTCTGGCCCAGGGAGCCCCTCCGGCCACGCCATGGGCGCAGCAGGTGTGTACTACGTCATGGTGACGGCCCTCCTCTCCTCTGCCAAGGGGAAGAAGCAGTCAAGGACGCTCAAGTACTGGTAAGCTCTGCACCAAACCCACCGTGCTGGGCAGAGGCTGCTCCGGCCCGAGGGACGCACCGCAGAGCCCATCAGGGCCCAGGCTGCGGGCAGACACCGGCCGCGGCACCCCGGGAGGGGCATGCACGAGGACAGGCTCAGCGGGCAGCTGGGCGCTGCTCAGGGCGTGCGATGGCAGCGCCCTGGGCAGCACGAGCCGGCCCTGGCACCGACGTGGCCACCTGCCCTCGCAGGGTGCTGTGGATGGTGCTTTGGATGGGGTTCTGGGCAGTTCAGGTCTGCGTCTGCCTGTCCCGAGTCTTCATTGCCGCCCACTTCCCCCATCAGGTCATCGCAGGGGTCATATCAGGTGAGTGCATCGGACCCCCAGTCCCCTTCCCCACGGCACCGGGTGCTGGACCGCAGCTCCTGAGCACTGGCCTGACGGACACACGCGGGGTCGTGATGCAAAGCTGCCTCTGTGGCTCCGCAGTTCCTGCCCTCGTCGTCACGGGCAGGACGTCCTCCGGGCAGGGCTCTGCCAGCCGCTGCTGGGCTCTGAGGGACAGTGCCTGTGGCCCGAAGGCACAGGCAGGGCAGGCTCGGGGGTGTCACTGGGCGAGGGAGCAGAATCAGCCGCCTGTGAGCAGTGGGGCCAGCTGTGGCTGCCAGGGCAGTCAGCACCGCAGGGAGCACCGGGGTCGCCCCTGGCACGTCTCCTGCCAGAGCACCCGGCGCTGTGGGGTCCCCTCGGCTCCAGCACTTGCTGATGGGCGCTGCCTCCTCTCCCGCTTCCTTACCGGCAGGGATGGCCGTGGCCAAGACCTTCCAGCACGTCCACTGCATCTACCACGCCAGCTTCCACCGGTACCTGGGCGTCACCTCCTTCCTCTTCAGCTTTGCCCTGGGCTTCTACCTGCTGCTGCGGGTGCTCGGCGTGGACCTGCTCTGGACGCTGGAGAAGGCGCAGAAGTGGTGCGCCCACCCTGAGTGGGTCCACATCGACACCACCCCCTTCGCCAGCCTCCTCCGGAACCTGGGCATCCTCTTCGGGCTGGGGCTGGCCCTCAACTCCCACATGTACCTGGACAGCTGCCGGAGGACGCAGGGCCGGCAGCTGCCCTTCCGCCTGGGCTGCGTCGCTGCCTCCCTCCTCGTCCTGCACCTCTTCGACGCCTTCAAGCCGCCCTCCCACATGCAGCTGCTCTTCTACTTCCTCTCCTTCTGCAAGAGCGCGGCCGTGCCGCTGGCCACTGTCGCCCTCATCCCGTACTGCATCTCCCAGCTCCCGGCCGCGCAGAGCAAGAAGGGGCTCTAGGGGCGTCCCCGCAGGTAACGGTGCCCCCCGGGCAGGCGGCTGCCCCGGCGCTGGGCTTGGGAGCAGTCATCGGGCCATGGGCGCACCCCAGCCGCTGTTTGCTCCCCACGGAACCGGCCCCGCGGTGGGAGCAGCCCGCGGAGCTGCGCTGGCGGCACAGACCCACAGTGCCAGGCGCGCTGCGGGCTCGGGCGCTCTGCGGCCGGCTGATGGCACAGCGAGCCCCGTGCTCCCAGGACTCTCCTGGTGCCCCCCGCTCCCCCGGGACACAGTAGCTGCGGGGGGGAGACCCTGTGCTCACGGGGACGCGCCCCGCGGGGAGCAGGGTGCTCATCCAGGGGCGCTGGGGCTCCGCTGGTGAGGCAGCTCCGTTACAGGAACAGGCACTCTGGTTTGGAGATAAAGCTCCGGCTTGCGGGAGCCCCCCAGCCCCGAGGTGTTCAGCAGTCACCGCTGCAGGAAGCAGCACGTGGTACATGTATGTGTGTGTATGTCACACGTGTCTACATACACGTGCGGGTGTGTCTGTCCACAAGAAGCGTGTATTAAAGCTGGAGGTGTGTTTAGCTGGTGAGGTCCTGCTGGGCGGTGGGTCGGATGGGGGCTGGCTCCCGGGGGCAGGACATCGCTCCTGGGGACACGGGCACAGCCCCGGAAACGGCAGCGCCGGGCGCCGTCGCCTTCCACCCTCGGGTGCGGTCAGCCCGGGGCAGCGGGGGGGACAAGCTGCTTTTGCAGGTTTCTGGGTGCACTAGAGGGACAAGCGCAGCTTTGGGACGGAGCGCTCCCAGGGCTGCGGGCTCAGGGGCCGGTGGCCCGCGCTGGCTCGGGTCCAGGCACCGGCCGCGGCTCTGCCCGGGGAGCAGCTGCGCCAATGGGGGCTCCCGCCGCTTTGCTGCCACCCCCAGCCCTCCCGGTAGCCCCCGCCCGACACGGAACGCCGACTGTACAGCTCAAACAGACTTTAATGTTTTTTCTGCCTGCAAAACAAAGCTCTCGGTGGCCGCCTCCATCCCCTGCAGAGGCAGCAGCGGGCGCAACGCGGCTCCTTCCCACTACAAACGGGCCAACTGCCCCCCCCGGGGAAGAAGGGCCCACGCAGTTGCTCTTTGGTGCCACCTCTTTCCCCTGCTCACCAGCTTAGTTTGGTCTTTTAAGGGGGATTTACGGATCTGAGCATTCCTCCAACTCCTGCCACATTTCAATCTTTCTTCTCCCTACAAAATTTCAGCAGCAAAAGCTTGATTCAAGTATCATACCCAGACCCTCTGCTTCTTACCAGCATTCTCGTCTCTCTAAATGCATCCAGCTTATTACAAATACGCTCACACAGCAGCTACTCCTCAGCAATGGGGATAAAGTAAAAAGCCACAACATACTGCGAACGGGAAGGCCCCTCTCCTGGCTTTAAGCAGCCTACAAAACGGTTAAATAATGACTATTTCTAATCACTTGGAAGTGTGTACCACTTGTCTGGGGAAGTGACAGAACCCGTGCAGCAAAGCGTGGACGGTGGATCCCCTGCCCATTTTCCAGGAGCTCCCCTGGCACAGGGCACACGCACACGGGCGGTTGGTTTTACATCTTTATTCTCCGGGAAGACGCTGCCGGAGCTCCCGCGAGGCGGGGGAGGCTTTGGGAAGGGTCTCTTACGCTTCAGGGCTGCGATGGCTGATGAATTCCTGGAGCAGGGCTTCCACTTCTCCCCGCCGACTCATCCTGGCTGCCTTGCCCTGGAAGCGGCCTCGCTTCCCGGCTCCTTTGCCCCCCAGCAGCTCGGCCACCCTGCAGCGAGGGGCACGTGGGCTGAGGGCGGGGGGGGGGCGGCCCGGCCCCACCCGCTGCAAGAGCCGAGGGCCCGCGCCCGGCGCGCGCTGCTCAGCCCCCGGCCCTCACCACAGACACGTTACCTGGGACCTAAATGCTCAACTGTGTCCACAGGCCCGGCCAGGAGGAAGAGTCCTGCTTCTCTCTCGTCCCCCACCGTCAGGAAGAGCAGGGCCTCCTGCGGACAGATGGGCCTGGCTGCAAACCGCCGCTGCCGCCTCGGCCGGGAGGGGACGGGGGCACCGGCCACGGGACCGACCCAGACACCAAGGACCGGACGCTCGTCCGCGTCACCGGGGCAGAGGCTCGAAGAAAGGGAAAGGGGGGGCGGCTGCCGGAGCTTTAACGCTCGATCCCACGTTGTGGGGGACAGAGGGGTGCTGGGGCACCCCAGGGTGAAAGGCTGCGCGTGGATAACCGTTGTAGGCCCCTTCTGACTGGAACAGCCTAGTGCTAGTCTAGTCTAAAACAGCCGACGAGGTTCTGTACAGCTCCTCGGGGGACACGCTCTGAATTTTCGCTGTTGTAGACTCCCCCGAAGACTGAGGCTGCTGGGGACAAAACCCCTCCTGCCCCCGAGGGGAACAGGTCACCCGGCCTGGGGCAGCAGAGGCCCAGCCCTGCCTGCGCCATGGCCCCAGGAAGAAGCTGCTGGTGCCAGGTCAGTGACTCACCTCTGTCCCGATCTCATTAGCGATGATATTCATAAATTCAGAGTCACCCTCCTTCCTGTATGGATGGGTAAAAAAACACTTCAGAAAGGAGCAAAAATCTCCTCCAGAGTCCATAATACGAATCAGAACCCAAAGGCCTGATCTTGCTCTTAGGATGGAGATCAGTTTTTAACTATACATCTAACTCCTCGATGTGCATCTCTGCAGACTTATTAAGAATTATTTAAAATTATTTATTTTAAAGAAATAGAGCTCCTCAGGTTTATTTGAAAATATCAAGGGCAGAGAGAAATCAGATGGACACACTTATTTATCAGCTGTAAAAGCAGAACTCAGTGACCAAATACTAACACCTTCCTTTAACCACACAACCTTCCAGCAGGCTGAGGCAGTTCAACATTCTGTTCAACTTGTTTATATTCTTCCTTGAGAAACGAGCCTGAACAGGTGTCAAGAGAGATGCAACTGCCAAAAAAGGTGCAAGATGATCCACCGGACCCTCTTCCCTGAACTCCCCCGTACCTGTGTAACACAAAGAGCTGGCTTTGAGCAGGTTTGCTCTTGAAGTCCCGTGCTATCAAAACAGCGATGTCCCTTAGCAGGTTCAAGTTATTCTGAAAGAAAAGCAAATAAAGTGTTTTCACTGTCAGTGTGACACTGAGCTGTGCTCCCAGAGCTGGGAGCAGTTCTCATAATATCCACAAAAGCTGATGTCTACTATCCAGTTCCCAGTTATCATGACTAAAGCTCAGCTCTGTGGGAAGCAGCCACAATCTGCTTTTCTCAGCCATCCTCACACCTTCTGAAGCAGCTTCACAGAACTCTGCAGCCTCTTCACAGCCTCTACATGCTCACCTGGCCCATTTCTGAAAGAACAAGGAGAATTTGGATCACCAAGGACAAAGGAGGGACAAAGAAAGGACTTCTTCAAGGAGCAAAAGCAGAAAGCATCATAAAACACACCACGCGAGGTACCCCAAGGCTTATGTGCTATTTGTCAGAAGAAACAGTAAAGATGAAATAAAGTGGAAAGGGTATTACTTGAGCAGTGAGGTTAGAGCCTTCTCAGTACTGTGACTTTGTTCGATTGACTTCAGCACTCTGTTTCCTGCCAGGAAAACCAAGTTGGTTTTGTTCTTCTTCCCTTTTTCTGTGCCAAGGAGTTTAATAACCTTAAAAAGAAGATCACCCTGGTCAGAAAAGAATGGTGCTTTGCTTATACTCACACAGGTGGTCAGTTCCTCCTGGACCATGCCTTGTTGTGAACATTGGGTCTCTGCCAGTGAAAATAAACTGATTTACATCAGCCATAAGGTCAACATATGAAAAAAAAGGGATGGTGATACAGTGGAATGATACAGCCATGGCCTGCACTCTGAGTGCATCTGGGTGTCTCTGCTGGGGTACAGACTCCAACAAGTGACTGAAGAGACAGAAACATAAAAAGGCCCCCGGGCCGCTCCCGGCAGACACAGGGCTCGGGGCCTCGGGCTTCCCCGGCCTGAACGTGCCGCGCGGCTGCAGCCCCCACCTGCAAGTCGCTCAGGTTGGAGACGTGAGTCCCGCAGCACAGGTTGGAGTCTACGCCTTCGATGTCAACGACCCGCACCGGCCCCACGTGGTCGTCAGGCAAACCACGGCTCCTCACCTGGCAAGGGGACAGGGGACACCCGGCAGCAGCCGTGCCGCAGCCACTCGGGTCCCATCGAGACTGTCGGTTCTCTCCCCACCACTCACTGTTTCGATTTCAGGGTCACCTGCAGGCAGCTCCCTCACCACCACCGGCACCCGCTCCCGGATTTTCTCATTCACGCTCCTCTCCAGGGCCCCCATTTGCTCCGCTGTCATGGAGGGGGTGTCCAGCTCAATGAGGCTCCGCTGGCGGCCCAGCTCCCTGCTCCGGCGGAGAACATCTGCTGCTGCAGCGAAGCCCAGCCCGGGTCCCTCTGCGCAGCACCAAGCACCATCCCACTGCTGGGAACGTGGCGACTGAAACGAAACCTACGGCCCTTCTCTCCCTGTTCCTTACAGAGCACCAGACGCACGCCAAGCCCTTGGAGGAGGGCAAGGCAGAGCAAATGCTTTGCACAGCTTCTCCCCAGTCCAGTCGCCCCTCCCAGGCCTCTGAGCTCGAGCCAAGTGTCCAAACTGCTTTTGATTTACCAGGATTCAGCTCCCTGCGGCCCAGCACGGTGGCACACACCAAACAACATAAGACTGGGGTCGAAAGGAGCCTTTTCCCTGCTCACCATGAAGTTGTCTTGAACCCAAACATCTGTTCTGCGATGGCAGTGATGAGATGCTGGCCTGGAAGAGACACGCAAGCCACGGCTTTGGGTGCCACCAGACACAGGAAAAGAGACTTTTCTTCTGCTGCTGCTGTTCCCCGTGACACCGGGAGCGCCCGGGCGCTGCGGGGCTCACGCTACGGCTGAGGAGCAGGGAGGAGGCAGCTACGGGCCCCGGGCCCAGAGAGCACCACGGGGCGCGCTGGGGAAGCCGGTTGAACGTTCCCTCCCCAAGCTGTTGGCCGGGGCTTGTGCACGGGCCGAGGAGGGCCCCCAGCGGCGGCCTGTGCCCGGCCGGGGCAGGGACAAGCTGGGCACTGGCCGCCCCCCGGCCCCGGGAGGGTGGCGCCGCCCCAGACGGGGCCCGCGGCACTGCTGGCCACCGGGCCGCGAGCTGCTACCGGGCACGGACCTGAATGCTGCTGCATGTGGTCGAAGCGGCGCTCCCAGTCCAGCGACAGCAGCACCTCGGCGCCCGGCTCCAGCGCCGCCGGCACGAAGTGGACGGCGTCGGGCCCCCGCCGGGTCACGCGCAGCACCGGCACGTCCCCGATAAGGCCGCGGTCGTCCGGCTGCGGACACGGGGCGTCAGTGCCGCCAGCCCGGCCCCGGCCCCAGCCCCGGCCCCGGCCCCCGCCCCGCCCGTACCTGCCCGCCGCCCTCGGGGAAGAGGATCGTGTCCTCCAGCACCACCTGGAACCCGCGCACCGGCTCCCCGCCGCCCTCGGGCCGCAGCTCCGCCGCCCGGCACGACACCACCCTGGTGGCGAACTGCAACGGAGGCGGCGGCGCCGTGAGCGCCGCGAGGGCCGCCCGCGCCGCCAGACCCCCCGCCCCGCCGCTACCTGCCGGGCCCAGCTGTCCCGCTGGCAGTGGAACACCATGGCGGCGGCGGGCGGCGGCCGCGGTGACGGCGGCGGCGGGCGGCGGCCGCGGTGACGGCGGCCGCGGGGGGACACGGGGCCCACGGTCGCGGCCGCTTTGCCGCAGGTGGGCGGGGCCTGCAGGGTGACGCGCGCGCGCGCTCCCGGTGGCGGCGGGGCGGGCGGTTCCCGAGCGAACGGCAGCGACAGACGGCGGCAGTTCCCGTTTATTGCCCGGCACCCGGAGGCCGGGCGGCTCCCGCCGCGCTCGGCGCGGAACCAGCCGTGGCGGCTCCGCCTCCCCGGAGAGCCCGGCCAGCGCTGCTCGTCGGTGCACCGGGAGGGCTCCTGCGGCGGCCCTCGCTTCAGAGGTCGTCCTGCGGGAGAGAGGAGCGGGGTGCCAGGGCACCGGCCGGGCAGCCCCGGGGAGCAGCTGGAGCCGCTGCCGGTGTCCCGGAGCCGCCGGAAGCCCTGCTGGGCTCGGCGGGGGCCGCCGCAGTGTCCGGGGGGGCGGCTCTGGGGCAGCACTTACATCCAGGTCGTCCATGGCGGGGCGGGGGCCTTTGTCCGTCACCTTCTCCAGGAGCTGGGTGGGAAACAAACAGCTGGGGGAGCTGCGCCCGCCGCCGCCGGCACCCCCAGGCGCCCCGGGACGCACAGGCCCGCGGCCCGCTCACCTCCGCGTACTGCTCCACCGCGGCCCGCTCCGCCTCCTCATCCCCTTCCCAGTCACGCCAGTTGTCGAAGTCCACAGAGAGCCAGGCTGGCTGTGGGCAGAGAGAGCAACCTCTGGGGAGGGAGCGGCACGGAGGGGACCAGGCAGCCCAGGATCGCGGGCTGCTCCTGCACGGGCGGGGGACGCGCGGGCAGGAGGGGAGTGTGTCCCTCCGTCTGCGGGTGCCGGCCCTGGCCCTGCCTGCATCGAGGAGAAGGGGGGCTGCATCCCATCCCTCCCGGGGGGAGGCTCCGAGGGCTGGTGGTGACCGTGGGGTTGTGCCCTTCGGGAGCCGCGCTGGACACGCGGGGCCCTCGGGTTGGTCCCTGGGAGCCGTGAGGCGCCGCCTGGGGACAGCAAACGCGCTGAGGCTGGTCCCGGCTGCCGGGCGCCGCACGCACCTTGGTGTTCTCCTTGGTGATGCGGGGCCAGGCCACTTTCTCCTTCCACTTCCTCATAAAACATGTGATGGAGCGGTCAGAGCGTTTCTCCCGCGAGTCCTGCCAAGAGATCGGGGGTGCCTCACCTCAGGGTCTGCCGGAGCCCTCTCTGTAACCCGCTGCAGACACACACGGGATTAAAGCTCAGCCACGCTCGGATGAGTTGTTTCCGGCCCAACACGGTGCTGTGAGGGCCAGGCCCAGGGTTGGGGCTCCAGGCTTGTGCTCACCCCACTCAGGGTCCCAGGAAACGGGCGGGATTTGGCGCTGAGCAGCGCTGCTCGAGACTGCGCAGGCTGGGTTTAACTCTGGGCCTGACGCAGGCTGTCGGAAAACAGTTTGCTGGGGGGAAGCCTCACCTTGGAGTTGATCCTGGCGTACAGGTTGATCTCATTGTAGAACTCCACACCGTCGGCATTTTTGCAACTGCCAAACCACAGAAGCCGCCTGGGTCAGGAGAGGGCCGAGGCCACGTGCGCCCTGTCCCCGCAGCACCCCCGGCTCAGGGCCACGTCCCTCACCTGAACACCAGCCGCTGGTTCTCAAAGACGACCTCAACATCCGCGCTGTCCTCGACGCAGAACTCCAGGTAGACGTAGCGCGGGCGGTCGTACCACAGCGTCCTGGCAGGTTGCCTGGGGAAGGCGCAGACGTCGGGCGCTTCCCCGGCACCCCCCAGCGCCCCGCGGGGACCGCGACCGCGGCACGGGGGGGGTCTGGGGCAAGGCAGGTGCCCCCCGCGTGTGCCCCGGGCACACAGCCCTCCGCTCTCACACCCAACACGGCCCTTCGCCCCGGCAGCCGGTGGGGCCCGGCCCGCCGCCGCCCGGCCCTGGGCGGACGCCCCAGACCCCGCCCGGGCCCTGCCCCGGGGACCGGGCGCTGCCCGTCCCGTCCGGCCGCGCTCACCTCGCCATGGCGGTGCCGGCCCCGCCCCGCGCTATTTCGGGCCGGGGGCGCGGCTGCCGGCGGGGCCGGGCCGGGGGTCGGCGGGGCCGGGCCGGGGGCTGGTCCCGGGCCGGGACGAGTCAACCCGCGGCCCGGTCGCCGGCCCCGCCCCGCGCCCGCCGGCCCCGCCCCGCGCCCCGCAGACGTTCCGCCGGGCCGCGGGGGGGCGCGCTAGCGCCGCGCAGGCCCCGTCCCCGCCAGGCCCCGCCCCGCGGCGCGGCGGCAAGATGGCGGCGGCGCGGCGGCGCCGGTAGCGGCTGCGATGGAGGCGGAGGGCGGCCCGCTGGGCCCGGGGGAGCGCTGGGCGCCGGTGGGCGCCGTGTCGGCGGCGGCGGCGGCGGAGGAGGACGAGGAGGAGGAGGCGGCGGCGGCGGCGGGGGGGTCGCCGCAGTCGGTGCCGCGGCTGCGGGCCGAGCGGCGCCGCCTGCAGGGGGCGCTGCTGGCGCTGGCCTCGCACTTCGCGCAGGTGCAGTTCCGGCTGCGGCAGGTGGCGCGCGCGGGCCCGGCCGAGCAGCGGCGCCTCCTCCGCGACCTCGAGGATTTCGCCTTCCGCGGGTGCCCCGCGCCGCCGCCCCGCGGCCCCGGCGCCGCCCCGGTGAGTGCGGGAGTCCCGCGGCGCGGTGCGGGCCGCGCCGGGACGGCCGCCGCCCGGGAGTCCGAGCCGTGCGGCTGGCGAGCGGCGGCAGCGCGGCGGGGGCTCGGCGCGGGGCTCTGGAGAGGCTCTTCCTGCGCCGGAGGAGGAGACGGGGCCGGCACCGTGATGCGCGGGCGCGTCTCTTGCGCGGGCTGACGCGGGGTTCGCCGTGGGTTGGAGGAAACCACGTACCGTGGCCCAGTTCTCTGGGGCCGGCCACGTCTGCACATCTTCAGCGCTCTTTACTCGTAACTTTTCCTCAGAGTGAACGAGAGAAGCAGGAGCAGATTGAGGCCCAGAAGGAGAAGCAGAGGGAGCTGATCCTGCAGCTCAAGACGCAGCTGGATGACCTGGAGACTTTTGCTTACCAGGAGGGCAGCTATGATTCTCTGCCGCAGTCGGTGGTTATGGAAAGACAACGGGTAAGGCCCACGAAGCCCTTCTGCCTCTCGCAGCAGCTGTCAGCCTCTCGCAGGCTGCAGGCGTTGGCCAGTCCTGATTTCTCACCAGCAGCTGCGGTAGGGTGTCAGTAGTTTGTCTGCACGTGTCAACCTTCCTGTGTCTTCTCTTGTAATTTTTTCTGCAGCAAAGGTGCCTGTTTCCAAGGTGATGGGTGGGTAAAGGAAGATTTTGAAGCTCGTGGGCAGCAGCACCACGCAGTGAGATCACACTACTAGCTTGTATTTTGCAGATGATTATAAATGAGCTGATAAAGAAGCTGGATATGGACTTGAGCGAAGATATTGCGACGCTCTCTCCAGAGGAATTGCGGCAGCGTGTGGATGCTGCCATAGCACAGATTGTTAACCCAGCCAGGGTGAAGGAGCAGCTGGTGGAACAACTGAAGACCCAGATAAGGGACCTCGAAATGTTCATCAACTTCATTCAGGGTCAGTGCTGGGTTTTCAGATGAGCAGGTTGAATTGCTTTGCAAACCCTGACAGAGTCGTGAGGAGGGAGGTCGAAGGGGTCAGAGGGTGCAGGGAGGGTTTCTGGGTCACAGGGAAGGGCAGGGCTCTAAACTGATGGTGGGGAGAATGAGAGACTGACAGAAAAGGCAGAGAGGTCTAGGGAATATTGACTTTCATACCTGGGATACACAGCTGAAGTTCACAAGTGTGAAACGACAGTGTGAAATTCTTGTCCTAGATGAAGTCGGAAGCTCCGGTAAGGCAGAAGACGGGCACTGTGAATGCACGGGCAGGAAAGATGGCAGCGGCTGCTACAAACCCAGTACACGGCCCTCAGGAAACAGAGGTGGGCACTGCTTGGCTCGGAGCTCCCAGCCATGCTCCTGCTGTCGCTCCCTCGAGGCTCAGTGAGCATGAACCAGCATCCAGGCATGCCAGCTGCTCTTTGCTTCCTTCCTGGCAGTTGGTTTCTGTGCTGTGCTGCTCCCACTGACAGCGAGCCGGAGTCCAGTCCCTCTTCCCTTCCTCCAAGGGATCGTTGGCGCGGTCACAGCACCTGAGCGTGTGGCACAGAGGGTGGGGTTGGTCCTCAGTGGAGGTCGGGAATAGAAGGGACTCTGCTGCTTCATGCAAAAGGCAGACAGCCTGGACAGACTTGTCTTGTACGCTGGGCTGCGCTGTAATTAATGCTCTCTGAGTTCTCAGCGCTGTGAGCAGGTACAGCGAGCAACGATCCAGCGTTCCTGGTAATTTGAGACTCGTCTACTCACCACATGAATTTATTGGAGCTAGAGTAGGATACTAGAGGAAATGCTACAATACCTTTACCCTTGTAACCTGAGGCATCTGCCACCAGTCAGAGATAAGAATACTGGCCCAGGTGGAATTCGGGTCTCGCCCAGTGTGGCTGCTCTTGCAAACTGAGTTTAATAACAGCATCAGGATTAAGTGGTGGATGTTAGCCTGCTGAGACAAGACGCTTCTTGAAGGCAGGCAGAGATCTCCTTCAGGAAAGGTTTTGGTTCTTCTCATTATCTGTGCGATAGTGTCCTGTCTAAAGAATGATCTTTCCTCCCTGAGCATTTGCCCACTAGGAAAGCTGTGGTAGGGTTTCTTCTCTGTAAGATGACCTGGTTGTTGGCAAAATGCCATCCAAACGTTTGTTTTTCTGGTTGGCTTCAATGCTTTGAAACTGGAAAAAATATCATCAGTCTTAGCAACAAAAGCTCCTGGAGAGGAGGAGAATCCATGGCGGAGGAGGAGCAGACATTTGCACTCCCTTTGTGTCTGTGAAAGTGCAGAGCTGTTGATTCCTTAATGAGAGTGGTTTTTTTTTCTCTTTCCTAACCTGATCAGTGAACCCAGAAGATGCCAGAAAGATGCGAGAAACAGGCCTGCAGCTCATGCGTCGCATGCTTGCCGTGCTGCAGATATTTGCTGTCAGTCAGTTTGGTTGTGCTACTGGCCAGATTCCTCGCACCCTCTGGCAGAAGGACCAGGCCAACCAGGACTATTCCCCCTTAATTAAGAAGCTGGAGCTGTCGGTGGAGCGGGTGAGGCAGTTGGCTGTGAAGCACCAGCAGGAAGACCACGTTATCAGTTCCTCCGATCTGCAGGACATCCCCTTAGGGGGCAGGGACGAGCTGACGCTGGCTGTGCGGAAGGAGCTGACCGTTGCTTTGCGAGACCTGATGGCTCACGGGCTCTTTGCCTCCTCTCAAGGCATGAGCCTGGTGCTGGCCCCCATCGCGTGCTTGATTCCTGCCTTCACCTCCTCGCCGCAGACCATGCACCCCTGGGAGCTCTTTGTCAAGTATTACAACGCTAAGAACGGACAAGCCTTCGTGGAATCCCCGGCCCGCAAGCTCTCGCAGTCCTTCGCCTTGCCTGTGACGGGAGGAGGGGCCGTGACCCCCAAGCAGAGCCTGCTGAGCGCCATCCACACGGTCCTGACGGAGCACGACCCCTTCAAGCGCAGCGCGGACTCCGAGCTGAAGGCCCTGGTGTGTCTGGCTCTGAACGAGCAGCGCCTGGTCTCCTGGCTCAACCTGATCTGCAAGTCTGGCGCCCTGGTGCAGTCCCACTACCAGCCGTGGAGCTACATGGCCAACACGGGCTTCGAGAGCGCGCTCAACCTGCTCAGCCGCCTGAGCAACTTGAAATTCAACCTCCCGGTTGACCTGGCTGTCCGGCAGCTGAAAAACATCAAAGATGCATTTTGATGTACTCTTGTTGTAGATCATCCATTTTCCACAAGCAGGCAGCTGTTGGGCTCGAGAAGCCTGGCTTTTTTAAGACCAAGTTTGTCTCTTTGAAATTGATACTTTTTAGGGCAATCTTATGGTGTCTTAATGCTGGAAGTCTGTGTTTTCCACGGCTGCCACCGCGAAGCTGCCGGGGGCTGCGCACTGACAGCCCTCACCTGCCCCTGGCGCAGCTCTGAGGAGCAGAACCGTGCTGGCGAGCCCGTGCTGGCGAGCGTTGGCCGCGGGGGCTGCCCCGGCTGCGCTAGCAGCCTGGCCATGGGCCCTGCGGGTGGGGGACGCCCCTTGGGACGTGCAGCTTGGCCCCTGTGCTGCGGCCGGGGCTTATTGCTCAGAGTTTGTGCTATAAACGCTGCCCCCGTGAGCCGCCGCCTGCAGAGGACCGAGGCCGGCCGCCTGGTGTTGCGTGGCCCCGGGGGTCGCCCCGGGGCGAGTGCCTTGCCCTCCCCAGCCTGAACGAATGAGACCAGGGGCAGCTGCTGCGTGTGGCCCGGCAAACCCCGGCGGTGGCCACCCTCAGGCTGCCGGTGGGGGCGGCGGCACCCCCTCGGCCAGCACCCCCCGAGGTCCCTGTTCGAAGCTTTGTGCCGCGGCCGGCGGCCCGGCGCCGTACCGGGGCATTAAATGGCTTTGGCAAGTGTCGGCGGGGGGGAACCTCTCCTGTGACCGTCTTTTGATTCGTGCCCGTTACCGGCCTTCGGGCTGCAGCCGCGCCGGCTCCCGCGGGGAGCGGGGTTTGTAACCGGAGCCTCGGTCACTGGGGCCCCGGGCCCGGCCCCGGGCCCGGCCCCGCAGGAGCGGCGGGACCGGCCGTGCCGGTGTGTGCGGGGGGGGGGAGGGGGGCGGGGCGGGGCGGGCGGGCGGGCACCCGCCACGGCCGCCTGTTGCCCGGCAACGCGGAAGAGCGGCTCCCGGAAGACGGGGCGGAAGTGACGCGGCGGCGCGGGGTGGAAGGTCGGGGGCGCCGGTGCCGCTTCCTTTTCCGGTCCGGCCGCCATCGCCGCGGAGCATCGGTGAGTGGGGCGGCGGCCGCGGGATCGGCCGCCATCCGCGGGATCGGCCGCCATCCGCGGGATCGGCCGCCATCCGCGGGGTCGGGGGGGCCGGGCCGGGCCGTGACCGCGGCGCTGTCTCCGCAGGGATGGGGAAGTTCATGAAGCCGGGGAAGGTGGTGCTGGTGCTGGCCGGGCGCTACTCGGGGCGCAAGGCCGTCATCGTGAAGGTGAGCGCGGGGCTGCCCCGCGGGCGGCTCCGGAGGCCTCCGCGTAAACGGGGCGCCGGTGGGTCTGCGGGGCGCGGCCGGGCTGGCGCTCCGCGGTGCTATCGCCGGCCGCCGTCGGTGTGTTTCAGAACATCGACGATGGCACCTCGGACCGGCCGTACAGCCACGCCTTGGTGGCCGGCATCGACCGGTACCCGCGGAAGGTGACCGCCGCCATGGGCAAGAAGAAAATCGCGAAGAGGTCCAAGATCAAGTCTTTCGTGAAGGTTTACAACTACAATCACCTGATGCCCACCCGGTGAGCGTGGCCGCTGCTGGCGGCGCCAGAGAAGCCTCGTCTGCGCTCGGCAGTTCCGCGTGTTCCCGCTGCTGAGCGCGGGGGGTCGCTGGGTTCTCGGTTTGGAGCGGAGCACACACCCTGGCGGGGTGAGGCTGGGGGGGCAGTGATGCGCTTCTGAAATAAGGAACGTGGCTCCTGTTTGAGCCACACTCGCTTTCCCCCTGACGGCAGGATGTCAGGGGATGAGGCTCTGCGACAACCCTGAGGGTGTGGGGTGCTGGCGGAGCTGTGGCGGCCCAGTGACGTTCCTTCCTGTCCCCTCAGAGCTCCTGCCAGCTCCAGACACTTGTCCCTTGTCAAGGCTGTACCCGTTTGCTGCACAGGAGAAGTTAAATGTCTCTGGTCGCTTTAGCAGTGCGGGGGTTTCCCAGACTGAAAGCCTTTAAGAGCTGAAGTCCCTCGCTTGGTGCATTTGAGCAGCTCCTGCTGCCTGTGGCGCTTTCACCCCTGTGCCAGGCGCGGAGCCTCCCTCGAACCTTCCTGCTCTCTCACCCAGGTATTCTGTCGATATTCCGCTGGACAAAACAGTGGTCAATAAGGACGTGTTCAGGGACCCTGCTCTGAAACGCAAAGCGAGGCGGGAAGCCAAGGTGAAGTTTGAGGAAAGGTGAGTTGGAAGCTCGTCTCCAGCGGTGATTCTCAGGCTGGACACGTCTGCCCCAGCTCCCTCGGTTGACAACACGTTTTTGGTTGAGTATGTTCCCTCTCGCCTCCTGTGTGTTTGTGAGCTCCGTTCAGGGAGCTGGGGCTTTGACGGGGGAACAGTTCACTGCAGCTGTGGGCTTGGGCTGGCGCTTGTGGTGATGCTGCAGCCCCGTGCCAGCACGGCGGGGCCGTTCCCTGCCCGGTGACGATCTCTTGGTGCCTCGCCGCTGGTTCATCCGCTCTGTCACAGGGCCTGGTGGGACAGGGCCGCGCCGGCACTTTGCCCGGGAGCGTTGGGGTGAACGGTCCTGCCCTACTGGTGGGTGTTGAGGAACTCCCTCCGCGAAGGAGCCATGGGAAGGAGCCACGCAGGCCCGGGGCCTCGCGGGCAGCCCAGGGCTGTTCCGCAGCTCTCTGCCTGCGGTCGGGTCCCTCCGGGCTGGGCTGTTCTCACCCCTCACAGTGGGGCTGCCCGGAGCTGCTCTCACCTCTCGGGGTGGAAGCGGCGGCGCTGCAGGTGCCCTTCGTGGGGCGGCTGCGTGAGAACATCCAGGAGCCGACGCGCCCTTTGCTCGTGTGTTTCCCGGCTCTCGGTGCAGCCCGAGCTGGGTTTCCCGGGATGAGCGGGGTGCCCCATCCTGTCCGTGGGGGAAGGCCGCTGGCCGGCAGGCGGGTATGGAGCTTCTCACCTTTGTGCTGTTCTTCCAGGTACAAGACGGGCAAGAATAAGTGGTTCTTCCAGAAGCTGCGATTCTAAAGGTGTAACGAGGTTGCATCAATAAAAGTTTATTAAAAACCATTTTGTTTAGTTGGATTCAGAGAGGAGCAGCGCTGGGCCCCTGCCCTGGGCTCTTGGCCGCTCTTGCTCTGGGCGAGTGGGGGGCGGGTGGGTTGAAGGGGCCTCGCCGGGGCTTGTCCCCAGCTGCTCGTGCTCTGCCGCGGGACCAGGGCCGCCCTGTCCCTTCCCGCCTGCCCCGGGTCGTTCCTGCTCCTGCCCCAAATCCCAGCGGGGGCACCCGGGAGAGCAGGGAGTGGGAGGGGGCGGCCTGAGGGTTCACTGCGGGTCTCGAGGTTTTGGCCACCCCAAGCGGGGAGAAGGGGGTTCTGTGGCGGGCGGTGGCGTCCCTGCGGGGCATGAGCCGAAAGAGCGGATTTTCGGTCAGCACCGTCCGCGGGCTGGGCGGGGCCGGGCTGCGGAAGGGGAAAGCGAAAGCGAGGAACGGGAGGAGCAGCGGGGCCGCGCGGGCAGCGGGGAGGCGGCAGCGGCGCTCGGCCCGGTTCTCCCGGCCCCCGGCCCGGCTCTCCCGGCGCTCAGCCCGGTTCTCCCGGCCCCCCGGCCCCCGGCCCGGCTCTCAGCCCGGTTCTCCCGGCGTTCACGGCTCCCGGCCCGGCTCCCTCGCTGCCGCCGGCGCCTCGGCGATGGATTCGGCGGAGGTGAGGGGCCGGGGGGCGGCGGGGGGCAGCGGGGGCTCGGCGCAGCGGGGCTCAGCACCGCTCCTGCCTTCAGGACCCCTTCATCCAGCTGCTCCGCGACTGCGGCCCGCAGAGGGGCGGCCCGGAGGGGACCCCCCCGGAGGGGACCCCCGAGCGAGTCCGGTGGGAGATCGAGCGTTGCAAGGTGAGTCCCTGGACGGGGGTCGGGGCCGATCCGCACGCCCCGGGGCCCCCCGGCCGGGCGCGCTGTGAGCCGGCGGCTCGGGGGACGGGAGCGGCGGAGGGGGGTGTCCCGCGGTTGAGAGCCCGGCCCGGGGCCTGGGAGCAGCCCGGGGGAGCGGCCCGGGCCGGCGGGGTCCCGCTGTCTGACGGTGCCTCTCCCAGGAGCTTTGTAGTGCTCTGGAGCAGGAGAACGTGCAGCTCCTGGCGGCCCAGGAAGCCGTAGAGCAGAGGACACAAGAGCTGAGGAAAGAGGGAGACCTGCTTTATGAAAACGTTGAACAACAGATGTCTTCAAGCAGAGATGAAGAGACGTCCTGCCAGGTTGGTGGCCGGAGGGCTCGTCCTGGCTCGGAAAGTGGCAGCAGGTGGGGGCTGCACCCTCGGCTCCGTGCGCCGGGGGGCTTCGCGCTGGAGCCAGCACGGGTTTCACGTTGGGCCTGTGCCGAGAAGTGAGATAGTGCTGGGCGGTGGGGCCAGGGCCAGGGCAGGCTGTGGGCGGCCAAGAGCAAACCGGCGCGGGTGGAGCCGTGTCCACATCAGTGCTGTGCTTAAACCGGAGAGCGGGCCGCAGCCCCTCACATCCTGGCACTTCCCTCACTGCCCCTTCGGCCTTTCCTTCCAGTTGGACATTTTTGCAGCAAAGGCGGAGAAGAACAGACTGGAGCAGGAGAAGCAGGTGCTGAAAGAGAAGCTGGAAGAAGTGAAGAAGAGGATCCTCTGTGAGGATCCAGTGACGGTAACAGTGTGTGTGGGTGCTGCTGCTGCTGGAGAGGCTGCGGGCGAACGCAGCTGGGTGCTGGGTGACGACCAGCAGAGCTCCTGCTAGCGGGTGGCTCCTCTGCCAGGGCCAGAAGCTCCAGTCATGGCTTTGGGACTCCAGGCACAGCCAGACCCTAGGAGAGACTCTGCTGAGGCTCTCCAGCTGTTCATTTTGAGCCATGAGCTCGTTTCTGTGAATTGTCAGGGACAGGCCATGTGCAGGGTCCAGTCTCCTCCAGGTGCTGTCTGTGTACTCAAACCTAGATGCTGCCCACCTTGCCAGAGAAGAAAATGGTGTTTAAGGGAGTTGTGACAAACAGGGAGGACATAAACAAGCTGATGCTCACCCCGCTGATCCGCTACCCTCTGCCGGGGGGCTCAGCTCTCATCACCTTTGAGAAGGCAGAGGGTAAGGGCGAGAAAGCACTGCCACAGCTGCTGTCATGGTTGGGCAGCTCTGGGGCCTGCCCTGCCTCCCCTCCCCGCGGGGCTCGCTCTGCCCCTCTGCAGCATCCTGCAGGGTTATGCCCCCTCCCCAGCGCATCGGCTGCCCCGCACCCTGTCCCGCGTGGGGCTCGGGGCCAGCTGCCCGTCCCCGTGCTGGGGGCTCTCCCTGCTTGCAGTGGCCCAGAGGATCATAGCGGCCAAGGAGCACGTGGTGGAGCTGAGCTACGGGGAGGAGCTGGAGGAGCTGGACCGGTGCAGGGTGCGCGTCCGGGCAGCGCCGGTGGATGTGCTGCTGCCGTCTGCCCTGGAGGTGGGTCCTGAGGCCCACGGCCCCCACCCCGCACCGCAGAGCTGCCCCCGGGACGCACCGGCTGCGCCGTGCCCCTGCCCAGGCTGGTCCCTGCCTGGCTCAGCGCGTTGGTGCTGCAGCCCCACGCTGCTCCCTGAGCTCTGACTGGCCTGTGCCCACAGATCAGGCTGACTCGCAGCACCAGGAGCATCCTGGTGTCTGACCTGCCAGGCCTGGACGTGCCCCAGGAGGCACTGCTGGACAAGCTGGAGCTCTTCTTCAGCAAGACGAAGAACGGGGGCGGCGAGGTGGAGAGCAGGGACTTCCTGGACAACACGGGCCAGGTGGTGCTGACCTTCGCGCAGGACGGAGGTGCGTGGGGGGTGTGCTGGGCTTGGGCCGCCAGAAAGGGGGGGCACAAGCCACCCCCAAGAGCTGGCGGAGTGGTGGCTGTGGGAGCGGGGAGAGCAGCGTGAGCCCGGGCTGTCCTGTCCCCCCCGGACCCTGCGGTGCAGGTGAGCTGTGCGGGGTCTGCGGGACATCGCGGCCCCTGGGGCGCAACGGGGCTGCTCAGGGCTTCCCTCTCCCGCTGCAGTGGCCGAGCCGCTCATCGAGAGAGGACACATGCAGGTGCTCATTGGGAAAGGAAAATACGACCTCAAAATATCGCCGTGTGTGACCGGGGACATCACGAGCCTGCAGGTGAGGGCGCGGCCCCGGTGCCACGCAGCACCCGCCCCCCCGGGGCGAGGCAGCCGGGCCGGGGCTCCCCGAGGCGGGTCCCCGAGCCCAGCAGCCCCCTGCCCGGCGAGAGCCCCGGGGGGGGCCTTCCCCGCGGCACCGGGCCCACCGCGCCCTCCCGCCTCTGCCCAGCTCCAGCCCTCCCGCTGCCCCAGCACCGTCCTGCTCTCGGGGATCCCGGACGTGCTGGCCGAGGAGCCCATGCGCGACGCCCTGGAGATCCACTTCCAGAAGAGCAGCCGCGGCGGGGGGGAGGTGGACGCGATCGCCTACGTGCCGGCGGGGCGGCAAGGGGTGGCCGTTTTCATGGAGGACGAGGGCTAGTGCCGGCCACCCCACCGGGCGCGGCGCGGATTAAAGCATCTGCGGGCAGCGGCGTGTCTGTCGTGATGGGGCGGCCGGGCCGGGCCGGGCCCTCCGGGGCGGCGGGGCGGGCCCTGGGCTCCGCGGCCGGGCCGGGCCGGGCTCTGCGCTCCGCGGCCGCCTGCGCCCCCCCGCGGCGCCGGGGGCGGGGCGGGCCCGGTTTCGCTTTCGTTTCCCGGCGGCGGGGCCGGGGCGCGGCGGGGCCTGTGCGGCGGGGCCCCGCGCGGGCATGGCGGGCCGCACGGTGCGGGTGCGCGGCCTCCCCGCAGACCTGCCCCCCGACAGGGTGGCCGACAAGCTGACCATCCACTTCCTGCGCTCCCGCAACGGCGGCGGCGAGATCGCCGAGGTGCGGGTGCTGCCGGCCGGCTCCGGGCCCTGCGCCCTCATCACCTTCGAGGCGCTGGAAGGTAACGGCCCCGGTCCCCGCCCGGCGGCCCCGGCCCCGCCGCGCCTCCGGCCGGGCTGACGGGTGCCCGGTGGCTGTTCCCCGCAGTGGCCCAGCGGGTCCTGAGGGCCGGGAGCCACGTGTTGTCCGTCGGGGGGAAGGAATACCCGCTGGAGGTGACGGCGCTCGCCGCGGAGCTCAGCCCCGATGAGGTAGCGAGGAGCGGGAGCCCCGGCCCGGGCCCGGCAAACGCGCTGGGGAAGGGAGACCTCGCTCTCTCTGTTAATCTTCGTTACACTTCGAGCAAATCCGGGTTGATTCAAATCAGGATTTTTTTTTTCCTGTGCTGATAACACAGGGACAGCCAGGCCAGCCGTGCGCTCAGCTCTCTGGTATTTGTGCTGGTCAAAGCAAGGAGAAATAGTCAGACTGGAGGGAAGGGGCGCTTTTCCCCAGCCCAGCTGGTGACACGGGGGATCCTGCTATTGCCTCTGCCCTGTCATCAGCGGGACACCGTGTCATCAGCTGGACACGCTCCTTCTCAGCAGAGCTTAGGAGACACTGGAGGG
The DNA here is from genome assembly GCF_965140245.1 of Athene noctua. NCBI lineage: Eukaryota > Metazoa > Chordata > Aves > Strigiformes > Strigidae > Athene > Athene noctua. The sequence continues at coordinate 353,231 of NC_134061.1, read as the reverse complement.
TTCCTGCCTCTTCTTGCAGTTTCAGGAGAGTATTGCAGCAGACACATCTCATGTTTTCAGGTCCGAGCACTGAAAACAAGGGCACGGGAGCCAGCCTGGCATTGCAGACCTTTCTGCAAGGCCCCGGTGCTGCCGCTGGAAGGGCTGCGGCCAAAGTTCTGGGAGAGCAAGAGGGCAACTGGGAGTGGATTTCTTGGGCTGTTTGCAGAGCCCCCAGCGTGTAGAAGTGGGGCTGCATCTCTGTGTGATTTTCCCTTTGCATTCCTTGTTTGCAGAAAGCTTTTAGGTATGTGTACCAGGTCTAAGAGTTGCTTGGGCTGGCTGGGTCTTTCAGCCCTGCCCGTGCTACGCTGCCATCTCGTTTGACAGCGGGATGCTGAGAGGGAGGCGGTGGGTCCGGTGGTCTCTTCTGTCGTAATGACGCAGGGGCTGTGGCCAATGTCAGGTGCATTTGCCTCCCCCCTGTGCTTGGAGGGGTGTTATTTTTGGTCCTTGTTCCCTCACTCCCTTGCTGTCTACTTGCAGATCTTCATACGCACTTGCATGGTAGTTGACTATAGCAAACTTCCTGCTGGCAAAACCCTCCTGAGGAACTTGCATAAAGGCTACAGCAACGTGCAGTTCAACTTCGACTCCAAGAGCACACACTGCATAGTCAAGGGGCCGTTCACTGAGCTGCAGGCCTTCAGCAGAGACCTGCTGGGCAGCCTGAACCTCAAGAGCCAAGGTGCTGGTGAGATCCTGCTGCCAGGATCCAGCCACGTGGCCAAAGAGACCAGAACACAGAGTCACCTGCGAGCGCCTGACCCCGCTGCGTCAGCGCAAGAGGCATCAAAGCTGCCAGACTGCAACCAGGTGTGTGAAACGGCACCTAAAGCCCCTTCACCTCGGGGCCCGGTGGATGGGGAAGCTCTGGAAGTCCTGGAGGACTTTTCCCTAGTGGTGGACTCGGATATTTACTTGTACATGCAGAGGTTCTGTGCCGCCGAGTACCAAGGTGTTCTACGCCAGCATCATGTGGACGTGGTGGATGTTAGCAGCGATGGCATCGCCATACTGTACCTGCAGCCACCTGCAGGTGTGTCTGGGGCCATGGATGCCCTGCCACAGGCCCGTCTGGCCCTGCAGCAGCTCTACCAGCAGCTGGAGGTGAGCTTGCGCAAGGAAAACATCACCAAGGAAGGACTGCATGTGGACAGTCAGGCACTCAGGGCTCTGACATGTGAGCTGCAGAAACTGTATCCCCAGTTGCTCTGCCATGAGGATGAGAAGCAGCTTTATCTCATTGGAAACCTCGTTGACGTGTCCCAGGCCAAGCAGTACCTTCAGGATTTCGGCACCAGAAGCAGTGCCACGCTCAGCAGCGACCTGCCCTCGCTCCCAGCGACCTCCCGCGCCGCAGAGGCTGCGCTGCACGAGCCCAGAGCGCTCCTGAACGCTTCAACCTCAAAGCTCAGCCCAGGCAAGCGGGAGCTGAAAGGTGAGCTCAAGCTGGCTGCCAGCTTCAGCGCTCTGAGGGCTGACAAGTCTCAGGCCAGCCAGGGCCTCTTGCAGAATCAGGATTCCCCACCGGCGGGACCGGCGCAGCTCTCTGCAGAACTCGAACTGAAGAGAGATGCTCTGGGTCCAAGTGACCCAGCAGTGCAGACGCAGCAGTTCCAGCCTCGTGTCTCTACAGGAGAGGTGGTTTTGGGGCCAGCAGTGGAGTCTCAGCAGAAGGACTCCAAAGAATGGGACCACGTGAAAGGAGGTGCCAGGCTGACACGACACAGGGCTCCGTCTCCTCCTGCGGGCAAAGGGAGCGGCACCTTGCAGCATCCTGGGGACTCTCAAGGCTCGGGTGCCATCAAGCACCATCCCCTCGCCAGCACATCTAGTGCCTTTGATGTGACAGGGACCTCCTCTGCTTTGGACTCTAAACCCTCTGGGCCCAGGCCCCTGCTGCGACGCTCCAACAGCTTCTCGCTGCCGAGGCCGACGGGAAGGGCCCAGCCCCAGGAGCCTGGCTGGGCCGGCGGCCGGGCGAGCGAAGAGATGAGCCTGGACTCCCTGCAGTGGTCTTACCTGAAGGATGTTTGCCGCGCTGCCATCGATGAACTGTGCAGGGACGGAGCTGTGCAGATCTCGGAGCATCGTAGCAGGGACTGCACGGTGCTGACACTATGGGCTGCGGACAGGAGCGAGCTTCTCCAGGCTAAGTGGAAGGTGGAAGCTCTTGTGCAGAAGTGTCCTGACCTCGTGTGTCAGAGTATGAGCTACTCGGAGCTCGCTGTCGATGGTCCCGATGACAGTGCCCTGAGCGAACTGTGTGGCCTTTTGCGAGGAAACTCCCTCCAGGTCGGACTCAGCAAAGACAAGTACAACCTGTATCTTGCCTGCCCCAAGGAGATGCTGCCAGGAGTGACTGAGGCCTTCCGCATCTTTTCTTCCAGGAGGCTCCGTGCCCTGAAGTCTTCATCCTTGTCTCCAGGGCAGGAGAGCATGGGGCACTCGAGTGTCATCCAGCCAAGCAGGAGCCAGGACACGGTTCTGGGTGCAGCCCTTCCCGACAGCCTGGAGTCCCTGCAGATGGGCCTGCAGCACCTCAGCGTTTCCAATGAAGCAGAGCACGCAGATGTGCTCAGGGCCTTCCAGCTGCCAGCGGCTGAGGAAGAGAGGCCCCCCAGTCCTTGGGGGTTCCAGCAGGCACTGGGGCAGCAGGAGGGCAATGGCCGTGTTGATTTTGGGGCTGTGCAAGGAGGAAGCAGCCTTCTGAGCCCAGGTGTAGTGGACAAGCCAAGTCCTGCTGGTCTGAGGGAGGCCCCAGAACAGCCGAAGACAAAACTGTCTGCAGGGGAGCTTGACATCGCACGGCTAAAGCAGGTTTTGCCAGACAGATTCCAGTTTGCGAGAGACAGGAGCAGAGGAGGGCACAACGAAGCGATGGGACGGCCGCGCTCGCCGGCGCCTGCCATGGACACTGCCCCTCTCTCCCTGCCCGCCTGGCTGTACCGGCCCGCGGCCCCCCGGGCACCTGCAGTGGAGCCCCGCGGCCCGGGAGCAGCCCCGCTGCCAGCGGGCAGGAGCAGCGGGCAGGAGGAGCCCGGCCCCCCGCCCCAGCAGGCGAGAGGCCCCAGCCCCGGGCAGAAGAGCAGCAGGAGCCCCCCGGGCCGCTGTGACGCCTGCCGGGGCTCAGGGGTGACCTGCCAGGCCCCCTGCGGCCACGCCTTGTGCAGGACATGTTTTGCCGCCGACAGCCCGCAGCCAGCCTGCTGCAGGGCGGCCCCGAGCTGCGGGATCGCGGGGACTTTCAGGGTCTCCTCCTGGTCCCAGAGTCTGCCTGGCTACTATCGAGACCCAACGCTCCAGGTTTCCTACGTCATCCCTGATGGGGTGCAAGGGGTAGGTACCCACACTGGGGGCTTCCCTGTCCCGCTCAGGACCTGCGCCGGGTCCTGTCAGCGTGGATGGGGCGGGGAGGGCAGCTACAGCCCCGTGGCCCACGTGCAAAGCAGTGGAGGTGTTGGCCCATGCGGAAGGCAAAAATCTCCACGCCAGGCTTGGGAGCAGCTTGCTGCTTTTGCAGTGTGACCTCTGTCTTCAGCTCCAAGTGACTGGCAGAGCCCATGGGGGCCGCAGTCATGGGCTGGACAGAACCTCAGAAGCCAGCTCTCAGGTGGTTGTTTAAAATGCTTTTTTCCTGTTCTAAGGTTGGTGATCCCCACCCAGGACAGCCTTACAAAGGGGGAAATTTTTATGCCTTCCTGCCTGACAACAGGGAAGGGCGGAAGACGGCATTGCTGCTGAAGAAAGCATTTGAGCACGGGCTGACATTCCAGATAAAGTCCTGCAATGGAGAGGAAAGAGTGACATGGGGCCTTATCCCCCACAAAACCTCCTGGGATGGAGGCAAAGCCAGGTATGGCCCAGCTTGTCCCAAGCTTCTAGGCATGGGGGGGGTTTTTAGCAATGGGAGGAGGAGAACCGTGGGCTCAACAAATCCTGCACGGGCTCTGCCAGGCTCCCACAACGGCAGAGCTGGTGCCTCCCTTTGCTCGGCTCGGGGCAGCTGTGGCGTGGCAGCCCAGCGCTGGCACCCTCCAGCCCGTCCCACACCAGGGACAGGAATTCCGGGCCCTGTCACCTCCAGCTGTCCTGGCACTGCCCCTGACAGGCTCTGCCGCCAGCCCCGGGCACCGGCTGTGCCTGCGAGCAGCAGCAGGTCCCCGGGAGCGGCACTTCCACCCTCAGCCCCCGGTGAAGGGATGGGGTGAAAATAAACGGCTGCTCCCCTCAGCGGTTCCAGCCCCCCGGCAGGGTTTACACCGCTCCCCTCTGCCCCCAGGAGCGGCTATCCGGACGCCCAGTACCTGCGCGAGGTTTGCACGGTGCTGAAGAGCCTGGGCATCGCCTGAGCCTCCCGCCACGGCCCCGCCTTCGCTTCGCCTTCCTTTCCAGCTGGCAAAACGGCAGCTTAGCGCAGACGGCTCGGGAAAAAGCAGGTGTTTGTCCGAGGAGCTCCCATGTCCCCATAGGCAGCCAGAAATCTGCGCGCTAGTGACAGCAGCAACCTCCGTCCCCACCCCCTGCCAGCCTCAGCATAGATCAGAGCTTCCCTGACCCTCCAGCTCCTCTGGCCGCGGGGCCTCGCCAGCTTGTGCCAGCACCAGCTCCAGGCTGAGCCCAGCCTAGCTGTCTGCGGCACAACCCACACCCAGGCAGGAGCCCGCCTGTAGCCCAGCTCATCCCCCACCAGCCACTGCAGGCAGGTTCCAGCTCAGCCAGAGCCTGGGCCGGAGCCGAGCTGTGCCTGAACTCAGCTCCTCACTCAGACAGACGGACCCCGGCTGCAGCCCCTCCCCAGCACCTGCTCGGGGCCAGCAGGCAACCGCTGCTCTCTGGGGAGAGCATTAGTGGCCCAAGACAGCTGCCTCTCCGAGAAGGTACAGGCAGGGACAGTCTCAAAGGGGAGAAACACAAATAAACAAGATTTGTTCCTGCATTTCTAGTCGTGGTTGTTCACACCTTGTCCTTCCATTACCCCAGGCCCCCATTTCAGTCTCAACTGCCTACAGAGACACCCCAGACAGAGAGTAAGTGCAGAGGCCAGCTAAGGGGTTTACAAACAAAATTCACCATCCCTGCCCTCCAGAACAGGGCAGTGGAAGTTCAAGTGCACTCGAGGCAACAGTTAACAGTTGGCCTTGAGAGCAGAGCACCCTCTCACCCTGTGAGAGTTAGCATTTATAAACTGAGCCTGTCCACCCACCGACTGCCTAGAGAAGCAGTAAAAGCACCCCAGAGGCTGAGCTACAGGCAGAGGGGATCATTCCAACAGAAGAGTGAGCAGCCAATCACTGAGGGTTTTGTTATGCTTTTAATTAACATTGGAAACACATAAGGCATATGGTAACATTAGACAGAGGAGCATTACACATTATAGTCATGTAAACAGCATTGGCACATTTGCTTTCTGTCCAACTTGGTTACACGCACAAAGCAGAATATATTTTTTAAACAAAGGCTTTCCATGTGTCTGTAGGATGAGCATCACTCGTATCACGCATCAGCAAATCGACACGACTCAGACAGCACAGACCAGACCGTATGTGCGAGGGGCTCACGCATTTCACATCACTACTTGCCCCTTGAGCTTTGCCATCACCAGGGCTTGGCACGCTGGAGCCGAGATCAGGCAAAGAGTGGTTTTACACCTCTGATAGCAGCTGTAAGTGGGCCAGGATCCTGCACCAGTTAAAGCCTGAGGCCCACGGTGCTTCTTACTTCTCCCTGGTCAATGAACTCTGGTTTAATACAGGTGTCTGAAATGCAACGTCCGGCTGAACCCCTTCCCCGCCTCGGGGCATGGGGCAGAGGCCATGCTCCTCTGCAGGAGCTGGGGCTGCTTCCACTCCCCTCCCCTCCCGCAGTTCCTCAGCATGCGACGCAAGCCAGCTCGAGAGAAACCAGAGTGAAAAGCGTGACAAAAGCTGCCTGGTGACAGCAAAGGAGTCGCATCTTGCTCAGGCCCTGCAGTACCAGCCTGGGAAGGCGACGGCAGGAGCGGCCCTGGCCCAGGCCCCCCGCGCTGAGCGGCCCCTGGCAGCGGGCAGGGCCAGGGCCACCTCACGCTTCCCCCTGGGACTCTGCACGGCACAACCTTCGGGTCGGACAATCAATAAAATAAACATTAAATTGCACTCACAGCTGGAACGGCACAGGCACCTCTCACTTCCTCAACAGCACGACTTCACCCTAAACAGTTAAGCAACATTGAGTGGAATGATTTTTATCCTGGGGTTTTTGTTTGTTCTCTGCTTTGGTCCTTAGTATACAAACCTGCTGGTTAATATTGAATTAAGACACTTGAAAGTTGTTTTACATTGGTTCTATACTTATTGGCCCATAAAATGTTCGTCCATTAAAAAAAAAAAAAGGTAGAACAACAAAACCAGAAAACAACCAACCACAATCGCCCAGAGCAGAGCACTGATCAGCAAGGCAGTGGAGAGCAAAGTTATGTTTAATCTTGGTCTTTCTGTAGAAAACATTGTTGCTACCAAGGAACATAAACCAGTCAGCGCTAAACTCTAACAGAGCGTCACCGCTCAGTGCTCCTGCCCCGATCGGGGCTTCAGGAAGTCGTAGGCAGATACACGAGCAGCTTCCCGAAGAGTCAGGAGCTGGGATTATTCCCCAAGAGCCAAGGGGGGGGCAGCAGGTGAAGCCTCACTCGAGGACTAGCCGGCACCCAAGAGCTGCCCTGTGGGAGACGAGGACCGGAGGGCCCAGAGCGGCTGGGACAGCCCCCGAGAGGCTGCACTGAGGGACAGGGAGCGTCTCCGCCAGCGAGTCAACTACACCAGTGGGATCACAGAGCAGAGCTGGCAGGAGTCGTAACATGTTTTTGGCAATACTTAGAAAGGCCAGAATGGAAAAGGCTCCAGTGACTTCCTAGTCCTTACAGGCATGTGGAAGAAGGCACTGAGATGCTGTTTTCCGTGGCGTGGTGCGGGGCAGCAGGTCGGGGGGTACCACGGGAAGCTGCGAGGCTCCCGCCCCCCCACCCTGCTGCGCCGCGAGACACCGACCGCGGGCGCCCGGGAGCCAGGGCCCCACGTAAGGCACTGAGCACGTGCCTGGCCGGGCAGGGCAAGGAGGGGAGGGCACTGCGAAGCACAGCGCGAGAGCTTTCCCCTCTACAAGAGTGCAGAACCTGACGATGCGCAGGGCTGTGCCGGTGAGCACGCTGCTCTTTCATCAAGGTGAAGTCCAGTTTCTCAGAGGAACGGGTCCAGACTTCCCATTTCAGCAATTTTAGACAGTCCTTCTGTTGTCAGACCTGGTAAGGCAGCATTAGACACTGTTGGATTTAATCTAAATTAGCACGACAGGGCAGGTTGAAAGGAGAAGCAGCAAGATTTTGGATTCAGAAAGGTTAAAAGTTGTGCTTGTGAGTTTTATCAGACCATGTTTATGAAGTTCACGTATCAAGTGCGAGAGATGGACTGAAAAGGATCTGTCAGGGCTCCAGCCCTCCTCTGAGCTCGCAGGGAAGGGGGTGTCTTGGTGCTTAGAGGCAGCCAGGACCAGCGCCGCAGAGGCCGTGCCTACGCGCTGCGGAAAGGCGCAGGGCTGGGCACGGAGCCCAGGCACAAGCCACACCGAGACAGGGCCCGGCGGGAGGCTGGAGCTGGCAGGGAAAGGGGCCCCACTCTGCCCAGCACAGGGGTCCTCAGCTCCGCGCTTGGCTGCTCGGAGCCAAGGGGCCTCATGCGGGGCCCTTGGCCCAGCCAGCGCCTTCCCTCCCCGGGCAGGCTCAGCACCGCTCCTGGGAGAGGGCGCTGCTCCTGGAGCCCGAGCCCTTCCACAGCGGCGGCTCTTCTTGGCGCCCTCTCGTTTACCTTTTCAAATCCAAAATGAAGCTTAAAAGCCTGCAGCACCTACAGTCCGTGACAAAGCAAGCACAAACAGCACCACAGTCGCCCAGGGCTGAACACAGGGTCCAGCAGGAAGCGGGGGCACCACCAGGGCGTTGAGTGCTCACAGAACGAGGCTTGGGTCTGGCACAGCCATGTTTCCAGATGCAAGGAAGAAAAGAGGAAGAGAAACCGAGTTCTGGTCTGGGAGGAGCCCCCCAGGCAGCTCCTAAACCCTCGGTGCTGGAAGAGAGCCCAAGGTCCCAAGACTTGTAGTATCAGGGGAAGAAGAGTCGAGCCCTACGGCAGCACTGAGCCAGGAGGCGAGAGCTGGTTTGAGGGGGGACGTGACGCGCTAGCTAGAAGAGAAGGGAACGCAAAATTTGAACTGCTCAAGACACCCAGGCCAAGGGGCTTGACAGAGAGCTGGGCAGTTCACCCCCTCTAGCAGTACGGCAGCGTTACCGAGCGGCCACGGAAGCAGGCTCACAGGACTGATTCTTGCAAGTTCCTTCCCAAACCGCAACACCTCCCCAGCGCAAAGGGCACAGCACAAAGCAAGCAGTAACGGGGGCTTATTTTGTTCCCATCTTGCTGGCGTCCAATTCAACACTGCAGCCCTTGGAAATACAAACACGAGGGTGAAGTTTAGCCTTAACAATACCAGCTTGAAGCCCAACCATAATAAAGCACAGAGCCAACATCAATTGTTCCAGTCGTTTGAGACACAGTTGAGTCCTTATGGTCTCTAAAAGTCAGACACGGTTTAGATCTCCCTACAGAGTTTGGAATCAGAAAATGGACAAGGTCAAGTTACCCAACTGAAACTTTTCTTCTGTGTTCAGTCACAGCCCAGCCCTTCAGGTTATTTGTCGGCTGCACAGAGAAGTGACTGCAAATTAAGTGCAATATGCCATAGGCTCCAAAATGCCAGGCTGGTTATTTACAAGGCAAAGACAACGTGACCTATTACTATCTGACTGGTGTTAGAGGCCAAAGAAAGCAGAGGCGAGGGCGCGGGGTGCTCAGCGTAAGCAGAAGCGTCGCCTGCGGTAGGATTAAACTAGGCCAGCCATGCTTCTCCTCTGGCTGTTGAGGAAACGTCCTCAGTTTGGCTCATTCTCCTGCTGAATGAGCTTCTCAAAGGTGACAGTACAAACGCTTCAGCAGGGCTCACTGTGGAGATACTGGGCAGCTGATACAGGATGTCACATCTTGACTTTACAGTGACAGGCTACGCAGTTGTTAATCACCAACTGCCTGGAAGCTTCAGCTGCGCTGCCAGAGAAAAATAAGGTTAGTTTGGAAATTCAGTAGAGAAACAAGTGATTAGAAAGGCATACAAAATAAACAGGCTTCAAAACAGAGAGCTAGGGCAGGAGGCATATCTGGCAAAGGGTCAGTCACAACGACAGCATGCAAACCTCATCTGAACTTTAACCACGGTGTTCTTGCACTGGTGAAGATGGAAGCTACTGATCTGTCCATTTCCAGGTCCCAAAGAGATCAGGGAGTTAAACCATGAATTCACAATCTGCACACATATCTTCTTCTTCTTAGTTCTCTTCTTTTTTGGATTCTTCCTTGGGTGCCTCAGGAACCAGGATGACCTTTCCAACATTCTTCTTCTCTTGCATCTGCTTCATGGCATCTGCCACCTGGAAGGAACAGGAGTCTGGTGAGACCCAGACCCCCAGGCAGTGCAGTCCTGCCCCTCCCAGGCCCTCACTCCCCCAGACTGGTCCAAGGGCCACCCAGGAGGCAGCTTTCCTGCAGTCCAAGCAAGTGCGAAGCATTCTGGTGCCTCTGCACAGACCCATTTTGGACAGAGTTGGGCAGCTACTCTGGCCTGCCCCGGAAACTGTCCTCAAGAATTCCCAGAGACCAACCGTCCCACATGCAGGGACACTGCTGTGCAAGCCACGGAGGAGCGAAGCGTGTGTCACCTCCTCTCCTAACAGGGGAGCACTGCAGAAACCTGGCTGACAGCTGGGACAACGTTTCTGCTATCTACACGACCCCAGAACAACACATGTCCAGACTTTTTTAAGCAAAACAGCACCTGAGCCAGGCCTGGAATCTTCCTTAAGCTTTTGCATCGTCCTAGTTCTCAGGTACTAACACCGAGGGATCGTTACAAAGTCCTTTGCTCCCCAAGTCCTACCCCAGCAAAGGATTCCCAAGGAAAGAACCTGACTCTGCCTGGACACACAGAAGCAACAACACTGAGCACAGCAGAGCTGCCCCCTTCCAACATCCTCATTCTGCTTCGCTGCCTGGGCTCTTTCTCTCCTGGAAGGGCAGCAGCAGCCTCCCCAGCTGTCTGGTTAGTCACGGGGTGCAGACTCGGGGCAGTCACCCGTCCATAACCAGCCCCTCCACGGGCTGCTGCTGCCCACAGAGCACCTGCCCCGTTCCTCAGGGACACTGTCTGGCATCGCCAGCTCTGTGCACTGGAGCAGAAGAACCCAGCCACTTTACTCCCCCTTAATATCTTAAAAGAAAAGAGGCACTGAATGCCTCCGAACAGATGGTTATTAAACATTCGCAACAGCTCAGCCCCCGTGAACAAGGTGCTCACACTGAGCCAGAGCTCGCTGTGCAGATAACAATTGCCTAGTAATTTCTGAGTGCTGCCAGCCTCTATGTTAGCTCAGACTCACCTGATCAAAGGGCCACACAGAGTCTATTTTGGGCTTGATCTTGCCTTGACTGTACAGGTTAACCAGCTTGGCTACAACACCTCCGACAAGCTCAAATTCTTCATCCATGTATCCAAGGTGGTAGCCACACACAGCCTTGTTATGGTGTAGGAGCTGCAAGGCACTGATGCTGAACTGGTTCCACCAGGTTTTAGCCATAGCCACGAGGTTCTTCTTCTGCCCAGTGAGCAGGTTGGCTACCCCTAAAAGGAAAGCAAGCCACAGATGAGCTGGAATCAACACAACAGGAGAGGCAGCGGGTGTCCAACGTGACAGCCCAGACAACACGCAAGGGAATGGCCGCTCACAGTGACCGAGGACAGAGGAGGGAACTGGACCACATCAGGATCTGCCCAGTCGACCTTCAGCAGGAAGGTACCTGCCTCGCCCTCAAGACACGCGGAATTTGGATTATCACACCCATATACTGCAAAAATACGGAACAACTCCTCTCTCAGGAGGGCAGCAGCAGTGCAGCGAGACTGGAGGGCTGGCAGGGGCAAGGGGGGGTTAACAGGTCCGGCCCAGGGCGGCCGGCAGGAGAGCACTGCCCTTCCCCTAGACCCCGCTCGCCACGCGGGACCACAGCAGCAGCAGCACACTGGTGCGAGGATCTGGAATCCCACTGGGGGCTGTGTGAGGGCTTTGTCTACGGGACAAAATCACAGTGTTTCAGGGCTGGGGAATGAAGAGATAAGTATTCAGTAGCCTCAAACCTCATCACCCACACATCCTCTAGAAGAAAAGCAAGGCTCTATTAGTGCTGTGCATTAAGTCAGCCTGGACAAAGCAGCTGTGCCAGCGTTCCTCTGTGAGGACATTCCAGCTTCCTCTGCAGGCACCAGCTCATACTGGGAGAGATCTTGTGGTGGGAAGGAAGAGCCTTGGAGCCCCTGACCAGAGCTCCTGGGACATGGCACAAATCTCACTGCCCTCAGTGCCTCACCCAGGCAACATATCCTAAAGACCTTCATGAAGCAGCAGAACTGCAACACAAGCAGCAACCAGCGACAGCGATGCTCCCGCAGGCGGAGCGTTGTCGTGCGGCTCCTTGCCCGCCCGCGGTCACACGGTCCCTCCTGCGCCAGAGCTGGGCACGCAGCTCACACTCACTGCGGCTCACACTCACCATACATGATGAGTTTGCCCATTGGCTTCAACAGGTTAAACGCTTTGGACGTATCAGATCCTCCCAGGGGGTCCAGGACAATGTCAACACCTAGAGGGAATTGAAAGGAACGAGAAGTGTCTTTGCACCTGAAGGAAATGCAGGACAGCTGTAGAAGTCCTCCACCACACGGTACCTTTGGGAGAGATTTTCCGGACCTCCTCCGCATAATCCATCGTTCTGTAGTCAATAGGGTGAGCGACCCCACTCTCCTTGAGTGAATCATGCTTGGAGGCAGATGCTGTGCCAAAAATGGTGACATTCTCTACGGTCTTGCACAGCTGGATGGCAGCAGTTCCCACACCACCTGAAAGCCAGCAGGGAGAAAGACTGGGAAGCAAACAGCCCCAGCAGTCAGAAAAACCCCTGCTTAGGTAAATTATCCCTGCCTGTGCCAGGTGCACAGCGCCGGGAGGGGCTGGAACAACGGCTCTGCCTGAGGCAGGCTGATGCCTGTGACACGCTGCGGGAGACCGAGCCCAGCTGCTGGGAAATGGCTCAGCGCTCGCCAGCGCCCGGGCCCGCGCGAGGGCCGCATCGCAGGCAGGCCCCATCAGCAGGGCTCCGACTGCTTCCGCAGCTGTGCCACCCCCCAGAACCTGGATGGTGAGGCCAGGAGTCTCAGCACAGGCTGGCAAGAAGTGTTTACCTGCAGCCATGTGGATGAGGACGCTCTGGTTGGGTCTCAGGTTTCCAAAGTCAAACAGGATCATGTAGGCAGTGATGTAGTTGACAAGAAGAGCAGCCGCTTCCTCAAAGCTCATCCCCTCGGGCATCAGGAAAGTCTGACTGGCCGGCACATTCACCACCTCTTGCCAGAGCCCTGACCTCGCCAGGACCATGACCTTATCGCCAACCTAAATCAAAGTGAGGACAAGGCGCTCTGGCACAAGCTGCAGGCTAGCAGTGGGGTCCCCCCACCCGCGTATGCCAGGGCCCGGCACGCGCTGTGCTCCGCAGGGACCACGGCGGCATCGGGCAAACCGCTCCGCAGAGCCTCTTGTCACGGCCTGGCCCACGCCGGGAGCCTCGGGGGGGCCCGACTGCCGGCTGCCCCCCGACTGCCCGCTGCCCAGACCAGCGGAGCCCCGGCGAGGCCGGAGCCGTGTTCTGCCTACCCTGCCCAGGCCGGGAGCAGGGTCTGAACACCGGGACGTACCGCTGCCTCTTGCAGGGACCGTTCTGCCAACGGCAGGAGGCCTGGGGCTTAACGGGATCAGCCCTGGAAACAGCACGACCTGCCTTAGGAAAACCTCCCAGGTCTAAGCCTCAGGCCTAGAGTCTGAGGCGTACCCCAAAATCTGCTCTTATTCCACTGGGCAAGAAACATCCACTTGCTGTGCGACGGGAGGGAGGCGGCAGAGCCCGAAGCACTGTCAGCAGCAGCAGAGAAGAGGCAGCGCCAGGGCCCCTCTGCTCCCCTCTGCGGGTTTGGCATTTACACGTGAATAAACCAGGACGTTCTCCTGGAGGGGGGATTCATCCCTGACACACTCGGGTTTTTCAGGGCGCTTTGTTTTGGTACTTGTGCACCCAAGAATCATCTTAAAGCACCATAACTGCAACAGCCCTAAAACCCAAAGGTCCGAGACACGCAGAGCCAACTCCTCTGTCGCCCAAGTTGCCAGAAAAGCTGCAGCCGCAGCCCCAACAGCGAGAGCAGCGACGCCGCCCGCGCCCCACCTCGGCACCCCCGGACGGCTCCCGACACCCCGCGGAGCCGCTGCCTCCCGCTCGCCGGGGCCGAGGGGACAGGACAGCCCCGGCCGACACCCCCAGCGCCGCCTCCAACGGGCGGATTCTGTAGGTTAAGAACACCCGGCGGCCTCAAGGGCCGCGACCGCTTCCAGCCGCCCCCCGGCACGGACCCCGGCGGCCGCGGCCCTCGGGAGGGCGGGCGGGACGGGCCGGACACGTCCTGCCCAGGCGGCCCCTTTGTCAGGGGCTTTGTCCGGGGCCCGGCGGGCGGCCCCGGGCAGCGACTCCCGTCCGAGGGACGGGGCAGCGGCTGCCGGCACCGGGCCCGACGGGGCGGCGGCGCCCGGGCGGGGCCGCACCTGCTGGGCGGCGGGGCGGGGCCACCGCAGTGCGGCGGGGCCGGGCCGTACCGGGCCGTTCCGAGCCGTACCGGGCCGTGCCGTTCCGAGCCGGGCCCGGCCGCACCGGGCCGTACCGCACCGGGCCGCCCCTCACCTGCCGGTCGCGGACGCCGTCGCCGAGGGCGCGCACGGTGCCGGCGCACTCCATGCCGGGGCAGACGGGCGGCGGCGGCAGCCGGTCGTACAGGCCCTGCCGCGCCATCAGGTCGGCGAAGTTGAGCCCGCAGGCGCGGACGAGCACCGAGACCTCCCCGGGCCGGGGGCCGCCGCCGCGCCGCGCCTGCACCTTCACCTTCTCGTACCCGCCGAAGCCCGTCAGCACCAGCGCCCGGTGCTCGGGCGGCTCGGGGCCGGGGCCCTGCTCGGGGGCGGCGGCGGCCGGGGCCGGCTCGGCGGACATGGCGGAGCGGAGCGGAGCGGCGGGAGCGGCTGCAGGCGCGGGGCGGCGGCGGGCGGGGAAAAGCCGGGGCGGGGCGGGGGCGGGGGCGGGGCGGGGCGGGGCGGGGCCGGTCGCCGTCCCCGCGCGGCGGCGGCCGCTGCGCAGCCCCGGGCCCGGGGGGCGGGAGGGGGCGGCGGGGTCCGCACAGCCCCGCACAGCGCCGCCGGGACGCGCGGAGCCGCGGCAGCCCGGGCGTTACCGAACGGACCCTCCCGGGGCCGCCGCCCTCGGCCCCGCCGCTGCGGCTGCAGCTTCGCCAGGCGGCCGCCCCGGCCCGCGCGTTCCGGCTCTGACCCCGCGCCGCCTTTCCTTCTTTCTTTCCCTTTTGTTTTTTTTTGCTAAACGATTCCTTTCAGGCAAACGAAGTGCTCGCGTCTGTTCGTTCGCAACGGCTGTTTCGCCGGAGTGTCGCCGCGCTGTTACTGCCGCAACTCATTGCGCAACCGCCGCCCCTCCGGGAGGTTTCAGGGCCGTCCCGGTGCGGTGGCCGCAGGCAGCGGAGCCGAGGCGCGGGCTGGCTCACGGCCCGGGGAGAGGAGGGGAGAGCCCTGGGCCCGGGACTGAACACACGGAACGGGCGTGCGCAGAGGGACGGGCGGGTCCAGCCTCGCCTCCTGCCCGAGGCCTGTGCCAGCCCGACGCCGCCCTGGCCCTGCGTCCGCTCTCGGCATGTGCCCAGCTCCCCGCATCGCTCCCGCCGTGAGGCTGCGGGCCCGGGGCAGCTCCGGGCGGCCCCACCGCTCGGCCACCGCTCAGCCACCGCTCGGCCACCGCTCAGCCACCACGCCCCCGTCCCTGAGCACCCGCAGCCGGGCAGGGTCACTGCTTGGGCACACAAGGCCCCTGAGAAGAAGAACATCCACCCCCAAAAGAAAGCAAAGATCACCTGAAGGATAATCAAAACACCAACTGGGGAAATTTCTGGGCTGCCCCAGTGCTCAAAACTCCCAGGCCAAGCCGAACCTGGCCCACCGCCACTGCGGGCGGGCCCTCGAGTGCTGCTGACAGCGTCTGATGTCAGCTCTGGCCGCGCCTCAGCAATCCCCGGCGTCTCCAGGGCTCTGCAGTCCCGCTCCTCACGCGAGGGCAGCCCCCGGGCCAGCACGAACGCGGCCTTGTCCCGCGCCCCGGGCCGGGGCCGCGCAGGAAGCGGCGCACAAAGGCGGGAAAGCAGCCAGGAGGGCAGCGGCCGGGGCGGGCTGCAGAGCGTCTGCCTCTGCAGCGCGGCACGTTTACGGGTGTCTGGACGGCTGCAGAGGGAGCGAGCAGGAGGCTCATGTCTGGCTGCGTGGCAGGACGCGGCCTGCCTTGGACAGTTACTCTGCGCCTTTGCTGTGGCTCAGCTCTAAGAAATAGAGATGTGCCTTCCTGATGGCTGGGCGTCTCCCACACCCAGAATTAGGAAGAAGCAGTCAAAGCATAATTCTCCGTCTCCTAGTGCTCTTTGAGGAGCTTTCCCAGCATTTGTCCTTTGAGTGAGTGATTTTCACCGTTGTCAGGGCTCCTGTGGTGGATGAAATGTGCTGGCCGGGAGGGAGCTCCTGTAGACACCTGAGGTAAGGGGATGACTCCCAAAGGCTCAGAAAGGGGGAGATGAAGGCAGTGGGGTTTGGGAGTCAGATTCCTCTTCTGCTGGACTTCCCCTCCCCGGCTGCGTGCAGCTCTGAAGCAGATGAGGCAGGGTTTGTGCAGTGGCAGGTCTGTTTGATTTGGCAGGCTGCTCCCGCTGCCTTTGTCTCCTTTGTGCTCCCGAGTCAACCTCTCCTTACCCGCTCAGTTCCGTAACACTTTCCCTGCAAATTTTACTTTCCCCACCCAGCTCGGTTTGTGCTCTGCTGTGGCAGTTTTTCCGCGGTGTTTAAGCTGCAGGTTTCAGAGGGATGGTTCTGCCGGAGCGTGGCTGCGGGTGAAGTGCGGCCATTTGCGGGAGCGGGCGGAGGCGCTGCTGTGGGGGCCGGGGCCGGGCACTGGCAGTTCTGCATCCCCGGCACTGCAGAGCGGCTGGCGGCCGCTCCCGGGGATGGGACACTGGCGTGGGCTAGCAAGGGCGAGCGTTAGCCAGAGAAAACAACAAGTTTTCCCAGTGGAGTTGGCGCTCACTCCTCCAGCCCATTTTCACGAGGTTCCCAAATGGGAGCAGCACGCTGGGGCCTCCTGAGCAGCGCCGGCCTGTGATTCACAGCCAGGGGCCGGCACAGGCCACTGCGGAGACTGTTCTGATTCTCTCTCTCCTGGACTCTCGGCTTTCCAACAGCCCTGCTCCTCATCCTGAGCTCCCTGCCTGCTTTTTCACAGCCTCCAGCTGCTCCCTCAGAGCCCCTGCCAGGGCGTGAGGAGGATGTGCCCGCAGCAGGAGCCCTGCCAGCATGCCCTGCCCGGTGCTTTGTTCCACCTCCCTTTATTTTCACACAGGGCTCTGACAGCCCCTCTGCTCTGCTCTCAAGGACACGGAACAATGAACAGGCAGGAGATAAGAAGGCCTGGCAGCGGTTTGCTGGTCCGCAGTTGGCTGCCTGTGGGAGCTCAGCCTTGGCCGCAGGGCTCACTCAGGATGTGCCCTGGGAGGGCCAGGTCCACAGAACCTTCCCTTGCCCTGCGAGGCTGCCTGAGACCCCGCTGGGGCCGGAGGCCGACTGCCCGTCCTGGGGCATCTCCACACCCAGCCGCAGGCGAAGCAGAAGCACTCGGAGCTGGTTTCCTGCTCCAGGCTCTGGAAGGGGCTGCGGGCTGCAGTCGGACCCCACAGGGTGCCGGGGCCCACAGCGATGTTTTCTGGGCTGTTTATTTTGGCATCCTGGATCTAGAGCAAGTGTTGACCTTGATCCATCAGCCTGGGTTTGTTGGGAACTCGGAAGAAAGATGCCTCCTGCCTCTGTTCTGCCTTTTCCTCACCCGTGTCTGCAGAGCGTTGGGATGTGCGCAGAGGTAGACACAGATAAGATCTCCCGGCTGCATCACACGTATCAGGAATGCTGTGCCTCCCGGATGACACCGTGCCTGTATCACAGTAAATTGCATTTAGATTTGGCAGGTAGAGCAGCGGGTGGAAGAGATCTGACACAACCCCTCAGACGTACCTGCCACTCACAGCCACACTTCCCTGTGCTGCTGTTTTGATCACAGAGACAATGGAGGCGATTGTCAAGCGGTAGCTGGTGCTCAGCGAACGTCGGTTCACTCCTCACGGTGACAGCAGGCTGAAGAAACCCTCCCAGCACAGAGTATCGTTCCCACGAAGAATGCTGCCTTCACTGGGCTGAGGCTGCTCCCGCGTCTGCCCCCACACAAACCCGAGCCGCAGAGCCCGCGGAAGCGCAGCACAGACAAGGGCACGGCTGGTGTGAGGCCGCATTCCAGGTGCGCAGAGAACAGGATCCCACCACGTCAGGCAGGCACCTTCTCGACTACGGGCCTCAGCGAAATCTCTGAAAGGGGAATCCTTCTCCTTACCTTCACCTTCCACTGCAGCACTGGTAACTTGCCGACAATTATAGTCCCAAAACTACAGGCTTAACAGATCCACGTGCTGGGCACCCATTCGAACTCAATTACTTGGTCAGCAAGTCTTACCTCATGGAAAACGCACAAATGTCCCTTCAGTGCGCTCCCCGTGGCTCTCGGGGCACGAGGGAACTGTGCGACAGCGGGACGGGGTCACACGCTGTGTGTGTTGCAGTGGGCGATGGTTTTTCTCTGCACCACTGAAGACGCTGCTGCTGCTCAGGGGCCGCGGTCCCCGCACCGACAGTGCCAGCGGCTCGTCCTGCCCCGGCTCGCCCCGGGCACGTCGGCTGCTCTGCAGGGAAAAGTGAGCAGTGCTGAAACCCAGCGGTGCTGAAACCCAGCCCAGGACCCTTCTGCAGCAGCCCCCGAGGGCAGCCCCATCCCTGGACTGCAGCAGGCACCTTCCCCGGAGCCCCGCTGGGTGCAGGGGAGGGACCCGACCCGGCCCAGGCACACACAGCCCGTAGGAAGCTGCCCACTGTGTTGGGCTGGCTTAAAGTGAGGCTTTGTAAAGAAAAACACTTTTCCCCAGTTTCGGGAATATGCAATCCAATGTGTTCGGGTTATGCAATTAATTTCTGAAATTAAACAGAAAAGGAACTCGAGTTTTGAGGGTCCCTGCCCTCCCCATCTCTGCCACCCTCCACATCATCAAGAGTTGCAAAACTGACAATGTTTCATTGTGACGGGTGGTTTCAAACACGAAGGTGATGGGGATCGCTCCTACTGCTAGAGCAACCATTTCCACTCTGCGGGGAGCGTGGGGCTGGGCTCTCCTTGTCACCCCACAGCCGGTGCTGGGCCAGCGCTGGTGGCACAGGAGCCCTGGCCAAGGGGCGCAACGGGCCGGACGCCGCGAGCTGCAGCACCCGGAGCGGGGCGCGGGGTGCGGGGTGCGGGGTGTGGGGTGTGGAGTGCGGGGCGCGGGGAGGCCAGTGCAGCGGGGAAGCCGCATTTCAAGCAGCTGGATCTGGCGTGAGAGGGCACGTGTGTGTCCCAAGGGACAGAATGAAAGAACCGGCCCTTTTCCTCCTCCCACCCTGCCCCTCTTTGTGTGCCCTCGGCGCTGCGAGCCCGGGCCCCTCCGAGGAGCCTCCTGTTCCCCCCAGGACAGCAATGGGTCCGCAGCCAACCTGTGGGGTCCCCCAACCCCCACACTCTGTCCAGCTGCTGCTGGGCCCGAGGCATCCTAAGGAGAGGTGAACTGAGAGAGGGGGGAAAAGGGAGGTGCTCACCTCCAGAGGAGCGTTGCAGAGGCTCCAGATCACTTTCTCGATACAGAGAATTCCGCAGCAGTAATTGAGGTTTTGTGCCTCCTCAGCCTGTAACACACATGCTCTGACTGCAGTCTTTCCAGCAGAAGCCTCATCAGATGAATGCCTCCTTGCTTTAATCCCTGAGATTGCTGAAGGATGCTGCTTTCATCTGATAGCATTTATGGACGGTTATAATGAGCTTTGGCTTGCTGAGATAAATTAAATTGCTCACCCAGAGGTGCAAACTTCATTAATGTCAGCAGCGAGTCAGATCAGCATTATTCTAGCACAGAATGTAAACAGACTGGACACATGAAAGAGGATTTGGCTGGGATTTTTTTCTTTCTTTTAACCTTCCTAATTGCTGTTGATTTGTATCTTTTTGCTGTGTGTGCTCAAACTCTACTGCTGCTCCACCTCTTCATCTTCTAGGGGAAACCATCAAATCACACACTATTGGGGACTAAATGATTTAACTGCTGAGTGTTAACAGTTAGCAATACTGTACAGTTTTGCCTGGCACGTTTCTAGCTCTTTCACGTATTTGACAAGTCCAAAAAGATACTTAAGAGTAGGTCTGATGAGAAATTAAAGTGTGTCCCCTATTTGTGTCCCAGTTAGAGGCTTACCAGTGGAAGCAAGACGTTGGAGACTGAGACAAATGGCACAGAAAAGACAGGTACCAAGTTACCAACGCGTGCACCAATCCAGAGAAAGTGTCACTGGTAATGTGATGGGCACGAGCCCTGGCTGCGTCCTCAGGGGTGACACTCATGCACCTCTCACTAGGTACGTGCCTGCATCTTGCAGGGGTCACGGCCATACAACAGAGCACAGGAGATTCCATCCTCGCTACGTTCATCTGCTTTGTCACCTCTAAAATTAGGTCCAGAGCTGTGACTGGCTGTAGAGGACCAGGCTTTGAGGCTCTGTGCAGGCACAAGAACAAGTTGTCACAGGCTCCAGGTCCTTTGGCAAAGCTTGGTTTCTCCCAGTACGGGTCCTGAGGATGTCTTCTAGTTTCTTTGTATGGGAAATCAGACCAATGTAACACAGTCAAGTTAATTCATAATAGCAATTAAAATCCCTGAGAGCATGGATCAGCAAGGGAGGATCTAGCCCCTGAAGAAGCATTTTCAGGAGCAAATGTGTGGGAGCCATCTGTCGCCTCACATACATGGTGATAGTCACAGCATGTCTCTCTCTGCATCCTATTCTGAGAATTTACACCGTGACTGTAGGTTGCCTCGCATATCTTGCAAGT
Source organism: Athene noctua (assembly GCF_965140245.1). NCBI lineage: Eukaryota > Metazoa > Chordata > Aves > Strigiformes > Strigidae > Athene > Athene noctua. The sequence continues at coordinate 332,901 of NC_134061.1, read as the reverse complement.
GCCGCCTGCCAAAAGGTGCATTGCACCAAATGGGACACAGGGCTCAGCGGTGACAGTGCCCCAAGTGGCTCTGAGCAAAAGGCGCTCTCGGCTGCTTTTCCCCCCGGGGGAAGTCGAACCGGCTGGCGGGTTTGCAGAGGTCTTGAGTATTCACTACAGAAGGTTTCCTGCCTCCTCTGAAGCAGGGTCACAATAATCTGTTGGTTGGGAGCAAAAAACTAATTCCTACTGCGAAATACGGCCAAGAGCTTTCAGAAGCAAGGGTGTTGGTGGGGGGAACAGCTCACTCCAGGTGACACCCGTGGCCACCCAGCGCTCCGGTACCTGCAGCTGCAAGCACAACGGGCTTTTCTGTCCGTTCCTCCACATAAAAGCTGAGCAACATGTACATACATAAGAAGGCCAAAAAAACCCTACAGGGCTTACAAAACATGACACAGTGCTGCACAAGCTCCTTTCCTTGGGGAGGATGGAAGGAAACAAGCATGTGACAGTTACTCATCGCGTTGCTTCAGGCAAGACTAGGAGGCAGAGAGCTGCTGCGGCAACACACATGGCAGAGCTACGGGACGAGGAACTGGCTGGCAGCAGCTGCCTGGCCCGTGTAACGCAGGAGTCAGACCAGGTGAGGACCTGAGCGACGCTACAGTGGCTCCAGGACAGCCTCACCCCCTTGGCTGAGGCCTTACCTGGCACGTGGTACGAGGAGCGGGGACCTGGATTCTCGTTTGACCAGCCGAAGGACGTACCTCCAGCCCCGCTCGCCCTTGCCCCGGCCCCGGGCGTGCACCCACGACACGGAGCTGCGTGGCCCACCACAGCTCTCCACACCACGTCGGCCCCAGCCGGAGCTCGGCCGGCAGCTGGGCAGCGCCAGGAGCCCGGGCGCACCAGCACCGCGTCTGCTCCGCACCCACCCCGGCTGCGCGCGCCGCGCCGCTATTGCTGTGTGGAAAATGACTGCGATTTCAGCAAAAACAAACTGCCCCCTCAGTCCATTAATAAATCTGGTTTCACTGCCAAAACATTTTAATTTCCACTTCTTCAGACTTGCTTTGTCTTCATTGTCACTATTTTTGCTGCATTTTCTGACAAACAGCTTGTCTCCGACAAATGAAAGTTTGCCGTTACGGTAAATCTCTCTGGAGTGGGGCCAGCAAAATATTAGCGGTAGAGGAACCTTTCCTTTTTCGATAATTCCGCTAATTACAATCACTGCCTGTAATTTATAGATGCTCAGCCTGTGCTCGGGGAGGAAGGGGAAGCAGAAATTGCTGCCCCCTGTCAGAAGGCGGCCTGGGCAAAAGTCTCCTTCCCTCGCCGGAGCAACGCGGCCGCGGACACCGGAGATGCCGGATTCTTCAAACGGGCGGGGAGCTGCCCAAAATACCGGGTGTGCCTTCCCCTGTCCGCCGAGTTCCCCGGGGAGCAGCCCCGCTCCTGCGGCGGAGCCAGGGCCGGGGCACCTCCGCCGCGGGGAGCGGCAGCGCCGCGGGTCCCGGTCGCGGCCGCTGCCGCCGCCCTGGAGCGGAGCCCCGCACCCCCGGCCGCGCGGGGCTGGGGGGGACCGGCCGGCTGCGGGCTCCGGCCACCCCGGGCCTGCGGGCCGGGCCCGCTCGCCGCGATGCGGTGGGAGGTTCCGGGCGGGAGGGCGGGCGGTGTCCGCCCCCGCGGGGTCGCGGCCGTTCCCGGTCCCCGCTCCGGTCCCGCTCCGGTCCCCGCTCCGGCCCGGGGGCGGCCGCGACGAGCCGCGGCTGCCGGCGGGGGGGCGGCGGGGGGGCGGCTCCCGGGGCCGCGGCCCAGCCCCGCGCCGGCTGCGCCCCGCGCCTGGTTGGTGCCGTCGGGGCCGGGGGCGCGGCCAGGCCGCGGCCGTCCCGGTAAAGCGGCGGCGCGGGCGGCGCGGCCCCGCACCATGGAGGGGCACCTGGCGCGCTGCAAGATCGTGGTGGTGGGGGACACGCAGTGCGGCAAGACCGCGCTGCTGCACGTCTTCGCCAAGGACTGCTACCCCGAGGTGCGGCGGGGCGGCGGGGCCGGGCGGGCCGGGCCGGGCGGGGCCGCGCTCACTCTGCTCTCCCTTCCGACCCCCCAGAGCTACGTGCCCACCGTCTTCGAGAACTACACGGCCAGCTTCGAGATCGACAAGCAGCGCACCGAGCTCAACATGTGGGACACCTCAGGTGGGCCGGGGGCTGCGCGGGGGGGGCGGCGGGGCTGGGCTCGTCCCTCCGGCCCAGGGTCTCCCCTTCCCCGGGGGCTGCGCCCCGGCTCCTGCCGGTTCCCCGGGCAGCCCCCCCGCCGCCCCGGGCCCTTTCCAGGTGCCGCGTTCGGTCCCTTCCCGCAGGCTCCCGCCGCGGCTCCGCTGCCTTCGGGCGCTGCCGGGGCGGCCCCGTCCGTGCCGGTGCCCGGGGCAGCCCGGTAACGGCCCACCCGGGGGGGGAGGCCGGGGGGGCCGGGGAAGCGGCGGGGCGCAGCTCCAGGCGGGAGAGCTCGCCCTGGAGAGGAACGCGCTGTCCCTTCATCGCGCTCCGTGTCTGCGGTTCTCTGGGGCGAGTTTCCTCGGTTCGGTTTTGCCTCTTTGTGTCCTCAGCCGTGATTCCGCAGGAATCCATCCCAGCGCACCGAGACCCTTCCCAAACTTCACGCTCTCGTTCTGCGCAGGCAGGTGAAGTGCTTGATGCAGAGCTAATACAAATATTGGCATCCAGCGAAGTTAACGCGCACCTTTTGGTTGACCTCTGACAACCTTTTTGGAGCCTGTGCACACACGGTGCGGCCGAGCGCTCTGCTCTGGTGTACGAACACCACAGGCTGATGCTCTTTCCCCGTCATTTCTGGAGTCCTTGTCACAAACGAAGTCCTCTCGGTGTCCAAGAGCAGTAGTAAATTAAAATGCGATGTAGGACTGACTTTGCTGTTGCACACTCTAATTCCTTTTACATCCATCAAATTACAGGCGTAAGATCAGCACAGCTCTACTTGGAGCTGTGGCTTTACTGAGTCTTGGACTAGCCATAACATGTGTAACGTGTTGGCTGAGTCTGCTCTGGAGCTTCCTGAGTCGGGAGGCCTCGCCTTTGCTGCTTTTTACTCCCTGAGACAAAAAGGGTCTTTGCTTTGCCCGCAAGGATGCCGGCTCCCAGGGCAGCTCCCGGGGCCGGGTGAAGCGCTGGCTCCGCGCTTGCCTGGGCGCCGTGCTGGCAGCACGGGATGGCGCCTGCGAGGTGGGAGCTGTCGCTTGGTGGATGGCGCTGGCTGACGTGTCTGTCTGAAGCCCCTCAGGCGGGAGGACCTCGAAGCCGTCCTGGCCCACCTGGGGCGTCCCCTGCAGAGGGTTCCCTGGAGCTTCTGATGGGGTGAGTCCGGGCCGGGGTGCGCCGGGAGCGAGGGGCGGCTGACCTGCGTGTGCCTGCACCCGCAGGCAGAGCGCCCCACGGCTGGGGGGTTCCCAGACCGTGGGCTGGGAGAGGGGACGGGGCAGGGGGTCTTCCCTGGGCACCGAATGGCTTTGCTCAGTGTCGCTGCGTGACACGAGAAA